>NC_089148.1:30639104-30976374 GCF_009819655.1 Sylvia atricapilla | reverse complement strand
TATGTTTGTGAGGAAGGGTACTCACACTCAATTTCTGCTCTTTGAGTCCCAACTGTTTGGTAAAATGATTCACCATGACACCTTCACCTGGCCTGCTCATCCCACCAGTGTTCATGAGAAAACAAAGGATTGCTTGGTGGCCCACTCCTTAGGGAGCATAAAGTTCCTTCACAACCTGTGTTTAAACAGTAAGCAAGCAACAGATTTGGCCTGCCACCAGGAGTTTGAAGGATTTGATCTACCTGGAACTTCTATGGCAATAAATACCATCCCATGGAAAACATAATTGTGCTTTTCAATAGCATTAAAATGTTCTCTTTCCTACCATCACCCAAAATAGAGCAGCAGGCAGCAGCTTTTGGAACAGAACTGGCATCAAGAGTCGCTCGGTGACACATGCGCTGGCTGGTGAGTGACATCCATTAGAATAGGTATTCCAGTAAATGCCAGACGTGTGACACTGAAAGTATCTGTGTGATGCAAGCCTTTCAGAGTACTCCAGTTAAGTTTTGTCATCTCTTCTCAAACAGCTCCACTGTCACTAGAACCACAGAGAACATTCCATATTCCCCACCACGCTGCTCTGGCCATCAACATCTGGCCACTAAAGAGGGACCACAGATGGAAATTATTCCAGAACTATTGGCAGCCTTGTTGAATCCTTCTGCCTGATGCCATTCTTGAAGGAAACAAGGGTGGGAAAAAAATGCCTTGGTTTGTTTGCTGACATTCTCACTCAAGAAGCTACATGTGGGGTTTTTTGTACATTTATCGAAAAGGGCCCACTCTCCTTCATCTGGCTGCGTGGGATCTTTCAAAATGTTGCATTACAGTGAGATCCCTGGGCCCTGATGCAGTTCAGATAAAAATGTGCTTACTCTCTGGAGGCCAAGACTATGATGCTGGTACGTAAGCCTGGATTTCAGGTTTTGTCCTCAAGAAATCTGCTAGTCACAATAATTCCAAACCATACACATAAAGATATCAAGATCAATGCACGAAAGAGATTCACAGTAAGTATTAAAAAAAAACACATATCTTACAGCAATTTATAAGACTTAGATGAGAAGGAAATTTTATACCTGAGGCATGAAGAAGAAAGAACAGGTAAGCTTTTTTGATTAAAAAAAAAAAAAAAAACAAAAAGAAAAAAAACAAAAAAACCACAACTGTCCTGTGCTGGGTTTGGCAATCACACACAGTTTTGTACACTCTGACCAATAAATCTGTGAAATGCAGTCCTGGCCTATAAGACAATGAACATTAAAGTGGGACAACTCAGATAAAAACAAACCATTCTGATTTCTGATCTCTTTAGAGGTGAGGTTTGTGGACATCATGGGCCCTGCAAAGGCCACCTGCCCAGGGTGTAAAAGAAGTCTTTTGACCCAGAACCTGTCTAAAACCATTAGACAACAAGAATACAAGGACAGCTGGCTTTGAGAGTTTTCTCAAGAGGTGGCAAATTTGTGGCTGGGTGTAAAACTACTCGTTTTTCTTGGCAGGCTTTTCAGATTTCTAGACTATTCAAGTTAGTTCAGGTTTTACTAAAGACACAACATAAAGGTGGAAAGAGGTTTTTGTCTTCGCCAGGCCCTTTCAATGGGAATTTTCTGACCTCACCCCTGACTGATCTGTAAAACTGATACAAGTCACTCAGAAGGGGAATCTCAGTTGCTGTGGGATTGCTGATTCATTAAAGACATTTTTGTTGTTTTTGTTATTGTAGGAAATCTTTACTTTATTACATAAGGTTTCCTTTCCTATCTCCAGTAGCATAGATCCCACACACACCTGCACTACTTGTGTAGGGAGAATCTGGCTCTTTCCATGAGGTATAGAAGATGGTACCTAAATTTTTGTTTTTGAAAGACTAACATCCCTTTGAAAAATAATTTTTAAAGAGATAATGCATTTTTTGAGATATGTATATGTATTTGCATAAAAGATAGGCCAATCAAGCTAATTAGTCTTTTAATAGATCTTTTGTTCTGGTGGGCTTTTTTTGTCCAAAGCTGACAAAGAGGAAGGTTACTTGATCCATTTCTCTTTGCAGAGCTCAACTGCCATTGCCATAAAATTAAACACTTCTGTAAGATAAAATAAACATCAGAATAGAGTTAGCACATCCTTTTGCATTTTATCTTGATAGTGGGGGAAAAAGTAGTACTTTTTATTGTAATTATACTGATCTGCATGTGTCTGTTCAGTCTTTCAAGATTCTCTTGAAAATAAACTCTTTTAAATAAACCCTTGAGTCGGTGCTGCTTCCCTCTTGAATGTTATTCTTCATTCTGCTGTGTAGAAGAACTTATAGAATAGAGAGAACAGGTGTGTTTATTAACAGCTATGAGGCACTCAACTAGAATCTTACCATTTTTATTTACAGTTCGAGTGCATATGTAAAAGTGCAACTTCAGAATGACTGAAACTATTCAAAATGCATTGCATCCAGAAGAAATAAAAAAAAAAAACAAAAAACAATTTTTACAGAAGAAACACTTTGTTTTGACCTGCTCAGAATAAAATATCCTAAAAAGAATCCAAACTCACTTTGAAATGTATCAAGATCTAATTTGCAAAATATGTAAGTAACTAGAAAGAAAACGTAAGGATTTTAAAAGCAAGCAAGATGAATTAAATAATGCACAAAGCTGTATTTCCAACCATAGCACTGGGCAGCCTTAGAGGACACCAAAGACCAGGGGCCCTCTGAGAAGACCCAGCTTGGCACCATCAGAGGTCCCAAATGTTGCAAGTGACCCCTCAGCACCTCCAGAGGAAGGTTTGAAAGGAGGAATGAAGCCCCTTCAGGATTATAAAGTGTGTAGAGGGGAAAAAAGCAAACTTTAAAGGAAAACCATTCTTTTTGGCGTATTTAAATAGAATTAAAAAGTTGCTGCAAGGAGCATGGGCAGTGATCAAGGGGTAGCTCTGGCTTTCCACGGGAGCTCACAGCCATCTCAGGAAATCAACGGCAGCCAAACCTCCCCCTGTGCCAGCCCCCACAGGCAGTGGGGTTAAACAGGGAGGAAATTCTCCTCTGCTGCCTTGGGCTGAGTGTCTGGAGGCTGTCCCACTCAGAGCCAGAGGAGCAGGAAGTAATTCCTCGTCTCACACTGCTGCTTCTTGGCCCTCTCCAAAATTTCCCTGCTGTCGCTAAGGAAGAGATGCTGCTTGAGTACCTCAGAAAGATGTATAAAAAAAAAATAGCCTTCCAGAAGCCAATTAAAATGTAGGCCAAATGCTCGGGGAAAATTTCTGTAAACACAGGTGGAGTGTGCCAGCTCTTTGGAAAGTGGGTGTTTTTAATAAATGTGATGGAGAAGGGCTGCATGGCACATGCTGAGGGGAGTCAGAAACCTGCAGCTGCTTCCTGGGGATGAAGGGGCAAGATCCAGCCATGGTAGGATCTGAGTCAACAGGGTAGGCCTGGCATTTCTTACCACCAGCAACTAGAGAAAACAAGAAGGATGATAAGGTATTATTAGAGAAGCTGAGTATCAGAATGCAGAAATGCTTTAAAGTAGTAATAAATGAAAAGAGTAAGAGGAAAAATGGCACTTTGGACAGAATGCCAATGTGAACTTCAGGTGACCTGGGTTTGTTTAACCCACCAGAGATGAAAGGGCAGACTGGAATACATGTAAAAACCCTCACACATTAATACATTTAAGTAAGGATGAATTTGGGAGAAGTTATGGAACAACTCTTAATGGTATTTAGAAACCTACACGACATTCCCCAGTCATACAAAGGTCAGCCAAGAAAGGATATTCCTCAGTATTTTCAGCAATATATTTTTGATAATCTCCTCATCCCGTCCCATCCCAGGGGAAATCTTACTACTCTGAATCCATTTACCACAGTGGATGCACCTCTAGTAGAGACAAAATAAAGATGGGAAAGAAACAGAGCCCAGCCCTCCTCCAGCTAATGGCAATAATCAGCTGCTGCTGAAAGTCTTCAATGTCAGTAATAGACCAACCATTAATGAGGAATGCTTACTGCTGATTTATAACCGAGATATGCCTATAACAGGGAAAACTGCGGTTGGAGAGAATGCCCATTCAGTGGGAGAATGGTACCAGGTTAATAGGAGCATTCCACAGAGGTTCAAGCCCTTCTGTCCTGCCCATCCCTGGCAGCCTCTGTGAGCTCGTGGGGAGATGACCTTACTGGGAAGCATGCAAAATACAGGATGCATCTCTGCCTCAGGAAGCTAATTAAAAACGAAATGCAAGATAAAATACGTGGAAATACCTTTAGCTAATTCAGATCTTCGGCTGATAACAAAGCAAGACAAATTGCAAAGATCTGATACAAGTTCTGTGTGGGATTTTAACTATGTGAAGCATTTTCTTTGCAAAATTGGATGGAGTATTTTTATTCTTAATAACTGGAAGTGTAATGTACTGTATTTTATGCTATTATAGAATTGTATAAAGGTTATTTTGCTGCTAGTTCAATGCATATTTTCATATGCAAATGACACAAATTAAATTATCTCGAATAGTAGCAGAAATTCCAGGAGAATAGTGTTTTAAATATAAATCATCATCCCCTCAAGTCATATTATAGACAGAAAATTGCTTCTGTATTTATATTTTTTCATTAAAAATAAAATGATTAATTTCACAAGTTAATTTACCTTCCCCATCACAACAGCAAAATTGAAATTAAATATTCTAATGCTTAGAGATATTAAAGACTCGTTTATTGAAAGCAACTTATTGTTTTAGGAACATCTTCTTGATAAGTGCATGTTGCTGCTACACCAGTACAATATTTGTAACGATTTTATTGAACAGATTGTGCATTGCTGCTCGGGTTTTGCTAAGCTTTATAGAAATCGTATTTGCTCAAGAACACACAAGAGATTTTATACACAACTTTACTCCGAGTGTTTCTCCAGTTTTGGATATTTGAAGAGATTTGAAGAGAGATCATGGATTTTAGGGAAAGGCCTGACTGCAGCACTCTGTCTCAGGATGGTCTCAGAATGGTTAATGGTAACCTGCTCCCCCCACACACCACGTGCAAATTCACTTTTATTTCCACACAGCTTTCTTTCTATTATAACCTGATCATAACCTTCAAAGATGAATCTTGGTGAACCATAGTAATGGGTTTATAAGAATAAGACATGAAAACACCTCCAGCATTTTCATAGCCTCATCTTTTCCATCAAAAGAAGTCTTCCTTTCATTTAATAATAGGGCTTATTCTTTCTTCTATTAATAAAATGATGGCTTTTCTCTCTTTTAGATTTTTATATTGTGCCTAACTAAGGTCAGAGAAGGCTCAGGTTGGGCATCTCTGTGATAATTTCATGTTGGAGGAACAAGAAATATATGTAGCAGGGAAATTATCCCATCAGCTAGAGGAGAACCTGTGTTTAGTCACTGAGCCACTTGAAGGTTAATCAGATTTCCAACCAATCCCATCAACATGGATATGATGAATATTTGATTCAGACTAATTAGTACGCAAATCCAGACATTCTGGAGGTATTTGGAATGGCTTAGACAGTGACCTGGAAAAAGAATAGAGATAGCAATACTCCCCATTATTATGCTCCAAAAATTACTACAGTCCCCCTCAGGTCACCTTCACAACCCTAGAAGACTTGCAGGTGTGAATAACAATAATCAGGAATAATGGCAGATGTTGTCATTTCTCTTTCTTTTGTCAGTGTTTCCCTGGAAATGGAGATTATGGAACTCATGGTTGTGCTCAGCTTGGAGGAGACTGTAGTACCAAGGGGTTAGGATACATTTATACAAAGATGCAATGTTTGCTACTTTATGCATTTCCAAAGGCCCGAAATTAGAAGATGAGACTTAGTCTAGCCAACACTTTCAGAAATACCACCTTTACACCAACGCTATTCTGTTACAGAGCAAAATACTTCACAGTCTAAGGCAGAAAGCAAGTCCTCCACCCTCAGCTGGATCTCTCCAGGTGTTTCTTCCCTGGTCCAGTTTTGTGTACTGCAGACACTTGTGGCACACAGCGCTTCAGAGCAAGATAAGCAATTACTCCACCACAATCAAAAGAAACTTCACGCCTGAGATTTCTATAACGCTATGATTGATAAATTGTTATCAGTCTTGGCAAACATGCATTTTCTCCCCCACCAAGGTACTGCAAACCTTGATACACGGAGGTTAATAAACCAAATCCACCAAATCCTAGAGCTGGCCTGCAAGCAGTGACATTTAGAATTTCTAAATGGATGGATACAAAAAGAGAAAAAAAAAATGCCCTGAATGGCCTTTCTTCTTCATGAGACAAAAGGCTTTACAAGGGGAGCACAAGAGGAACCCTTTGTTGGTCAAATCATTTTTCTTGTCAGGTTTTGACACTGTTTCGATTATACAGTCTGTAGTAACTCTGTGAGAACATAATTATTAACTAAAAAGGTTAATATCTTAACTTGGATTTCTCTCTCTTTTTTTTTTTTTCCCAAAAGAAGTTGAAAAAAAATTTCAGATTAAGATGAAAAGAAAAAAAGGCCCACACAAATTCTAAATCAGAAATGTCAAAAGTAAAACAAGTGGTATGTTCTCTCAAAATATGACAATGTAGAAAAAGAAAATTTAATCTTGAGTGGATACCAAAGTGTGAGCATACCTTGCCTTACATGTTTCCCAGTCAGCAAGTGTGCAATTTTTTCATTTTGACTGCAGAAAAAATATCCAGTTTTTACTGAAGCAAAAAAGAACTGTGCTACAGAAGGAATTTCAAGTAGTTTTACTACCATTGACAGACAGAAACAAGAATATAGAAATAAATGGGGAAAGCCATTCACTGAATAAAAGGTGCCATTACACAGGGTGCTAAACTTCCTCCCTTTAATGAGGCTTGACCATGTCCTAGCACTTTCCATGGTCACTTTGACTCAACATGGCTAACAAATTGCAGACTTGAACATGAATGATGGATTTCTGCACATTAATAATAAAATGAATAATTGGAATACATTTTTTTCTTCTTCAGATCACTGAGAGATCTATATAGGCTCACATGTACACACAGCCACACAGTTTACAGGAAAATAGAAAAAAATTAGCATAAAAGTGTGAGCCATGACTTATCAGCCTGCATGACCAAATGGAGGACATCTTTACTCCAGGGGTTTGTAGGACTGGATCCTAAACTAAGCAGTCAAGGGATCTAAAGGCTTTAAAAGAAAGACTTAAAAATACCCCATAGCCCTTAAACCACCTCACTTGTCAGTTAATAAATAGAGCTGTAAACCAGATGCAGAAATAGAGCAGAAAGGAAACAGGAAGGTGAGAAATGGCTAAAAGAACCTCTCACCAACAGCTTTAGCCTACAGAGAAATCCAGTGTCAAACTATACCTGTGACTTCCAACTGATCACAAAAATTACATTTCCAGGCAAAAGTGTACAGTTTTTGGAATAACCTGCAGTAACAGTCTTATAATAAAGCCCTACTATCTTCATGCTAAAAGTATGCCCAGAAAAATGTCTCAAATTTTTATATTATTACATTAATGCAATTTAATTTTTAAAAATCCTGTACAGCGCAGCATTCATGTTTAACAAATGTATAAAAAAATTAAACAGAGATAAATTACGAGAGAAACATTTTATAGGCATCTGACAGCTTTACTCAGAAAAAAATAACTTATTGATAGGTATATCTTTATAAGACAATTAGATTTCTTTCATAGTGTGAAGAAATATAAAAGATATTTAGAAACTACCCATGCAAATTTTCTCTTTCATGTTTTCATTACACATCCTAGAAATATAACAAAAAGACACATTTTTGAAACAAAAAAAATTGTCTCTGAATGAGCCAATATTTCAAAATGATAATACATGACAAAATATATCAAAATAATTATAAAAGTGATTCAGACAAAAGTGACTGTACATATTTTAAGTTAAATAGCAAGCTGTTAGTCTAACCAAGATAATCTTCTGCTTCTCATTCATTTTTCTTCACAGATTTAAAGAAACACAGAACGACTAAGGTTGGAAGGGACCTTTGGAGATTGTTTAGTCCAAGCCCAGCCTTGGAGCAGGGTCAGATACTGAAGGTTCTTCAGGAATGTTCTCAGTGAGGTGTAAATAACTCCCTGAATGGACATTCTACAACCTCTCTGGGCAACCTGTTTCAGTGTTTGACCACCCTGATCATTAAAAATGCTTTTTCTACACTTAAATGTAATTTCCTGCATTTCCATTCGTGTCCTTTGCCTCATCGTGTCACTGGGCATCAGCAGGAACAGAACTGGCTCTGCCTTGTCTGGGACATCAGGTATTTATAGAGGTTGAGAATATTCCCCCTGAGCCTTCTCTGCTCCACGCTCAAGAGTCAGCAGTGTCAGCCTCTTCCCAAGTGAGATATTCTCCAGCCCTTGAACCATCTCAGTGACAGTGAGCTCCCCATGTCTGTTTAGTGCTGGGGAGCCCAGAATTGGGCACAGCATTCCAGATGTGTCCCACCAGCTCTGAAGGGAAAAGGGGAACCCCCTCCCTCATCCTTCCAATAACGCTCCCCTGCTTCCATTTCTGGCATCTTATGGGCTTTTTTTGGATTAATGAAAATACATTAAACTACTGGGAGCCGTTAACAAAAAATTAAGATTAAAGGCAACAGCTAAAAAAAAATGAGATGAGGGTTCAGCATGAAAATATGGCCCCACAGTTCTCAGATTCAATATAACAGCTTCTATATAAAGCAGAGTTGTTCTGAGAACAGTGTTGTAAGAAATCCACATGCTTTGCTTCTAAGAAAAAGGATGTTTTGACATTAGTTTTAGGTAGGTCAAGCTTTTACTTTCAAATTTTATTTGTAAAGCAAAAAACTGTTATCACAGAGAGGAAAAAGAAGGTATGCTAGCTAGCAACAGGGAGTTGATTAATGCACAGCTGAAGACCTAAAAATGCCATGAATTTCCTGGCAAAGTATGTTAACGAGCAACAGGGAGCTGATGCAGCTGAGGACAAAAAATTCCATGAATTTGTTGGCAAATCCATAGAAACTGCACATGTTACTGCAGGACACTAAATGCATAGTCCTGCAAGATGCTGGGTCTCACCCCAGCAATTAAATCCCTCACAAACTCAAGTCCTGTTCCGAGCTCACGACTGATCAGTTTAAGGACCCTATTTTTGTTATCTTCAGCACATTGTTTACACTTCTCAGAATTATTCCATTTCCTTTTAATTACAGTTTGGCAAATCATTGCTCCCAACTGTTTGTTCAAAGACACTTTGAAAAACAAGCCTTTAAGTTTCAGAAGAAAATTATTACAACTGCAGTTACGCTTAAAATCCAAACAGGAGCATGGATTTCTCACTGAGGGACACTTCTTTCTGGAATCTGGATGAACCTTCAGGGTCTAACACCTTTTCAAATATTTAGTGTTCCAGAAGAGGATTCATGCCCAGTGGCAAAAAAAAAAAAAAAAAAAAAATACAGAGAAGGTGCGTTTGTGTAAAAAAGTGCTGCATTGGGACAGATCAAAGATTCCTCCAGACTGATGTCCAATGACAAATAATGAACACAAATAGGTTCTGAGGATAAATATAACAACATCAGTGCAGATATTGTGAAAGGAGTTAAAGTGCAAAAAGATTCAAAATACGACCTTTTCATCTCATGTACAAACCACAGACAAATGTAGAGATATGCAAAAATCAGGAAGGAAGAAAAACAGATGATAATTACTAACAAATAATAGGATTTGCAGAGCATAGTAATTAAAAAAAAAATACAATTTCATAAAGATAACAGGGCAGTCACACAAAACAAAGTTATCCCATCCAAGAGATTGCTGAGGAAACAATAAGGCTACAGAGATCCTAACTTGGGTCTTGGAAATGTGCTTTATCACAGCACTGACACCTCCAACAGAATATTCCCCACTTCTCAGGAAGGCTAGAGGTGAGGGAGGAGATCACATGGAAGCAACTCTACTGTTCTCACTTCTGTGGCAAGCTGGCTACACCCTGGGGTGAGGATCTCTCCTTTGCAGGGCAATGACAGGCACTCTATCAACATCCCCTGCTTCAGGCTTCACAGAGTATTTGGCTTCCTCTCTCATAATATTTGGAATGAAAACAGCACTATCCAAATGTCATGAACCTCCATTTTCTTTAATTAAATTGACTACATTGATGGAGCCACAAAGGTTTCGGAACATGAAATATTTCTAGTGTGGGCCCCTTGTAAATTTACCCTTCTCTGGCAGCTTTGTGAATAAAAAAGAAAACTGGACTGAAAGAAAACACGGTGATATGCTGGGTAACATATGCAGAATACGCTTTGAGAATAATGACATGGAGAAATCACTGGGGTATTCATATTTTAATATAAGAAATGTCACATTGGGTTAGGTCAGTGGTCCATCTAACTCAAAACTGTCTCTGCATTTGGCAAATGCAAGTTCTGCAGGACACAACCTAAAAAGAGACAGCAAATCACTCAGCAACTATTTCACTTTAGAATAAGGTGACACTGGGTAGGATGAAACATGAATGGTGGTAATTAGACATTCAATGGACAAACACTGGAACAGCAAAAACAAACACAGATGACTTACACACAATGATTTCAGGTCTGCACCATCAGGCAGAATAAAGTTTTGAGAGCAACGCCTCACAAAAAAAAAGAACAAAACCCAAAGTTGTAATAATGGAAAAGTTTGGAAGAGAATCATATTTCGTCTGTGGCTCACTGAAAGGGCATGTCTGCAGCAGGGTCTGTGCTGATGCTGCAGAGTGCAGTTACACTCCGATGGGCACTGCAGCCTGGGAGATGGCACAGTCATGCTCGGGCAGCTGTAACAGCCCAAAAAGCTGCCCAGGTTTGTGGGTGACATTTAGAAGGCAGAAGCATTTGTAACCTCAGCTGAATAAGGGCTAGTGAAGGCTCGAGACTGAAAGCTGGAACTAAAGTAATTCAAACTAAGAATAGCGTGTGCATTTTCAAGCATGAGGATTACTGATCATCAAAAAGAAAAAAAAAAAATCTTTAAAGATTCTGTTAATCGCCCTCTATTACCTGATGTCCATAAATCAAGAGGAGAAGATTTTCTGGGAAATACATTGTAACTCAGACCAACATTTTGAGCTCACCGCAGAATTTATGAGTCTTCCTCTCAAATCTGTTCTCTGTGAGAAAGCAGTACCAGATGACCATGGTGGAACATGATATTCTTAGCAGCCAGGAGAGGAGTGCTCTCAGCATTCTTATGAGTGCAGATATTGGTTTATTCCCCTGGCTTTTTCAGTGTTCCTAGAAGCAGGTCAGAGAGGAAAAAGGGCCTTGGACTCTTTCTAGTGCCCAGGCAATGGAATCAGCAAGGTGATGAGTACAGGGTGCTGTACATTCAGGAAAGACAAACTCCATCCATGCAACTCAGAATTTGTGGTAGGGATAATTTGGGTAAAGAGAGAGGCCAAGCAGAGCTGACACGCACGTACCAGCAGTAAAATGTTTACATCTGAGTTCTGTTTACTGGCCACATCTTTCACAGACCTCTTAGCTTCTATTTACAACATATCTTCTTCAAAAATTATAAATTGTTTTAGCTGGAACTGTCAGCACTATGCTGACAATGCTTAGTTGTATTGATTTTATGATGGAATATTATTTGCTTTGTTGAAGGTTTTGCAGAGCTGTTTCTAATCTAGTGATAGATGTTGGCAAACTATCCTTAGGAATTTTAACATTCTGACAGTTCTTGCAGTCTGAATATAATTAATAAAAAAAAAGCTGTAGCAAACTGCTTAGTGGAACAAGACTATGGTTTGAGTCATTTCATTACAGTCTTTGACTAACAAATTGGAATCAATTTGTAAGGATAGAACAGAAGATTATTTTGGCATTTAAAGTATATTTAGAATGAGGGAAACATAAGATACCTCTTTTTGTTCCAACAGTTAACCCATTCTCTCCAAGATACACATTTTATTCCTTTGGGTATTAATAATTTAGTTTCCCCTTTTTGTTTTTCCTGTCTGTTCACCTGTATTTACCTACTTCCAACTCTCTTCAGACTCCTTATGAATCTGGTCAATAATTTGGGATTCAGTGAGTAAAACTGAGAATTAATAGAGAATTTTTTGCTTTGTGTGTAGCAAAAGAAAAAACATAATAAAAATAATAATAATAATTAAGCAATATTTTAGAGCAGAGCTAAGCTGGTTTGATATGGTTTCTGATATGGTTTCCAATAGAGTTTCTCCAAGACAAGCAAAAGAAATGAGCCAATTTGAGCAAATTAAAAGTTGGCTGGGAGGAGCACTAGGGAGCTAAAGAAACAAGAGCAGGGCTCTGAACAATGAAAGCAGGGAGACGTTGCACTTTGTTGCACTAAGGCTTGCTTTTCAAACCATCTGCTCCTCAGGCGTGAAGGAGTTTAAAAAGTGACCCGGATACGTGACTGGACCATACAAAACACAGTAGCAGGCACATGCTCTTTAATTAACATCGGTGATGAAACTGCAAAACATCTGCTGAAGAAAGGGTCTTTATTGGGCTTTGCAAATTTATAGTATGTTTTCAGTTAAAGGGAAATCTTAATAGTCCTATTCGTGATGCTGCAAGTATTTTCTTAACTAAAATAGGGATAACTGTGGTGAATTTTCATGTGAGAAAGGACCTTCCATGTTGTCTTCATCTGAGAAGTCATCTCTCTTTCATCATCAAGTGAGACATAAAGAAAATACAACGTGGATGTTCTTTCATATTGGGTTTTAACTGTGTTTAATATAGGGTTCTATAAAGCCAGAGCTGCTGAAGTCTCTGGGATCTGCAATTATACTTGGCAGCAAGCAAATGGGAGCTATAGGGGAGAAGTAATGCTAGAGCATATAAACAAAAGGCAGGAAGATAACTATGAAACATTTTATCAATGCTCAGCAAGAAAGAACGTTTATATCTTGAGCTGAGAGATGAGTCCATCCTTCATGGCTTAAACAGAAAAAAAATGTCCTTTTGGATCCATGCAGACAGACTGAAAATGACTGTGGGAGCATTAGATTCTTAAAATTCCAAGCTAAGAAAATTTCTATGGTATCTGATTGGTTTTGTCTTAATTTCAGAGCACATAAGTATTCAAGGTAAGAATTTCCCTACTTTTCAAGTGATTAGAGGCAAATCTGTTAGCCAAAACAGCTAAACAAGGTATTATTATTTTAAAACGCTTTGGAAATTCTCTTGATGTTAAAAACCACCCTGCTTCAGCTTTATTTCCATACAAGGGCACAAAGCTAGCTGCCAATAAAAATAAATTATCTGGGAAGCAATCAGAAAACCTCACAGACATTAAATAAAATGCCATAAGGTACTGTACCAGGAGTACCATACCATAAGGTACCATAAGTACTGAAATATATTGTATGTCAAACTGTGTTAGCAAATATGCTTCAATAACACTCATCAAGGAGCAGAAAAATCCCAGCTTCTATTCCCCTAATCCTTAGAGCAGAAAGCATTCTATAAATAGATGTTTAAAAAAAACATAGTATATTGCTGTTGTTCCAATATTTTACCGTTACTGCTCACTTACAGTATCTGACTTGCTTCCTAAATGAATGTAAAGAAATTAATATTTAGAGCTGACTTGGAGGGTGAAAATTGCAATCTTAGTTTGAAATTAAAGCTGCCTGGGCTCAGAGCTTTCTTAAATGCTGCCCAAATCTTCAATACTCAGTAAAAACCATTTCCAAGTCCTTTCCCAGTACATCTACAAATCTCATCAGAATCCTATTGATAACATATGCTGAATTTGAGGCTCATTTGCTGAGATAAAACACCTGAGATAGATGATGGGGGCACAGAAACGAAGGTTGAAGCTGAGCCAGGGGTGTCAGGACGGGAGAGGAGGAAATGAGGGGACACTGCTGTCCCTCCTTGTGCCCCACTGTGGCAGTGCCAGTGCTGTGAGCTTGAGCAGCAGGGGCTGGGGCCTGGCCACACAGCCCCACAAAGGTGTGGTGTCTCAGTGGAAAACCCTGAGATGGGGAGGAGCTGGATACACCATTTGTACCTTCAAAGAGTAAACACAGACACAAATCTGGGTAAATCAGCTCGCATTAGTGTAAGCCTAGCAGAGGTTTTTATATCCCCTCCAGTGTTAATTATATTATATATAAATATATTATAAATACATATAGCTATTTATACACATATATTATATAAATATATATAAACAAATGATATATATAATATATAAATATATTATAAATATTATAAGTATATAAATATATTTATAAATATATTCCCATCCCCTGTGTATCCCCTCAGCAATGCTTCATATTTTGATGCCTAGGAAAATTAAATACAAATACATGAAACACACATCTCAGGAGCACAGGTCCGCTCTACAGGATAATTAAAAGTATTTGTTCATCACCACCTCTACCCACTGAACTTTCAAAACGGCAGAAAATTTCAGAAGTCTACAGTAAAATTATAGCTGTGTTCAGCTATTCTTCCTCTCTGGGAATTCCTTAAAGTGCAAAAAAAGAAGGCAAATATGGTGGACAGTGGACAGTGATGAGACTGGACACCTTCCAGAGGACTCCTGATGCAACTTCTGTAAGTTTGGGAATAGATCCATCCCTTTTAAAGAGTACAGCCCTAAGAAAGAGTTCAGGCACCTGAGCTGCAAACTTTGGACCTGTGTGTCCTCAATTCCCAGTGACCCATAAATTGCCACATAGACTTTGATTTACAGTGCTCTTTCCCCCACCTTTTTGTAAAAACAGCTGCCCTGAGAAGGTTAAAGTGACACATTGCTTAAAAATACATCACCTGCTAACATCTTCATTAAACAATTGCATTTGAATCCTTAATGCCAATTGCAAAGTTTCTGTTGGATTTCTAGGATTCTGTTTAAAGCAGGAGTTATTTTGCTTCTTTAATGTTGGTGGCTCCCTGACAGCTTACATCATTACTCCAAAGGATACAAAGGACTTAAAAGCACCTTTCAGGCATTGATTTAAATCAAACAGCAGTGGAGGAAAATGAACCTGTGTGTGTGAAAGGTTTGAATCTTCTGACATACATTTCCTCACATTGCAAGTAGGCTGAATGCTGCAATTGAATAACTGCATCAAAAGAAATGAAAGATATGAATACTTGCACTAATTTTTTTATTATTTTTTTTGTATCTCCCAGTGATGATAATCTAACAAGGATACGTTTTTCAATCACATCTCATTACTAAAGGAAAGTAGTCTTTTATACTTCTTTAAATGGAGTTCGGGAAAACAGCGAAGTCTGCATTGGAATTCAGCAGTGCTGAAATTTGCCACCACTACAAGACAAAGTAGGCTTTGTTGTCATTTCAGCATGATTATTTTTCCCATAAGATTCTGACTCACCCCTACAATCATTTTCTACAACAAAAAAAAAAGTAGGAGAAAAAAATGGGCTTTTTAAAGCAAAAACGTCGCTTCTAAAATAAACTTCCCCGAACAAAACATTTCTTGTTTTTCAGATTTCATGTCCTTGATTAAATATTAAAGATGAAACATCGCAGAGCATCAGCATATTTCTTCATTAAACCAAAGGGACATCCTGAAGATATCCTTGTGCTTTATTTCTGCCTGGCTATACTACGGGATCAGCAAAATATGCAACTAACATAACCTTGACCACTGCCTTACACATTCAACAGGGACCT
Source organism: Sylvia atricapilla (assembly GCF_009819655.1). Classification (NCBI taxonomy): domain Eukaryota; kingdom Metazoa; phylum Chordata; class Aves; order Passeriformes; family Sylviidae; genus Sylvia; species Sylvia atricapilla. Next base: position 30,960,694 of record NC_089148.1, on the reverse strand, counting down.
GGGTTTTACATAGCATTATCCCTGGAGTTATCTATTTTAGTTTTTCTATTTTTATGTGTTTAGACACAAATTACTTACAAATTGCTGGTTTGCAGAGACTAATTTTGGAAAAAAAAATTAAAAAAAAAAAAAAAAAGGAAAGAAAATCAGCAAAAAGATCTTTCAAAAAACTCAGTGCAGTCTTGAGTAAGCAGGAGATGAGGAACGAAACACCAGAAAGAGCAAGAGAACAGGAAAACACCTGAAGCCAGAGGGTTTCTGCTCAAGAGCAGCTTATGATGGAAGGTAAAAAATAGAGATACATCCCAGGCAATTCTTGGATCAGAAGAATATTGATTATCAAGAATATATTGCTGTGCACAAATCAAGCTCAATGTAATACAAAAACAGCAGGAAAAAGAAAATTCACTGCTGAGGAGAGCTATGAATCACTAAGGAGTAAAAGGCAGGTAGTTTGACATAAAGACAAACATCTTAAGAGGTTGTTTCCTATGATGAATTATGAAAAACTGTTTCTTTGACTTGAAATGTTGCACTTTCCATATACACCTATCCACAGGTCAAAATATTTCAAAACTGCTTTTTACAGAAAATAAAGGTGTGGCAGGCACACAAGAGAAGCACACAAGAGAAGATCATTGATCAATAGCTCAAAAATGCAGAGAGACTAAAGTGACACTTCCAATTAATACTTATTTAAACAAATCCAGCCCAGGAAACAGCACAAGGCATTCTCATAGGAGCTGAGAGCCTGGCCATGGCTGCTCCTGCATTTGGTAAAACAGGCTCTGCTTCAAGGCTTCAGCTGTGGAAAAGCCAAAAAAGTACTTGAGCCAGTGTGTTACACATCTTCAATAACTTCATGAATCTCACCAAAACTCCACCCTGAGCCTAGGAAATTATGAGCCAGTGAAACTGAAGAAACACTTGTTTAAACATAACAAAACAAAACAAAACAAAAAAACCTCCAGTCTTTTCTCTTCTATTTTTCAAATACTTTGTTTTGTTAAAACGCTTCATGGTAGTTCTTTTCTCTTCAAGATATGCTCTGACAAGAGACAAACATTGTGAAGTGCTGCGCAGAGAGAAATAAGACTCCAACCCCAGAAGAGCTTACAGCATTTAAATTTTTGTATCTGAGAATCCAAGAATGAGACAAAAACCCCCCCAAAAAACCCCCAAAACCAAAGCACCAAGAAAAGTCTCTTCTCATTTAGATCATTTAGAAGGCTAAACAATTATAACTCTTTTGTTAAGGCACACATTTCTTTTTATTAGCATTAAATTAATAGAAATTGTCAACTAAGGAAATTCTTAGATTCCAGAAAAGTCATTTTGTAAAACAACCCTTTAGAAAATGAAACTCTTCCTGTACAACTCCTTTTAACAGTAATGGAGTGTGTAGGGCTAACAGCATAACAAGCTAAAAATAAACCCTCACAGATATTAAAAGTAGATGCCAAGAAGGAGATCTGGACATGTGTCTGAATTCAGATCTCACTTGGCAATGTTCTGAAGGCAAACCTAATTAAAGGTTACAGTTGGCTACATTGCATTACCCAGACATTACAGGCTATAATTGTTCTAGGACCATGCGAGTGTTTAATTTCCACCAAAAAAAAAAATTCCTCACAGTTAAATTAAACATTTATCTATTTGAGATAGTGAGCTAAACACCCACTCAAAAAAAAAAAAAAAAAAAAAAAAAAAAAAAAAAAAAAAAAAGAAAAAAAGAAATCAGAAAAGGTAACTGAATGAATAGCAACATAACAGCTAGAAAACTTTCACCAGTTCAGCTTCCATTACCATACACAGCCTGAGGCTCACCACGTGCAGAAGGATGTTACATAGAGAAAATTGGTTTACTGTCTGAGAAATACAGGAAATCTCTCTCTCCTCTTTTGTTTCTGAACAGTTAATGCAGCACTGGTTAGGCACCTAACACAAAAGTGGTCAAGACTGCAATGAAATTAAAGGACAAAGTCCCACCTTCACTGGGGCAGAGGACTGAGCACTACTGAGGGGTGCCAAACACTTCAGTTCAATTGGTTCCTTTGCCAAGTGCATCTCTGCTAAAATGGTCCATCTCTCAAGATGCAGGCTTTTCTTTGGGGTGAGCTGCTCTCAACCCTGCTGCAATGGATGCTAAGAGCTCTGTCCAAATGGAGCAGGAAGAAATTGGGCCATGATACCTGAACCTGGTCCATTTACGCATCTGAAGCCCAGCAATCCACTGATTTTCTTGGGCAAACTAACCTTGAAGACATAACAAACCGTGTAAGAACGCAAAAGCTCTGGAGTTAGGCCTTAATTTCCTGAGCTGAGCCTGCAGGAGCTGATTTTAGCATACAGCAACCTCTCTGAAGCCTCCCAGAGGCACTTGAACAGTCAGATTTGGTCAGGACTATACTCTTTGGTGCTGATGCCTCACTTTTCTGTAGCAGCGTGATGGTTGGATTACTCACACTGGGAGTAGGAGGCAGTGGATTCAAATCTCTGAACAGTCTGATGGAACCAAATTTGTATTTTCCATGTCCTGGGAGAATGACTAAATCCCTGCCTCCAGCCTGATGACTCTAAGTGAGTTTCCATGCTCCACTGCCTGCAATGTACACTTATTTTACAAGAGATCTTCACTGGATAAAAAAGAAATATTGTGGGTCACCTGATGTAAATGGTACTATGAATTTTTGAGTATTTGACGGAAAGCTGAACTGTTGTAAAAATATATTACTTTCTTGGTCTTCAAAGATCTGTGAAGGAGCCTGCATTCCCAGTAAAAGCTTTAATTCCTGAGAATAAGAGGGAGAAAAATAGGGCTAGAAGTGGTTAGAGGATATCTGCCAGATTTGATGTGCAATTGGCACAGATGTGGCTCAGTGCTCATGCACATACATCAACAACTTGGGTTGCCAGGGAATGTCTGTATTGAACTGGATTTGTGCCCCACCATACCTTGGCGTTTTGAGGATGTCAGTAGCAAAGAGCATCCTTAGATTTGCATCATGATAGACCCAAATCCAGACAGGTTCTCATTGCCTCATTGCTGTTTCCCCAAGGTCAGCCTCAAGTTTCACATTGATCAGCTACATCCCAGTGGAAAAACAAGGCCAAAGCCTGGTTTCAACTAACAGCTCATGCTGAGGCAGCTATTTAATTTCACTGTCTTAGAACAAAACCTTCAGAGATATTCTGTTTGCTTAAAGACAAAAGGCTTATTTATATTCTGATTTTATATCCCTACCAGATACTTGCATTTCCAGAGGATGCCTATGTTTAGAAATTCATCTATGTAAATAAAGTGACTTACACAGCTCTAGGTCCCTGGATAACACATTTACAGATAAATCAATGGGTTTGCTCTATTCCAGCTGGAAAGCTTTCACCTGAAGCCATGCAAAGTGGATCCTATCTTACTTTGTACATCATCAGTAAAAACTCTCAGCTGAATTTTGGCAACATGATATTTGCTATGAGTGACAAAGAGGAAGAGGCAGAAGAATTGCCCTGTTTTCAAGAGGAGGTGGAATCTGCAGAATTTGGCTGCAACAATCCATGTTTTTCAAGTGTCTCCACATCTCCTGGGGTCTTTTGCACTGGTGAGAAGGAAATGCAAGTGTGAAAGAGAAGAAAGCTATGAACACTTCGAAAGATATGAAAGCTATGTGCTGCCCCCTTCATCATTAAGTCAGTGTTCTGTGACTTCAACATTTTAAGTCATTTTATATTAAAATAAGAAATCCACCAAAAAACCATGCATTAGTTAAGCTGGCAGATTTAGACCTCTTTGCTGAAATGGAGACCTCCAACACAAGTGAAACATATAGCCATGCATAGAAATTACAGAATATTAAATACAAAGAACAAGGTTATGATCAAAAACAATATGAACTTAAAAATTCACGGTTACTCATGCTACACCATATGTCTTCCACCACCTAGCCACAACAGGGTGCCCTTTAATTACTCTGCTAATGTGCTCTTTGTGTCTAAGTGCTGGAGGACATATGGTACATTTCAGTTGTAGCCATGAATTTCATGTCTTTAATGCTTTCTGTCAAAATTGAGATGTCCTTTTAAATCTATACATGTGTATACATTTGAATTCATATGCTGATATTGTCACCTCTTTGAGCCCCTGTACTGTCCTGCACCTCACAGTGCAATTCATTTATACTCCATTTCAGGAGCAAATGGATAAAAAAGATTGAAATCTATTATTTTTTTATTGCACAGACATATTAAAACCAAACAAAAACACAGCACCACCTACTTAATCGCCTGGAAGAGGGAGGGACAGGCAGCTAAATCACCAGTTATATAAAAATGGCTTTTAAGTTTCAAACTTTGTGGCTGAGCTTACGCACAGAAATACAAAGTGGATCGACTGCACTTCTGCCTTACTCTTTTAGATTGTATCAGAGAGCAGCTTTGCAATTTATTGTCATGTGCTGCTGTCCATTAAGGGACAATATTTTTAATACATTTTTTCATTTCAGGTTGAAAAGGAAGAAGGTTTTGTCAGTCTCCTCTATTTTTCTGCAAGTGACAGTTCAGATAGGAACTGATGAATGAAAATGCCATTCTGATGTGCCTAATGTATTGTAGGCAGCAATCAGATCTTTGGTATAAACAAGGTGCAACACGGACTTCAGAACATGGTATTCCTCATCTTAAAAGGTGTCAGTGTCTAGACAAAGAGGATGACATCCTTTAAAGTGCCTTTGGAAATTAGACAACGATTCAATGCACCCTGGACTCAGATGGTGGTGATGTGCCTGATGTATGTACAGTCAAGACAATTAAGTTACATTAATCACATTCTGAGTCAATTACAGTTCCAGAGAGATTTGGGATTTGCCCTATGTAGGAAGAAAGCTCATTTTATGTTCCAGTTACAATAAAGAATTTCTCAAGCATCTCCTGTGTCATTTAGGGGTTTAAATCAGAGACAGCTCTCACATCAGCCGCTGAATTCCAGAATGCTTCCTCCAGTCCCCCAAACTGCAGCCTATAGAGGCTTCAAATGCTGCTGCTCAGATTGAACAGATCAAGGTCAAGTATTGTGCTAGAAAACATAGGCTTAAAGTACCCCATGCCATTTTACAGGTTAGGAAACTTAAAGACTGTTCCATTTTACAGTAAATAGCCAGTGAGAATACCAGAAACATAGATCTATGATGGGTCGAGTTTGTTTTTTCAGGCTTGATGCTGCTCCTGCTACTTTTAAATTAACCAAAGTTCTGATGCTCGTCTTTGATCTGTAAACTCACATGAAATGCAGCTTCTTACCTGGAGGAATGTTTGGTACAAACTGGAAGTCCAACATTTAGTTGTTCTTACTGTGGAGAGCATAAATAAACCCCCAATCTAAACTAGCTTTTGAATATGGCCAAAACACAATAATCTCAGAATTATTCACAGGAAAAGAATTGTCAAACTGAAAGACACAGAGAGCTTCCCCTCTGCCATGATTGTCTAGAACTTCTGTTCTGTTTTGTTGCCTTTTATCAACACATGAGCTCCATTTGAGACAAGGGAGCAGGAGAACCATGGCACGAGGAGATTAGGTTATTGGGGATTATATGGACAAATTCCACACATTCTTACATCAAATGAAAACTCTCTGTAGCCATTTATGATTCAGTTTGCTTGAAACTATGCCAACTGAATTATAGCTGTTTGAGACCAATCTGCCAAAATTCACAGGATAAAGCAAAATGTTTACAAGGTAATGCAACTCACTGCACAAGATGGCTAACAGCACATACAGCTAAAGATTCACAGCTATTCAGGGGAAAAGAGACAAAGTGCTGTAAACAATTTTCTATGAAATAGCTTTCAAAACACTGCTCAAACCAGATAAAACACCAGAGGCTATAAAAAATTGTCAGAAATTGCAAGTTCATGCTTTCAGTAACCCTTCAACTTGGCAGTGTCTTTCTACAATTGCATTAAAAGAAAATAGATTCTATTTACATGGGCAATGAGCTCAGTTTCCATATTTGCAACTTCCAAAGACAGTCCAAGTGCAAGGCCAACCTGGGAGGTCAAATTAATTACAACTGTCTCTTGTAAAGGTTTGTATATTGGAAAATTGCAGCTAATCTGAATTCATATCCAGCACAATAAAATGTCATTTGAAGTAGAAGAGCAGAATAAACTATTTCGTGGAGGATTAGTTAATTGCAAACAAAGTATAATAGATTATTCTGAATCAAAGTCTCCTTATGGGAGATCAAGGATTATGCTTATTTTAGCACTGGGACAATGACTCATTTCTTCACACAAATTTAAGCAGCAAAATATAAAACTAAAAGGTAAAATCCAGCCATACTCATTATTTACTATTATTGTGCCTAGAAATAGCAAAAATAAAACATTTTGCCTCAGAAATATGAGATTCATGTTTTTAAAAAGATTTTAAAGTAATGAACGCTTGAGCGCGTCCAGAGGAGGCAGCGAGGCTGGTGAGGGGCTGGAACACAAACCCTGTGAGAAACAACTAAGGGAGCTGGGGGTGTTTATCCTGGAGAAAAGGAGACTCAGAGGTGACCTTGTCACTCTCTACAGCTCCCTGAAAGGTGGCTGTACCAGGTGGGGCTGGGCCCTTTCTCCAGGCAGCAAGCGGCAGAACAAGAGGACACAGTCCTAAGCTCTGCCAAGGGAAATACAGGTTGGATATCAGGAAGAACTTTTTTACAGAAAGGGTGATAAAGTGTTGGGATGGTTTCCCTGGGGAGATGGTGGAGTCACCACCCCTGGATGTGTTTAAAAGGAGACTGGGTGTGGCACTCAGTGCCATCGTTTAGTTCAGGTGTTGGGGCTGGGTTGGACCCAATGTTCTTGAAGGTCTCTTCCAACCTACACATTCTGAGATTCTGTGAAAGCATTAAACAGAACTATATAGCACTGATAATCTAAAATTTGAGAAAGTTTTAAGTCCAACAGACTTTTTTGGTGTATTTCCATTAATGTGGAGTCCATTATATTTGACAAACACTATTTAAAAAAAATAATATGCTTTTGTGGTTCAGGGTTGACTTTATATCTATGACTGCATTGAAATTAACTGAGCAAAGACCTGAGGGATCCAATATGTGTAGACAGAATAAAAAGCCAAATGATATTTAGATAGGAGGATACCTTCAACTATCAGTCTACACACAGTGACAGAAGTTTAGATGGCTTTATAGTGAAAGAAATAAATAAAAATGTGGGGGTTTTTTTCTTTTAGGTTGGGGGGCTTGGAGGTCGCTTTTTTTTTTTTTAGTTTTCATTAACTGCTAAACATGAGAAGATTATTTCTCTCTCTTTTGTCCAGAAAATAAAGAAGTTCCCTTGTGGTTGATTTTCATCCAGTTTCTTCATGAAAGAACTATCAAAGAAAGTTACAGTGTATATAACTTTTCATTTCAGAAGGATTTCAGCAATCCCTAAACCTCCAATAGTATCTTCTTGACAACCTAATCTCTTTGTAGTAGTAGCTAAATTAAACCAAACTGTCATCAGTGAAAGCTCTCAAGAGTAACTCAAGGATATTCAGTACATATGGTCTATAAAAGTACACACATCTTTAAAAATAACTGTTTAGGGTAGAATTTTTTATTAAAGACCAAAGTGTTCACAGGACACTTGTATTTAACAATTATTTTTGTCTATTCTCATCTTCCAAACGACTTCAATCATTCTTATTTGAAGCCTAGCTTCAAAAATTACATCTTCAGTGACCGAAAAATACCCACCTCAAACAAAATAATATAAACTTTGAGGAAAACAAATTAGTGTTTTTGAGTTGAACATCAAAACAACAATAAAATACCACAGATTGTATTTCCATATAATTAGTGTAATGCCCAGACACATATCTTTTCAGGTATTTCTATGGGGACAAGAAAAACATGTTGTACAAATGATGCCTGAATGCCACATTTGAGTGAGGAATGAGGACATCCAATCCTGCTCAACACAATATCACCCTTGTGAAAGCAGGGAAGAAACAGATTTTTATTCCCAAAAATTGAAACAGGGGAAGAAAACAGATGTGAAAGAAATTTTTCTTGAGCTGCCCATCACACTTAACAAGCTTTTATACTTGGCTGGAACTTGAAATGCTCAATGATGGGGGCAGGAAACAGATCTGGTCAAGACAGAATGTCTGACCACAAAATCCACACACTCCACGGTCTGCCATCCCATGGCTCAGATACTTTCATTTAGTTTAAAGAGTATGTGAAACATGCTGCTAAACACAGACAAAAAAAAAACCTGAATTCTGAATTATATCAGCATTTTCCATTCAATGAAAAAAGGTAGAGTTGTTTTAAAATACCAGGAACATTTGTCTTTGTGAAGCGTACTATGGTATTTTCCTTGCTCTGACTCGAGAATGGGATACACACTATGATAAACTTCACTACTAAATGTGATAAACATTAACTTCCACACGGAGAATCCCTAAAACCACTGGTATCAATTACACAACCTGAAAAATGTCAAAGCTCCAAACTACTGTCATGATTTTCACTCCGAGTTGTCTAAGGCCAGAAGGATAAATCCATTATAAAGCACCTACAGATTTTTGAATACTGATTTTGCTGCAGGTAGTGCAGCTTTGCAATTGAAAACCAAGCTCCTCGCTACTGGCTGTACATGTAGATTTAAAGTAGCAGTTTAGAAACCCAAGTTTGGAAACAATTTACCTATACTCTTAACGGAGGAGTGGTTAAGAAGATGACACAGTTCCAGGAGCCCCTGGAATGTATTGCCATGTAAAACAAAATGGGAATGAATGTTATTATGAGCAACAGTAGATATGACTGTTTAATGTCTCTGGTTTACTTCAGTTTGGGGGATTTTTTAAAAAATTAACATATGAGGAGATGATAAATAAAGCCTCTCACATTTTTTTATGAGACACAAAACTAATTTGCATGCTGTCTTGCTTTGAGGTTGCAGCAACAGATACCATTTTCAGAGACAGGGACACACTCGTCACCATGATGACTGGAACTGAATTCTCGTTATCTCTGTAACACAACAGAGTACGTCTAAGATGAGGGAACAAAACAAGGAGAGCAAAATTATTTTGTTTTTCCATTTGTAGGAAAATAATTCAAAAAAATGAGAGGTAGGAATATGCACAATCCCCCACTTTGCAGCTCCTGCCACAACCTGAGGAGTCAGGTGAGTTCAGCACCCTGAAGCTCCAGCTTTACTCAGCTGAGTAGGTGGCAGCTATTTAATGAAACAGCATTTTAAGAGCAGCAAGTGAAAAGTCCATACTGGGTGTTATTAGTGCATTGTGTCCTCCGCGAGAGTGATGGAAAGAGGGAACTGCTAAATGGTATCAGTCAAATATAACGATTTGTTACTGATGCTGTCACCTGCATTTCAGCGTTAGCTGCTCTCCCCTGCTCTGCTATTCACAGCCAGGGAACACTCAGCCCATGTCTGTCAGCCCGAGGTTATCTCTGAACTTTTGTCACCTGAAGGCATATTTAGACATGGCAACGCACAAAACACCTTTTTCTCACTCATCAACACTTTGTATTACAGTGTCAGAGAGAGGATATTGCACAAAGGACCCTGACTACCCAAATTGGTTGGTGAGATGTCAAAGCCATTTTGTGGCAATCAAATGAACATATTTATTCACAGATGAAATAACTGAACATAGATTTATCGTAGTTTTGATTCAGTCCTCGTCCTTCCTGCAGGAACAAACAAAAGCTTTCATCTTGGACAGCAATGCAGATGGTAAAAGCAAAAGAACATTACAGAAAAAGATCTGTCTTAAAATTCAGACTTTATATAACAAATTACTTGAAAGGGCAAACAGAATGCTGTCATATTCCTTTACATGTTAGGAGGAGCCCCACAGCACAACTTTTATTTTAAATAAAAAGAAATACTGTAAAAGTTAAATAATTAAGAAAAATCTTCAAGCCCTAGTAATTGGAAGGGTCCCAAAATCCCTTTGTGTTTCGTGCTGAGATGCATGGAGAGTTGTTCCTATTTAATTGAAAATGTATTAACATTACAATTTCAAAGGATAAAAAAAAAGGAGTTTCCTGAAAATTTAAACTAGGCTTTCAGTGTTTCCTGTTGTGCAGAAGAAAGATCTATTTTAATGGTATAAACTGTAGAAAAGGACCTAAAGAGGGCAATTTCTTCATTCTTCAGGGAAACTGGTGGGAAGTAAAATGGTGTATAATTAGTTTTGGTGGGATTTCTTTTCAAATATATTTAGAACTTTGTGAAGGTTAATGCTCCCACACATCTGTATTCAAGCACAAACTTCATCTGAATGGTGTTTTCACTAATTTTAGATCCCACTAATTTAAATTTACAAATACTAAAGGCTACTCCTTTGAAACCCTTAAAAATGTTTATACTTTCTTTTTCATGTTTTAAAACTCTTGCTTATTATAATTTTGCATATTCTTTTAATGTTAATTATTTTTCCTTCTTGATATATTATGGATATTCACATAGCCTCAAGAAAAGACCTTGATTATATTTATAAAAACATATAAAAACCATATATATTAACTAAAAGTTAAAAAAAAAAAAGAAAATTATCACACTCATAGAATAATAGTATTGTTAAGGTTGGAAAAGCGCTTTAAGGTCACCAAGTCCAACAGTCACCATGGTCACCATTAAACCGTGTCCTCAAGTTCCATATCCACACATTTTTTAACACTCTCAGGGATTGCAACTCCACCATTTTTCTGAGTAACCTGTTCTAATGCTTGGCAGCCATCTCTGAGATGTTTTTTTTCCCCTAATGTCTAATCTACTCTTTCCCTGGTGCAACCTGAGGCCATTTCCTCTCATCCTGTCACTTCTTAACCGGGAGAAGAGACCAACCCTCACCTCACTACAACCTCCTTTGGGGGAGTTGTGGAGAGTGATAAGGTCTCCCCTGAGCCTCCTTTCCTCCAGGATAAACATCCCCAGCTCCCTCAGCCGCTCCTCACAGGACTTGTGCTCCAAACCCTTCCCCAGCTTTGTTGCCCTAAGATCCTATTTCTGAAAGTTAATCTTCCCAGGTGGATATTTGCAACTAAAGTGAAAGCAAGCACAAGCAATTTAAATGGATTGTCAGGAAGAGTTGTACTCAAACACCCCCATATTTTATTATATATGTATATTGTAAGGCTGCTTTCTAACACCTTTTGATGCCTCTCAAAAACTGTAATTTCATAACAAGTAGTCACTCACTGGTCGTGCCATTTTATGGGAAAGTGCAATCAATGGCACAACAGTAATTGGGAAGCATCATGCTTATCAAACTGTACTTTTACTTTGGTCTCCAATTATCCGAAACTTTGAAAGGCCTGATGCATCAGCCAGTCAGAATGCCTTAGATCAATACTGGTGGAGTGAGCGACTGACACTTCTTAGCACCATAAATTAAATGATTACATCAATCATTTTTCCTTTTTTATGTAAACAATGTTAAGGCAACAGAACACTGCCACAGGATCGATGTCTCCTGCTTGGAAAATAAATTCTTCAACACTTATGCAGCAGCAGGAGATTGCTAGTGTACAACAACAGTCTATACTATTTTCTTAATTACAGCAACAGTCATTAGTGTTTGTGCTGGGTTTGGGTGGGATGGAGTTAATTTTATTCCTAGTAGCTGCTATAGAACTGTGGTTTGGATTTAGGATGAGAACAATATTGCTAACACTGATGTTTCAGTTGTTGCTGAGCAATATTTACACTTGTCCAGCACTTTTGAGCTTCTCTGCCTCTTGTATTTTATTTTTGGTATAGCAATGACATTTATTATTTAAATTATGAAACTGCTCTTATCCCAACCCACAAGTTTTCTTACTCTGTCTTTCTGATTCTCTTCCCCATCCCACTGGGGAATATGAAGGAGCGGCTGGGTGGTTCTTAGTTATTGGGGCTAAACCATGACACTTATGAAGAAAAAATACTGAGTTTCTTTTACAGCACACTTCCTTGCAGGGCATTCTTTTACTGCTTCAGAAGAGGCAGGAGTTGGTGCTTTAGGGTTTTGTTTTAACAAAACATAAAATAACCAGAAAATAGGAAAGGAAGTCCACCCAGGATGCCTGATCAGTGCTCAAACCCCTACACTGGAGCTGGTCAGCAAACAGCAAGGGTGAGGTCAAACTAATTTGTTGCACAGAGGCATCCACATCTTCTTCCTGGGGTCCATCTCCACTTGAGTGACTCTTCACACGCCTGACATGCACACGAGCAGCAGGACACCACGGGAGCTGCTGGCTGTGGTTCCCTCTACAACCTACACGTGAACCCCTCCCCATGCATCCGTGTTCTCCTCAGAGCTGTGCCAGCACTCTTGGCTAAGCACCTACAGAAAGCATATGGTGCACCTTGAGAGTGTGGTAACAACTCGAGAATGTGTTCCCACACCTGTGTGACCCATCCAGACTCCTCCAATGCATTCCCACAGTCATTTCAGCCACGTGTCCAGCCCTAGTAGCTGCTGATTTCCCCAATCATTCCTCATTCAGAAGTCATCCCTACAAATGGAGATACAGCTGGTCAGGATTTCATCTTTTGCCAAGATATAGGTAGTTCTGGTTTTCTACACTGCTTTCTGGGAACAAACTACAAATGCAAGGGGGATGCTGGAGCCCAACATAATTTCAGTATCCAACTCCGTGGATGCCAATTTTTATTTCAGGCATGCGTTTTTGTCCTGAAAATAAGCTCATCAGTGATGTTGACTGCTCACACACTTCTATCAACAAGGCAAAGATACTTCACTTGTTAATAAAACAATACCAAAATCATGTGTAATAAATCTGGGATTCAGGTTCAGTTAGCTACTTGTAGAGACTGATACATTCTCCATCACCTATGGCCAGTGATAATTCTTTGTGTTATGCAGAAAATAAGCTCCTTTTCCAGTTCCGCACTATTCTGGATCCACAATAGATCACATCAGGTCATTCCCAGGAAAACCCATCTCACTGTACTGATGGGTTTGGGTGGGATGATGGTTTGGGAGATGGGAAAACCCATCTCACTGTACTGAGTCAGGCTTTGTAAGGCCCAGCCTCCTCGGGGTTGTTTCCTGCACTGGCATTCTGCTCTGCCTAAACCAGGGGACACTTCACTGATGCTCTGTGAGCCTGGGAAGGGGATAACAGAGTATTAAAATTTTTCATCTTTTCCCCTTATAGTTCTTTATTTAAATCTATTCTTCATGTAACCTAAGCCAGAAAATTAAGAACACAGGAGTTGTTATTATTTATCCTAATTTTTTCACATACAGTGACCAGATAAACCACATAGATTTGCAAATCACAGATCTCTGGCATTTATTAAATGTGAAAAATTGCAGGGATGTTTGAGAATAATGTCCAAATACCTCTGCATTTCTCTATGGGTTAATGAGAAGTTTAACATGGTAAAAACACAATGCTGGCTTGCCAAGCATGTAATTCAAATAAAATATCTGAGAACATGTTAAAGTAGATATTTATCTCCCTAATCAATAAAACTGGAGTCATAAGGTCTTTGTGCTTTTTGTGAAATAACTGGTAGTTTCTATTCAGACAGATTACGTCAATTTGGATGTGATGCTCCATAAAAAGGGATCACGTTACATTTCAAGAATTAGATTACTAGAGTAAGAGAAACAAAATATTTTGATCACATCTCATCCAGCAAGAATATCTGATCTCCTCCTGAAAAAGCGACAACTCAAAGCTTCAGCAGAATCATATTACTCTGCTCAGGGATATTGGAGAGGCAGCTTCCATTACGAGTGTCTGCCACTGCCTAATTAGCCGGTGGGCTTTGGGGCACAGTTGTCTTAGAATACCTACTTTTGTCTTTGGCACTTCGAAATGAAGCTTTGTAAGAGAACACTGGGCCCTCGGGAATAAGCATGCAATTTCCAGAATTCAGCTGAGACCTCCTGCTTGCTTGGTAATGGAGAGGCAGACAGAGCAGGGCTGAATTTGGGAGAAGTTTCTTAAAGAGGGTGACAAAGTGGAGAGAGAGGAGAGAGAGGCTCCTTTCCACCCTTTTCTGAGTTCAGGAAGATGTCTCTGCTACCAAGACTGCAGTGACTTCATTATTACTTCTAAGAAGGAGCTGGTGGAGGTGACTAATGACAAGTGTGACAGATGTGATTGGGAACATCGGATGTGACCCAGGCTGTGCTGCCCTCCTCTCAGCAACAATGCAGTCAGAAGAGACTTTTACTCTGAGCCTTTGCTAATGCTTCATAATAAAAAGAAATTCCATGCTGAAAAAAGGAATCAAAAGCTCAGCCTTAACCCTGAGGTGGTTTCATCATCTGAAGCAGCTGACATATTGCCTCACTGGATCACACACACACTCATATCCCCAAAAAAAGACATGGCAACAGTAATAGATGTCCTAAAGCAAGAGTTTCAGTTTATAATGACTCATGTAGCAACTGCATTCTCAGAAATTAAGTCTAGTGTAAATGATATGACTGTTTTGCCAGAGTGGGGTGTAAGCTCAGATGAAACATCCAAGAGAATAATCCTATTATGGCCTGGCAGCTGGGTAACTGTGAGAAAAGAAACAAGTTGTTTATACATCTGAGTCATCATCTACTGAATTAAATTATTTGAATGTGAAGGCTCTGAGACCTTTCATTAATGAACATGTGGGAGAAATGTGCCTAATGTTATTCCATAAAGACAGGTGGGGCAAAAAATCTGCTGCAGAAAAAAACTGAATTACATGTAATAGTATTAAATACAAGAAGTAAGATTTTGTTGTTAAATACAGATCTGGAGAAAAAAAAAGTTCCAAAGACAGTAAAAAGCGTGCTCGGGCAGTGCATTTACCCTCTGTCTAGTTCATCTTTATATATTGAAAGAATGAAAGGTTGCAACAGAGAACTACCATAAGGAGATATTTTACTGGGCACATTTTTACCCATTACACAAAACCAGAAACTTTGCCACAAGTAAGAGTTCTGATTGTTTCATTAAGGCAAGACAATTTTAGGCTAGGCAGTTTTGTCATCAGTCCAGTCTGGTCTCACTGGCATCTGAAATTTTTATCAAATGCTAGAGGTTGGAATGTCCCAAATTATGAATTTGGGGCAGCTGACAAAGAAGTGCAAGCACAGGCCAGGCACTTGCTCTTTGCCACATGTGGGTGCTTTGCTACATTGAGCCTCCACAACAAAAGAATCAACTCTTTTCTATCCAACTGCACAACAGGAGACACAAACACCTAAATCACATTGAAACTGATAAAGTTAACCGATTCCTACAGGTTTTGCTGAACAGGTGGTTCAAGGAAATATTCTGGAAAGTCCAATTTATTCATAGTTGTGGCTATAAAATTAGGAGATCTCACTAATGTCACCCTCCCAGCTCTTGCCATATCAAGTAATTGACTTTTACCTTTCCTAGCAATAGCAAAGCATTTGGAGTAGGTGCCTAATTGAGCCAGCACCAATGATAATCAATTAAAAAGCAGAATATATTTGGCACCAGATACCAACAAGATTCACCACCACCACACTTAATGAGTAACACTATTCATTTCTTGTGTGCAGGCAGCTGTCATTTTGAAGCAGATAAGACAAATCTTCATTTGCATGTTCTTCTGGAGATTACAGATCACTACTCAATTCAACTGCTGCAGACAAAATTTTAGGGGTACCATTCCCTTGCTGGTAGGTCTCACAATTATGTTCTATCATAGGGCCCAGGCACACTTTGATAGGATCATGGAGGCACTAAGGATGCAAAAAAAACCCCTCCAAGATCATAAAGAAAATACCACTGTGCCCACTAAATCATATTGCAAAGTGCCACATCTGCTCATTTTTTGAACACTTCAGTAACTGCACCACTTGCTGCTCCATCTTCCCCTCACAACTGGTTTGAGCCTTTTAGACCTGCCACAACAAAATTAGTGTGTGAGAAAAGGGTCAATAACAGGAAGTGCACAGAAGGACATAAGACATAAAAAAAACCATAGAAGGATGTGGTAACAGGTGCCTCCCCAGGGCTGATAGATTTGCTCATGATTAGGGTTTCTCCCAGCTGACCCACTTCACCTTGAAGCAGCCAACATTTCTGGGCTGTGTCATTCATTTCTCACACAGAGACAAACTATTCTTCAATAAAAATAAAAAAATAAATCCAAGCTCTATACATTTGTGTCTCAGCTTCATCACTCACATTCCAATTTGCCTTCCCTCTGTGATAAACAGCAAATCTCTGTGCATTTACAGACTAGTAGCTGGTAGCTATGAATTTTAGCAGCTTACCTTGCTGTCTTTTAAGGTGTTTGGTCTGTCACAGGGGACAGCTACCGGGGCTGAATATGTTGTGGTGAAATTGGTGCACATACATCACCTGGGTCAACACTGTGCCATAATGAGCTCTGTATTGTTTCACCTCCATGCAGGTATCATCACACAAAGGTGATTAATTAACCTCGGTTACTTTTTCATCTTCTTTTTAACCACACTTACCCAACGCTTTTATTAATCAGCCTATTCTATACTGCTGCTGAAGCTGTTAAATGCACACATTTCAGTCTTAGAGGAAAGCTGTAGTAATCATACTATGCTTGAGCATGTTTTGAGACAAGTGACACTGGGCCAGCAGTTTTAATTGCCTTGAGTTGGTGAGAATCAGATATAGCCAAACACTGTCACACTATAAATGGAAGTGTAATGGGTATCTGAGATAAACAGAAGCACAAACAACTCAGCTGCAAATGAGCAAAATCTGTTCACAAGGCAGTCTTATGAAATAATTGAGCACTTCTGTGCATTATGCTTTTGCTTGGACTATTACCAATCAGGTGCAATCAGCCATTATTGCGAATTACAAACCTGATTTCTCATGTACTGTGGTAAAATTTGCCCTGAAAACAAAAGGCCATCTAAACCAGATTCCACCTCTTTTTGTCAGATTGCTCCAGTTTGTTCTAGAACGCCCTCCCTGCATCTCAGCCCTTGGCTTTGACAAGAGTATAATGTTTGACAATAATAACACTCCTTACCCATAATGCTGACCACAGCGAGGAGTTCTGGGCTCTGCACAACCACTCCAGTGTCCCTGCTGCTGCAGTGTTCCAGAACTGGCCTGCCTCCTGGAGGGACCATGTCTTCCCTCTCAAATGATTTTGCCATAAATTCATGACTCCTGCTAATCACTCCTGACTAATAACCTCTAGCACTCCAAGGTTCTTGCCATTCTTAGCAGGAACTGGAAAATATACATTTCTGCCTGTTGACGTGCCAGCAAACCTCTCAGGTGTGGGTTTGTTGACTCAGACATTGTCCTCCTTGCTGGCAGCCCCCTCAAACATTCCCTGTGACCACATTGCTCTGAACCAGCTGAGGCTCCCAGCCACCCTCCCCTCTAAGCACTAACCTAAGCCCAAGGAAATGATCAGAGCTAGCCCCTGATTCAGTCCTACATAAAGGTAAACTTGGAAAAGATGCAGTAGCTCTCTAGCAAGTTCAAACATCTCTATTGCCAGGATAACACTCTCCCGTGGCGGCAGCAAGTTTGGCCTCTGATTCAGTAAAGCATAGATTCATATTTTCATAATAAGAAATTTCACTGTGAAGAAGATTGTTCATTTGTTACAAAATTATCTTCATAGTGTAATAATTTAATATCTCCCTACTGGCAACAGTTCCAAATATTCAGGTTATTCTTAGAACTAACATTTCTTAAGTAATTTTTTTTTTTTAATGATAGTTATTTATGTGGCCGCCACAGCATAGCATTAGACTATTTGGTCCCTGAAGAACTAATCCTAAAACATATTTTTGGCACAGCAGGCTATGCTTTATGGATTGGAAACTTAGGAAAATACCAAAGATTAACCAAGGAATGAGCACAAGACCTGGCAATCATACTTTCCACCCCAGTTGAAGTCCAGAATCTGTTATTTAGACGCCTAAAAAACCCCAAACCCAACCCACGCTCCAGTGGGCACTATGTCCACCCTCACAGGATGCTCTCACAAACCACTCAGGCCCTGTTCAAATTTCTGGTGTGGGTGAGCTATCTAAAGCTCTAGCACAGCACATGAGTACCACACACTATCATATGCTTGGAAGTGCACGACATCTGCTTAAAAATGAGACATTACTCCCCTACCAGGAGGTGTGTTCATCCAAAAAGGAGCCCCAACACGCCATCTGACACACACAGGCAACCTTGATATAGGAGACATTCATAAGACATTCACGTCAGAGGAGATGGTGATTTTACTGGATTTCAGTCCCAAAAGATGACTTGCAGACACTTGAGGAATCTCCAAGCAACCCCTTGGAAAGGAGTAGCAGAGAGCAAGAGAGCCAGGTCACTTTAATGACAGAGAAGGTCAGCAGCCCTGATTTAAGCTACATTTAATAAAAAGGCATTGCAGTAAAGACCCGATAAGCTGAGAAAATGAATAGAACATAGCTGCAATTCATTAGTTATTTATCATTTTTATCAGTCCTCTCATTTTAAATGTATAAGTTATTATACAGTTTGAACAAAACTGCTTAATAAAACCATACATCAACTGCAGAGCCTAAGATGGCCACCTGCTCAGTTGAAATTATAGCATTAGTACATTAAATAATTATTCCTCTATAGATGTATATGCATCTACACTTTTTTCAGCTTTGATGTTTTGGATGAAATTTTCAACCAGCACTTGTAACTACAGGATACGATCAAGAGGTGGCAGCAGAATTGTCAAGTATTCCTCTCTAGACAAACGTTTTGTGTGCTTCATTCTAGAAGCAAACCATTTCCTTGACATCCCCCATAGAGGAACCGTTCTCAACTCTCATTATAAACTTGGATTTTTAATCACTTCTTCTTACAAGTTTCGTGCATGTAAGAACACATGTTCATATATATACTGCACTATATTGCCAAGCAGGCAACGTAAGAAATGTTCTTAAACTTGACTGTGTTTATACTTTCAGTTTGTCTGGGATCAGCTGACAATGCAGTCACTACTACCAGCTAATTTAAACAACTTAAACTGACAGAACATGTTCCAGCAAATTCATGTTGCACCGTGACACGTGTACAAGCATTAGCATCATAGCCAGAGTGTTACAGCTGAAACATAAAAAGGAGCACAGGAATAAATCACTAATTTTCAGGATGTTCTTGTTGGTGACCACAGATATATAATTCTAGGAGGATGACTCTGTTCCAGTCAGCAAAACCTCTGCATTTAAAGACAAATTTTTAATGCACAAATGTGTGAATCAACACAAGATTGCAAGAGGTGCTTTGCCTCCTACTGTCATTCTCTGCATGTGACCAATAATAGAAGTTGGAAAGCCTCCAGCAGCTGTGTTTAAGTGTCTGCGGTTTGCACAGATGCCCAGTAACATTCTGGTCAGCACTTGTACCATACATAGCACATGAGAAAGCATGGACAAGCACAATGGGTAGAAAAATAAAGGGCACATCAAAATAGCAGCAGGTCTGCAAAATTAAATAGATGAATTTTTAAATCTTGACCTATACTTTCTGCATATGGAAAATAATGAATCTTTCATGGCATAGAAAAATCTTCATTGTTTGTATTTTCCATGGAATTCAAGCAACATTGAGGGGAAAAAAGGCAGGGCACAGTTACTGATGTGCAGCTGTTCCATACTTTCCCTTTAGTGCTCAGTACATGGCCTCCTGACTTACTGCACACTCTGCAGAAGGGGCAATCAGCAAATTGGTGCATGGATTCATCACGAGCAGTCATTTGGGTTGTATTCCCACACTTTTCCAGTGTTACATTCAGAGCAGCTTCACTGCATTCTGTCAGGAGAAGCAGAGGGAAAACAGAGCTGTTCCTCCTGCCTGGAGAAGTGCAACTGCCCCACCTTGGGCTAAGCTGGGTGTTCTCTGAATGCACAGCTCCTGAGCAGGTGGAACCACAGCTCCCAGCCAGTCCTTTGAACTGGGAACCACTATTCCCAGTTGGTCCTTCCTTTGTCACACCCAGCAAGAGGACACTCCTTGATCCCGATGCAGTGGTGGCAAACATTCCCCCAGAGGTAGGAGACAAGCGAGATAGTGAGAGTGTCTGGGACACGTAGGAAATGGATAACCACCCGTTTTTCGAAGTAAAATAAATAAGTAAATTGATCCTAGGTCTCTTCCTGCCAAGATGGCAAAACACAAATCCTTATGTATTCTGTGGGGAATTTACACCAAAGAAACCTGAAGTACTGAGACACTCATAGGTCCCTTACATTTGTTAATGCTGTTCAAATAAAAGCCTTTTTTTAAGGGAAAAATAAAAGTGCTTATGTTGAGGTTCTCCATAGTTAAAACCAGTGGCGCTACTGGAGGATACATAAAATATCATAAAATATAAAGCACATTGAATAGCTCCTTTTGCAGTTAATTATATTGTAATCTGATGCATCGTTCTGAGGTTATTTCCACCTCTTACTGAGCCTTCAGCCAACAAAGAAAATGCTTTTGTAGAGTAAATTGAAACCAATACTGGAAGCTGTTTCACACTTACGAATTAGATGCTTTATGATGAAATTGTACACCTCATGATAAAACCTGATATCACACGGATGCTGCTGGAACAGAACCCCCTAAGTTGCTAAACAGACACATCAACCCCTTCAATTTCGAGACAACAGTTTTGTAACTCATTTATGACCTTATATGTCTGAAGTAGGGAAAAAAAATCACAAACTGCAGTGTGGCAAGCTATTAAAGAAACTAATAAAGAAAACGCCAATATTTTGTGGTTTAAAACTGGAGCACAAAGTAGTTAAAGTGGTAACACAACCTACATACCACACTCTTCTGCTAATAATTTTGGCGTTGTAGCCAGTCATAGCAAAAGCACCTGAGTTCCTGGTGATCACTGGCATAAATGGAGAAACAAAACCTTTGCCTGCTGCACAAATCCCCATCACCTGGGGCTTTTAGTACTGGCAGCCCTTGGCATTCATCACCATCCCACTGCTACCGCGATCCTTTGCACACAGTTATCTCCATAGGATCCGCGGTAATTTAGATGAAGAACATGAATTTGCATCACAACAGAAAAAGGCCGTTTGGCCCCAAATCCTCACTTTCCGAGTACTTATCTCAACACAGACACTGACAAAAAAACCCCAGCCCTCCTTTTTGAACCGGATCCCAAGCTGCTGTAGGGACACAAAACCAGTAAGACAAAATAACCATCCAGGGGCCACAGGGAAGGCAGGTAAGGGGGCAGATGGGGCTTCTCACAGACTGCTGACTTTGAGGAAGACAAAACCATCTTTAAAACAATTCTATTAAAATGATTCAGCAGGCCAACTTCAGCTCTCCTCACCCACAGAGCACTGCAATGCCACTGAAATTAAGAGAATTATTTTGCATTGTTATTTTGCATGAGTGCCAAGAGCAGGAAGATTTGTCTGGTAAATCACTTAAAGTCTTTAAATCAGAATACAATAGAAAACAGCTACCTAAAAATTACTCATTCACCGGTTAAGTTCCATATATTAATGTATATCTTGTGCCTTTATCTATATTCAATGTAAATTCATTTGTAGGATAAGAAAAACTAGGAATGATTTGTGGAGGGCCTGGTAAGGACTGAAAGAAAATAACAAATTCAGATGACTCCCGTATGTTAATAGCAGAATTAGAATGTACAGATCTGGGAGAAGTCCATTCCAATAGGAAATGTATAAAAGCCAGAACTGAAGTGACAATCCTGAACCAGTTGTTTCAGTGTCTGCAGCGAAGGGTGATGGGACAGACAAATCTGATTCACAGCAAGGAGCAGGATTTAGTTGTACAGCAGCAGATAAGAGTGGAGATGAGGGATGGCAAGCCTTCCTAGAGTTGTGGTGACTAAGAAAAAATATACACCAAGGACTGGACAGATAAAATATAGCTGGTGATATAAATCAGAACAGTGTGTCAGTATTTCTACTGCTGAAGTCAAATATTATACAGCCTCTACATCTGCATTATGGTCT
Organism: Sylvia atricapilla; assembly: GCF_009819655.1. Lineage (NCBI taxonomy): Eukaryota > Metazoa > Chordata > Aves > Passeriformes > Sylviidae > Sylvia > Sylvia atricapilla. Next base: position 30,938,703 of record NC_089148.1, on the reverse strand, counting down.
GGAAAAAAATTTATCTGTATTTATGTTTTTTAATCAAATATTTAAAATCTAATACATCAAAAAATTACTATATATTAAAAATAAGTCACTGTTCTCTCATTCTTTGCTTATGCTGTAACACAACAGCTGTGATAACATATTTTCAGTTATCTGATGCATCCACAAACCACAGTCGCTAGGAACATAACAAATGAAAAATGAAAATAAATAAATAACTGGAATAAATTAACAAATTATAGGAGCCACGCTCAATAGGAGAAAAACCTCTGAAGTAATGAGCCACTGATAAAGTGTCCAATCCCAACCAGGTAATTTGTGCAGTGCACAGACCTTGGCAGGTCACCAAAAGGTGAGAAATGTGCAGCTTTTACCAAAAATACTCAGCCTTCTCAGGCATCTACATCTGGTGCTCTCTGCAGGTATCCCAAACTCCATCCCAGACATTGCACCTGGAATTTTATCTTATCTTCGTTGGCTCCAGCTGCCAAGGAGAGTAAGAAACACAAGATCCAGAGGCTGAAGTGGAATTTACCCCACCTGAACAGAGCAGCAAGGTAGCCCCTGCACTGCTGCCCACCTTTTCAATGGCACATGAAGAAATCCTTGGCATCTGGCCCACCAGTGTCCAAAAACATTGATGCCATCCTCACCCTGTGGCCAGGCAGCACCTGAATTACTCCTCCTACCACTCTTCCTTCAAGTCAAATTGATTTTAAGGAAGGCTACAGTTCAGTAAATCTAAAATCAGCAATTTGTGAGCCTAATCCTACACAGCCTACAATGAAAAGAGCACACAAATAAGTGTCTCTGAAATTTCCCGTAGAGTTTGCTCAAGACTGAAACACATCTACCCTACAGCAGGAAGCTGGTCCTGCTGCTCCCTGCACATGCTGCAGATCCAAGTAACTCTCCAAAGGTAATCTTGAACAGACCCCATTACAGCAAACCCCAGCAAGAGGTGAAAATCTATAATTAATGATCACTGTCAATTTAGCATCTCCCATGAGCGATTCCAGAAAGCTGAAGTCTTGACATTTTGAGAGTTATCAGAATCAATTTAATTAGCTGAAAAATGGGTATTCTCAGTATAATGACCACTCTAACTGTCCTTAATGTACCCGAGGACACCAGGATTTAAGAGCATTCGAAAGGACTTACCTGTTGAGAGACTGATGCACTCCATGAAGGGGAGGATATGACAGATATGGTGCAGGGAATAAAAGGCTATCAGAAGGATTACAAACAGATACACAATCCTAATGTTTCATAATAATAATAATGCACCCTGAAACAGTTATCCCAGCCTGTTACTGTACATGCATGACTGATGAAGACTTTTCCAGATTTTAAAATTACAGTGTAAATGATTATGCCATAGCAATTCCAAAAAAGGACTGGTCTTCTTTTCCCATTCAATTAAGATTCAAAGAGCCTGTACTGTGGAAAAAGCCACCCCACAACTCAATCAGCTCTTTAAATACATAACACAGGACACAGGAATTATTCAGGGTTTTAATGAGACTTAGTGCAGAAAGCAACAACAAAAATCCTGAGGCAAAACCTCACCAATTAGGAGACTTTTTATCTTGCTTCATGTTTAGCTTAGAAACCTTTGCATCCCTGCAGTCTACAAGCAAAAGAAATCTTTACATAGCAGGTTTCAAAGATTGCCTAACAATCAATATTTGGGAAGAGCTACATGAGAAATTTCCCCTGTGATTTGGCAATGACTCTGATTCCCCAAGGTCTGTGTTACTGACATTGCTGCAAATGTAGTGCAAGCAATGAAAAATGGAAGCTGCACATACTGTGCTTTCCCTGTTGCCTTTACTCAAGTCATAACTCACTCTTGCATATACTGTAATTTAACCTGTGGAGATCCCAGAGGGGGCTGTACAAACACCGTGTGGAAACTTAACCTGATCATTAAAACAGTATCACAGATTTTGCAGATTATTGAGCGTTTTCCAGTAGATCACTCAGCTGAACTTTCTCACGTTAAGCAGGGCTTCGTCCAATTCACAAATTAATTTTTCGTATTAGGCAAATCCCCACAGTACTTTGGCACCTAGAATCAGCCAGAGGCTGGGAAATGAAAGCCACGTATGTCAAATTTCTGCATGTTTTCTGAGAGACCTTAGCATGTCCCTTAAGGTGTCAAAAGTCACTTTCTAAAAAAATAAAATATGTCACTACTGGTTTTAAATTTGGAGCAGGACAGCTGCCAAAGTCACCCTTTGAGGAAAAGCTGGATCTTTGGGCAAAGACTGTGCTCTCTCTCACAAACACCCAGCTGAAGCCTGGCACCCATTCAGACCTGATACCCACCACTCAAACTGTAAGCAGGTATTAGCTGTCACGTTCCATTAGCCCCTCATCATGCTATCTTGCATCATGCCAGCACATAATGTGATTTAATGGGACATGACGTGACATATGTGACGTGATGTGATGTGATGTGACAGCTACCATTTAAAGGGGAACACACCTATTTTCGAATTAGATGTCCGTTATCAATTAAAGCTGCTCTGGTGATGGTCAGAAATTTATATGTCAAGCCCAAGCAAAACTAACCAGCATGTGTTGCCTGCACTACTGAACTGATGAGCTGGGAACCCGCCAGCTACTCAAATCATCCTTGGGTAATTTGACAGATCTGTAATATAGGCTCAGTGTATGAGTTCCATGTCATATTTGCTCAGTACTACTGAAAGCATGTTTTTGCCATTTTTCTCCGTCATCCATCATAATTAAAACCACCTAAAATGGTGATTTCCAAGCTGTAACTTCAGTTCTGTTATTATCAGCTGCTGGGCTCGGTACGTGGGAGAAAAAGAGCACAAGGAATATTGTGCTGTAGCTGCAGTGTGCAAAGTGCTGAGAGCATGGCAAAAACGGTCATTTAACTGACCAAATACTATGTGGAACTAATACGAAAGTTAGGAAGAGCAGCACACAGAGTGAGCAATAAAACCTTTTTGCATCCACTCCTGCGCAGTGATTTTTTCTCCCTCAGTAAAGACATTAAGTGCTCGATGCTTAAAACCAAAAAAGATTTGCATAGGTGCAACGAGATTGTCATAAATCTGTTGTAGGCAACAGGCTATGGAATGTATGCATAATTCAGGAGGAGAGAGAGCTCGCAGATGAGTTTATCGTACGAGCGGAATCCAGACGCTGTAGCGCAGCAGCTTTACAATGCATGAGGAATGCACATTATCCTTATGCAGATTAAAGTATTGATTCTTCATCATTCCATAGCTCAGCCATTAATATTCATGCAAACCCTGCGGGCTGGTCACCTTGTGGGAAGACACAGAGAGCTGGAGGATCAGCCCGGTTTTCCGCGGGCGCCTCGGCTCTGGAGAGAGCTCTCTGTGCATCACCGTAACATGGCTTCCTGGGAATGATATCCCTGCACTTGCTGCTCACTTGACTGTTTCTGATGATCTTGCTGCTGCTGCTGCTGCTGCAGAAAAAAAATACAGGGTAAAGCTGCTGCCTCTAGATTTCCCGATGCAAAAATTGCACTTCAAGGCCGGATGGCAGCTTGAAGGTCACACACGCTGACGCCTCGCATGCCAGAGACAGGAAGCCTAATTTTAGCCCACAAGAAACTAGAGTGCTGATTAGAAAAAATGAGATCCTATAAAGCTTCAAAAGCTTTACAGGGGAAAATTATTCTTAGCACAAGATATCCCATCATACCTATGGGATGCAATGCTTCAAGGATGTAGAAAGAAAAGGTTTCCATAATAAGTGGTGGAAATGAATGAAAAGTAATTACACAATTGTCTAAAGCAGTGAATGTTGAAAGAGAGTGTGGATATAATAGGATTATATAGTGATTCTTTACCTTACGATCATCCAGCATCACAGGATAATAGAGAAATAAGTAGCAGGCTATGGATTAAAGGCGCTGGAAATATTTATAGTTTTATTTCCTGGCATAGCAGTTTCTACAAAAACCTGCAACACGAACTGTAGACCGTGCCACCTTTTCCTCCACAAAACACTCCCAGATATTGTAGGAAGGCTCCCACACAGGTCTGTCTGATCAGAGAGCCCGGTGTCACCCGAGTGGCCAGGCAGGAGCAGACAGCCTCCGCGGTGTCTGCCCCTGATGTTCTGCTAAGTGCCAGTGGCTGTCCATGGATTGGAGCCTGGTGCCTTAAGAAAGGGAAGTTATGTTGCTAAGAAAGGTTGTTTCACAGCCAGTTCCATCCACGATCACACGTATTTTCCTTTTCTCTTCTTTGTAGTCCATGTCATTCTTGCAGAATATGTGGCACTCACTTTCAGAGAAAAACAACTCTCTCCCTGCACTCGTTTTTAAAACTTCCCTTAGCGGCCAGAAGAGATGGGCAGATAGAGAAGGGCCGTGACTTTCAGCTGCTGCTGAGAATCACTCCAGGAATCTCCAGATGGGCAAACTCCTGGAAGGGCTCAGCAGGAGCTCCATGGCTGCATGAGCAGCTCTGCTCTCACACACTGCTTACACCCAGGGTACCACTAAGGCACTGCACATGGTGGCAACGAAAGAGAAAAGCTGTGCCTTCCACACCCTTTGTTTCAGTAATAAAGCAGCTTTGGGAAAGCTTCAGGGAAAGATTTATTTGGAATTTTCACTTTCCTGTTCACAGTTATGTGTATTGCTTAACATTCACACAGTCTTCACTGTAATTTTCAAGTTCTCAAGCAGTTATAGAATCATTTCTGAACTTCATAGTATACAATTACAAAACAAGCATAATCAGTTCATAAAACATGCCACAAAGATTATTACCAACATTTCTGCTCCCCCAGACTTTTTGCCTGTGTCAAATGATAAGAATAACACTGAGTCCTGGATTTACTTTTGTAAGCATTTCTGAATGCATTTTTCCTAAAGCTTTTTAATAGAAAAATTAAAATAAACATGCCAGAGCAGGAAGCAGTAAAGTTAAAGGAGGCAGTGCCCCATTCAAAAGTTTCAATCAAATTCTCCTGTAGGCACCTGGCCCATCAGATATGGTGAAATTTGTTTGCTTGCATGTACCTATTGATGGAGACAACAGATTATTGGCATAAATTGCTGAATATATGTTCATTAATCTACAGCACATTTTTCTTACTGTTTTACGTGATAATTTTGAACTAAATACTTGTCCCTTTACTTCATTCTGTATAGAGTTCTTGAAAAAGCAGGAAAAATTGCAAACAAGCAGGAACTGGCAAAGGGAAATCAGTGTTGAATTGTTTGGGGTTATATTCCCGTATTTTGTACCTTCAGGCACAGTGTTTATTTAATTATAATGATATATTTACCACAGGGGAATTTCTGTTCCCATCCAGATTTAAAAGTTCACATCAAGGTCAGAAATTGCATTTTAGACTCAAACCTCAGATTCCAAGTCTGACCTATTTTTTATTATTATTTTTTAACACCCACAGAGTACACAAATTCCTCAAATTCAGGTAAATTTGAAAAGCAGCTGAAAACACAAAAACAGCCATGCTGAGACCAGAAACGCTCTAGCAGAGAATTCCATCTCCAACAATGGCCATGAGTGGATAAGTGGGGAAAAGTATAAAAAGGGGAAAAGTATAAATCATTCTTTTCCCTAATATTCACCCAGGTTCCTTATTCTTAACTTAGAGACTTCCTGAACCAGACATGATATCCATGTGTTCTGCTAAACCTCAGTGAATTTCTCCTCCATGAACTCGTCCATTCTCCCCTTAGACCAGCAGAGAATTCTAGCACCCATCAGTCTTTTGGCAAGATCACCTACCCACTACATGAGATCTGCATCTTTTCATTCCTTCTAAATCTGGCTCCTGCTACCTTCACTTGATTTCCCCTGGCTCTTGGGCAAGATACTGTGAAGAGAATGTGAACAATTGAGCCTTATCTGCACTTTATGATTTCATAGGCTGCTATCACCGTCTCCATCAGCCCTCTCTTCTCCAGACTGAAAGATCCTCATTTATTTAATCATTCCTAAGACAGAAGCTCTTCCATGCTTTGCTTATCTTTTAGACCTTTCATGGAGCCCACTTCAGTTCTCTTGCAGCCTTCTGGAGACTGGGGAGGAAGGAGGTCTCTGTTGGGTGGCAAAAACTTCTCAGTGTCTGGTTGGAGCCAGATCATGGCTTTTCATACAACATAGTAATGATATTGTCTATTTTTTAAATTATTTTCTAATGATTTTAACCTTTTCTTTGTCTTCTAACCATTCCTGAGCCCTGAATTGACACCCTCAGGGGCTTACCTACTGTCACTGGAATATCTTATCCCAGAACACAGAGGACATCATCGTAGATCTAGGCAGGGGTTTTTTTCTCTTGTGCATCACCTGACATTTACCTACACTGAATTTATCTGCTATTTTATTCTGCAGGCATTCATATTCTGTTTTCCATTTGTCAAGAAAAACAAGGCAGATTGTCTGTGTGTACATCAGCATCCTCTAAACACATTTTTAGAGTGTGCTGTTTGTCCCATCAGCTATGAACAATAGAAATTGCTCCTGCATTTGTTGAGGTATTTGCCCCATCTGTCCAAGGAGGTCACACCATGGGTTTATTCCAGCTTACTTCATAAAAACAATATCTCCATGGAGGGTCCACTGTGCCACATCCCCACTCTGAATACATCTAGGCAAAACTGCTCAGAAAAAAACAGTTTCCTGATAAAGGTCCTGTAGCAGCCTCTTTGGCTCTTGGAAACTCTGGCAACTGAACAAAAAAGCTGTCAAATGTTTCCAGCTTTGTTTATATTTTAAGGAATTGTTTTAACAGCCTGATCAGTTGCCCTGGTGTTATTTTTTAGTGGACAAGTGCAACCAATGGGAATTGTGTTACTTTCTGCCCACAGTCACAAGGAATTTCGAAGGTTTGCTGCATTTTATCTATTTCCCTTTGGAAAAAACCTGGATTGTCTTTGATAAGGAAAAGAATGCAGGATTTTTACAAAACAAATATTTGCATAATTATACTGTGGGTTGGGTCTGGTTTTCATATTTTCTGATTTTGCATCCACTTTGAGAAGAACTTTTTCCACAAATAATTTTTCAAAAGCTCAACCAAGCACAATTTTTTCATCGAAAGTGAAAAACAAATACATTTGTTTAGATTTCTGCCATCTTCAGATTACTTTTTCGTTCAATTTCACAGATGTTAAAGATGTACATTATTTAATAAATCAAATCATTAGGAGGAGATCTAAAATAAAATGTATTAAATTGTCAATAGACAGCATTGAGACTTCAGATTTATTTCAGCAGGGAAATAACTTATTTATATGTTCATACTGGTAACTGTTTCTCCAGAGGAAAAAAATTACCATCCATATACACCTTTCAATTCCCAAATTCTTCCATTGCCATGTGAAAACTTTTACACTTGAATAATCAGCTGTTTGATGGCTTACCATTAAAAATAAATAAACCAACAATTCAAGCATGGATCAGATTCCCATGCAGGGGGTGGCAGAAAAATGAAACAACAAAAAAACCCCACAAATGCAACTATTTCTAGAACATATTTTCATTCAAAACCAAGTAGCATCCATTGATGAAAAAGCTTCAGCTGTATTGGAAATTCAAAACATCTGAGCAGAATTATCCCAGACTACTAAACTTCCCAATCCTAACAGAGACATTTTCTCACAGATCTGTGCCTTCTACTCCAATTCTTGGAGATGATCTTTACTCTCACTGATTTAAAAGGGAAACTTGAACCATGAAGTGTTGGAGTACAGGTCTATTGCATTTCAAATTTTAGATCCCCCCAAAAAAGGCAGAAATTTTTGGCAGCACCGTGAAAGTATCTGTTCTTCCTAAAATAGAAAACCAGAATACGCTTCAGCGACTCTTTGACTACATAAATCAGTAATTGCAAAGATCAGATGATTGTTCTTTTAGTACAGGAAAGAATCTCAATAGTTTTATAACAGAACAATTCCCATGTGATTTTTCTTTTTGTAGAAGACAAAATATAATCATTTTAACTCAAGGATTAAAGTGCCTTTCTCCTTCAATTATATAAATCCTACACCAGATTAGAAGACAAAATCATATCTCTGTCTACATTATGACCTGAAATGAAACAGGTTTTTTGCTATATTGACAGAAATATTTATCTCCAGGGGCCTGCATTTGCTCTTACTGAAGTTAATGCAAAAAATCTAATTGGTTTCAATGGCAGCAGGAAACGTTGTGAGGCTCCATTCATGTGCCTTTCTGGAGGAAACACAAGGAGAACATTTGTGACCATTATCCCCTCCCTGTTTTATCATTTCTCCTGTCTTTTCCTTTTGCCCCACGTTTCAAAATTCTAATAGTCAGATATAATTGCTGGGGCTAGAAAGAATCTGCCATGTGGGAAATGTATTTCTTGGGCACCTTTGAATTATTTTAAACTGTCAGCTCTCAGAGACTGATGGCTGGCAAGACTCCTGCCCTGTTCCACAGTGTCAAATTCTATGTTGGATATTGTCCATTTCTGGAAATACGTACAGAATTATACTTGTGCTTTGCATTAAAAATAGAGCTAATTTTTTTTATACATGAGCCTGAAGATGTAAAAGTATTAGATTAAATGAGTCAGATTTTTATGAATGAAACAAGGGAAAGAAAAACATGGAAGGTGCAAAAAAGTTTTAGGTACAAATGAAAAATAAAAATATCCTGCTTCCATCTAATTTTTGTCCTATAGGGTTGCTTTTCTTTGTTGGTTGGGTGGGGGTTTTTTTTGGGTATACTTGAAATAATGCAGACATTATTAGTGAAAATTCATGAAGGCATTTAGTGAAGAAATTAAGAACAAAGGGACAAACAATGACATGGCTAAACAGGAACAGAAAATCTAAAACACTGTTCTGGACTGGGCTGGGTTGGAAAATACCTTAAACACCATCTCTTCCCAACCCCTGCCATGGGCAGGGACACCACCCACTATCCCAGGTTCCTCAGAGCCCCATCCAGCCTGGCCTGGGACACTTCCAGGGATCCAGAGGCAGCCACAGCTTCTCTGGGACGCCTGTGCCAAGGTCTCTCCACTCTCACAATAAAGAATTTCTCCCTAATATCCTAATTCCTGAACACAACAACAGAAAAGGTCAGAATTCACACTGCTCACATTAATATTGCAAATCCACCTCTACAGAAATGGGAAACAAATTGAAATTAATTCATTGTTTGCTGGTTTCCATATCCTCAAGTCTTCTGAGCAATTGAATCTAAAACTCGTACAAGGTGACTACTCAAGTATCTTTCTAAAAGAATCCAACCGCAGAAGAGTTTTTCCTGATTACTTTGTTCACTCAAACCAAGTGTTTCCACTCTGCTAGAAAAAGTATTTCCATAAGTAAAGCCCAGTTGCAATCTAGTCACACACACACTAATAATACAGAGCTCTTTTTCCAGGCATATTATTTACATTATGGATTTATTATTGTCTTCAGTTATGTTGACACGAAATAATCTTTCATCTCTTTCTATGTTAAAGCAGTGCAAGCGTCCTTTGCTCAGTAAATAATTCAAAGACATATAAATATTTTAAGAACAATAAGCAGTATATTTTGGAGCAGTGGAAGAGAACAGAAATTAGTTATTTGTAGCTGAGATCTTGATTGCAGCAACATAATTGTTTTTCAGTTTTCATTATCCCACAGTGAACCAAATTTCTCCCTTTACTTTCAGACTCTGAATATTTAGTTTCATCTGCAAAAGTAATTTTTATGAAAAAACACAAGAGCGTTCAAGCATGAACTTCCAATGCTTCCAAAATCTCTGTGCTAAACAAAAGGAAATTTACTTATAATAATTTGTTCGTCCTGCATACAAAATTTTAAACCATGGTATATTAATCTTTTTTCTCAAATATTGTGTTTATGGACTAGTAGATACAACCTCACAGAATATTTGAATATAATTAACTTTTGAAAAAGTTTCAGTTAAAAGGAGCTTTTCTTGATCACACTGAAATAACAAAGAGGAAAATTTCTTATTCCTTTTATATTCGCATAGTAACTACAGTTGAAATGATAAATCAAAACTGACCTACAGTCAAAAGTAATAGAAGTTTAGAAAGCTGAATAATGTGCAGACACAGCAAAAATTCATTTGGGAATCACTTATTGCTAGCTATTTTTCTATGATCTGAGGCTGGCCCTCAGATCTGCAATGCAGATCTCCAAAATCTGGAAGGAGACGGGCTATAAGGCCTGGCAGGAGATCTACATTAATATTGTCAATGCATTCACATGTCACCTTTTTTCCCTTAAAAGATTAGCACAGAATTTCTGTCTCCCATTCTCTTTTCAGCGTTGGATAGGCCTGCCCCAAAACATGTGTAAGAAGCAGATCTTGAAACTGTATGTAGTAGAAGAATTTTAGGCACAATTGAATTGGTATTAATTTTAAAATATGAAGGATGAAAAGTTTCAGGAAAAAAAAATAAAGATGTAAAGCTATAGACTGCTTGCAGAACAAACAGTCCCCCATCTCTGGGCAGCCAGCCCCTGTCACTCCCTCTCTCTGGATAAGGATTTTTTGTAAGGGAGCATTTGGCTGCAGTTCTTCAACATGGCCTTGACAGCTGCAAACCTCAGTGCTACAGACAACTCTTTAAACCCCCAGAAATTTACAGCTTCAATTTAAATTGTGCTTCTGAAACACAGACAGTGCAAAATCCAGAGAGAAATATCTATTTGATCAGATATTTTCTATGAAGGTGATTTAAAATATACTTGTGGGTGGTTTTTTTAGCTATTTGTGAACACAGGTAAAAGTAAGCACGTCCCATGCTTCAGTAAATTTTCAGTGGTGACTGCATTCCAACTCCATCACGCTACACTGCCTGACAAATACAAGGCTCAGAGAAACTTTGTCAGGTGAAAAAGAAATATTTTGAGGAGGAGAGATGACCAGGAGTATGAAAGCCAAGGACTGACCTCACCCAGTCTCTTTTACAAAGTAACACATCCTTTTCGAAATCTTTGTCCATTTAAAACAAGGAGATTTTATAAGTTTTGGGTTTGGTCCCTTTTTTTTCATCCTATTGTGCCTTTCCTTAGCTTTCTCCTGAATATGGCTTGTTATCCTTTGGTTTTTCCCCCTCTTCCTGTTTGTTTTAGAAGTCTGAGGGTTACATAAAAAACTCTTTGAAGTCCAACAGAAATTTAGTAGCTGCCCTTGTGACCTTGATAAAGATCAAGAATAGACTTGACTTAAAACTGCTAAAAGGCAGTAGCAAAAAAAAAATCGGAAATATCCCATTAGAAAACACAGGAAAATAATCCCTTCAGCCCTCAGAAATATCAGAGATAAAGATTACACATTTGTATACTCCCAAACATGGAAAACAACAATTTGAGTACCGCAACCACCTTTTCAAACGTATTTCTGATCCTTTACGAGAGCAGGTCGGAAATGTGAGTGCTTATTTAATTATCTAATGCAGATTTTGTCATAGGCATTTTAGTGTGTTTTATTTTCAAATCCAGACAAAGTATTGGAAAATACCAAACCAGAATTCCTCCAGTTCCAGACACCTAAGACAAGACCAATATTTCCACCCCATAGAGCAACATTACAAACCTTGTACCTGAAAACCTGCAGGACCAGGTGGCTTTTTTTTTTTTTTTTTTTATTTGACCAAATTTCCATCCTAAATCCCTGTCAATCTCTACCTTGGCATTTTGGGAGAGACCTGATGTTTCAGATGAGTTTCATCATGACCAGAGTGAGGGCCATTACATACACCACAGTAAAGTATTTGAGAAAAGGTTAATCTAGGAGCTTCAAGAAATTATTAGTATAACCATGGATTTTGTTTAGATTACTTTATGGGGAAAAAACATGATAACAAGACATCCTAATTGACTATATCCCATGGACTTTAAAAGTGTCAGAGTAATTTAGCCTTTAAAGCACTACATAAAATATTTTATCACATCTCTGCCTCAGTAACTTTAATAAACTACACAGCCTTCAGGGACCAGGCTCCTTATAAATTAACTGCCTTCAACTTGCTGCACAAGGGTCCTTATCTCGTCAGATTAATTATGTGTTTAATTTTATTTTTAACATTTTTTAAAATGACCCATACCAAGAGAAGCCTAGATTGTTTAATTAAACAAATGAATATGGTTATATCTAGCACAATCAAAGCACTAATTTGTCATACTAATGTTTTATACAAGGCTGATAGTTCCATTGTAGTGCTGATACACTAGTTTAGTCCTAAAGTTTATCAGCTCACCTTTCCAGCAATAATTTAAACTTTAACTTTGTTCCACCGCCCTTTTACAACTAATTGGCTGTGGGTTTTCCCTGGTGTCTCCACAGAAGCCAGACTCTAATAAGTTATTAAGCAATTGCTAATGCATTATTGCTTATGCATGTGTTCCAAACTCTGCTCCAGAAGGGCTCAGACGAGTGCCTGGGTAGCAGAACACAGCTGCACAAGTTGTTCACTTCAGCTGCAAAGGCCTCAAAGCACTTCAGCCACTTATGCTAAAGGGTAACAGAACTGGGAGAAGAGGCTCTCAGTCCTCTCTGTTGGTTTGGCTGCAAGAGGGAGGAAAGGAGAGAGAACCAAAGTCTGTCAGCCTCAGTCCTCAGAAAACACTCACCTGTGATGGGAGCCTTCATCCCCCTACGTGCTCACAAAAAGTTTATTTTTCACACTGAAGTATGATTATATTAGAAGAAAATCATTGGAAGCCAGGCTCTTCTGCTGCTCTGGGACAACACAGAGCAATGAGGTCACCATCAGACACTCAGCCTCACTGTGTGACAAGCTCTGATCAGTGAGATTATTCTCCCTTCCAAATGCATCTCTAGATTGGAGACCCAACTGAGGAATGAGACCCTGACTTTGCTCACATAAAAACAGGGGCTGGAGCCAGGTCTCCCTCACTTGAGAAAGGCTCTAACACTGCATGAGTGCCTAGAGCTGTGCGCAAGGAAGGACAACAGTGGCGGGGGTGGAAACAGAGCTATGCAGTACCCAAATTCAGCACAGCTTCTCATTGCAAGGGTCCAACGTAAGGACACACTCCCAGGGCACTGAGAGGTACTAAACCCTTCAGCTGAATTTAAACTACCCCCTGCCCTCACTTTGCGAAGAGTAAGGAAATATAAAAGGGAGCTAATCAGATTTTGAGAAGAGACCCACAGAGGAACTTGAGTGCTTGGTATCTTGTGGGAAGGCACAGGGGTGATGGAACCCCATCTTTCTCCAAGTCATGTCTCCCTTTGAGGCTCTCCATATTCCCACTTTCTCCTAAGAGGAAGCCTTTTTCTTTATAGAATTATTAGTGTTTCAGTCTCATGACTTTTCAGTCAATATTGTAACTTTTTTTTCTGTTGGACTGACTCCTGACCCATACACACCAGGACTGGCAATAAGGGTAGAGCACATTTACTGCTTTCATATTAATATCACTCATGTTGCCCTTTTAGGAAACTGCTTAGAAGTCATAGTCATGTAACACGGTAAAGGGAATCAATTGTTTCACATTTACTGAAGGCCCACAACAACCCTCCTTTCCCAGCCATGTGACAGAGCTCACAGAAGTGACAAGGCAGCAGATGTGGGAACATGATGAAGCACTAAGCACAGGCTGTTTCCCCATAGGTTGTAGGGTCCATTTGGTCCATAGGCTCATCACCTCCAGAAAGCAGAGAAGGGGGAGTGGCTGGGGGTGACAAAGTCCCTCCTGTCACAGAGATGCCAACTATCACAATGGCTGATTTACACCGGGGCTTTTTCTAAGTATGGATTTAAAACTCAGGTCAGTAGAAGTCAAATATGTATTTTTTGAAACCTTCAATGCCAGGATGACACCAGGCAGTAGATGGGAACGGTGCAGGGTGACACACTTTGATTGATGATAGCTCCACAGTGCATATGCAGAGCAACTTCACAAAGTGATAGAAGGCACCTGGTAAAAGTCCATGGTGAAGGTCAAAGCTGACAGAACCTTTATATATGTGGGAAGATGCCAGGGAAAGAGCAATAACTTTTAGGAATGCTAAAAGAAGTAAAAAGCTGAAAAGTACAATTGCAAGATCTTGTGGAATTTATGGCTTGCTTGGTTAATGTGTCTGGCTGGCTGAATGATAGCTCCATTGTGGTAATAATACAACAGTGGAAAGTGAAGTTCAACTGCCCATCTTTCTAGACAAAATGTAGAACTTTGTTCACAGTGCCCCTCAGACCAACAGGGACCGACTTGTTTTCTCAAATGCATTGCAGATGCTCGTAAGTTATTACCCAATTACTTTTTGGCCACATGCATCCAGGCAGTTAGTACATGAAATTTAAGACTCACACTTAATGGAAAACTTTGAGAAGGATTTTAGTTTAAATGCTCCTCTATATAAACCCCAGATTTTTCTGTTTTCTTGGGTATATTTTTCTGCAAATCTTTTGATTTTAGGAATTTCATTTGTTCCTCTGTTTTTGTCTTCATCTGAAACCATTATGTTTTACTTATTTTTCTCTACAGAAATTATGTCATCAATGAAGCATGATGACTTCAAGGCAGAAACAGGGAATAAACATTTAATGCTTTCAAAATTAAAATATAAAAAATATTGGTTTAACATAAGCAAAATGTGATAGCTACATATTGCAGCGGTAAAAGCAATGAACTGCCAATGGGGCCAAATCACCAAATGAAAGCAATAATTGATTTAAAAAGTACTGTGCTAGTTTTCCCCTAGCTGCAAAACTAGCTGAATTAAAGATATGATTGACATCCTCTTCTTTTCAAGCTTTCTGAATCATAGCTCACTAAGAATGGTTCTCAGTTGTTGAAATTATGATGAAGCTCATGATTTAAGCCAAAGCTTCCCACACTGAATGTTTGGACTTAGATGTTCCTTTGACTGTTGTATGAACTCTGTCCAGATTAAAAACTCTCACACCATCACAATTTTCTCCTCTCTGTACAAGTTTGTAAAATCTCAGCAAAACTTCCCCAAGATTCACGTTCTGATTTGTAGCAGTCATCATGTTTTCCTCCTAGGTTCAGTGGCTGATCTGAAAAATAAGCCAGAAGGTTTTCCTCTCATACTCCTGATTTCTGTCTTCCACATGATGAAGTTCTGTGGAGGAGGAAACACTTTGAAAGTAGAAGATCTAGACCAAAGGAGTTAAAGGAAAAAAGCAAAAACAAGTGGCCAAGAAACTGTATGAAGATGGGATTTGTTCCTAATGGCTTATCCACTCCACTGGAAATATCAGAGCTGGGTTTGCAGCCAGATTCCAGGATGGCTTTGCAATTTCAGCCTTGTCTCAGAGGAGGGCTCTCCCACACCCCACAGTCCCTGTCCCATGCTGCAGCCAGCTGGAAGTGCCTCTGGTCTGCCCACAAGCCAGACAGAAATAATAGCTCTGGTGTTCTCCAAACCAAGGCTGCATAACATCCACAGCCCTGGATGTGTGTGTGCATGGAGGCAACTGGGCTGGGCTATTGGGGTTTATAGACTGGTGTGTAGTTGTATTTTTACATATAGTCCATTAGATGAAATAATTATTCCACATCCATCAGGTAGAGGTGAAGGGATCCTCAGCTACTGCAGCTGGTAAGAAATGGGACATTTAAATTACGTTTGCTTTTATAAATCAGAAGGATCAGATTCCCAGTCCAAGTCTTAAAAACATCATTACTTCAGGTAATGTGGCACATTACATGACACACCTAACTTCTGCAAACTTCTAATTGTTGCTAAGAAATCCATCCCTTCACTGAAGTCATCAGATATTTCACTTACATTGAGAACTCTATTCTATGACACTACCAGTTAAACATCCATTTATCTTTTCTATGCCATTCTCATTTGCTGAAAGCCTGAGCAACAGTACACCTTAGGTTAATCCTAACATTTTAATTAGTTCCAAGCTGACAGCTATTTGTACTTTCAGTAATAAATTTTAAAGTCACTGAAAAGTAGATTAGTGTGTAATTTAGGAAAGCTTGCTCATGTGTTTCACTTCTCTGTGAAAGAGACACGCTCATGAGATTAAGCTCTAGCCTGGCAGAGAACCTGTTTTTCCTAGCACATATTTGCTTCTGATGTCATAAATTACGTTTAAATCCTGACTTAGCCAGCCTGTTGGTGGCAAGGAGTTCACAGAAGACAATTCCTTTGCAGGTAGAACACTCAGGGAAGAGGTGCCACTCTTGGAGATACTGCCTGGTTGATGAACTAATTTGACCTTCCTCAGTTCTTTTGGTTTTACACGTGCTGCTCCAGTACAACCGCCCATGGAGGTCAAATGCTTGCATTTGCAAGCAAATTAAGTTGGCTTTGCCATCATTCACACCTCTGGATGGTCTGTCTCTCCATAAATACTTCTGGAAGACCTGTATTACCAGTGCTCCATTCATCTCAGACTATTGTATGTCATTTATGACAGAAGGAAAACTACTGTGCTCAAAGGTAAGGTCTTACTGGAAGGCTTGTGTGTTGTTTTATTTATTTGTGAGGAAACAGGTTCTTCAAGTAGAGAAAGTGACCCTGATGGTTTGACAGGGTCAGGTCAGACTTAGCCAGTGACATAAAGTTATGCATCAGTCATCGTTCTTCAATATATCCTCCAGGGAATGAAAGAAAAATGCAAAACCTGTTCCAGAGTATACAAATCTTATTTCTTTGCAACTCTAGACACTACACAAATACACCTGATTTTCAAATGTCTTACAATATTATAAAGTTATAATACTGAATTTTACAAATTCATTCACTACTGTAACATCAGATTTGAACCTTCCTTGTGCTTCCACAAATAAAATAGGAATGTGCTTTCTGTTACAGATGATGGAAATGACTAGATAATGCATTTCACAACCGTGCCAATGGTTATTTTCTTTCACTCATCATCTTTTGTTCACTGCCAGTTATTTCAGTTGGCAGATGTGGTTTCACAATCCTCTATAATTGTATCTGCTAACATTGCATAGCTGAAAGTTTCTCCCAAGAGCATCTTTAGATATTTCTTATGTCCACTGCAGGTCTGTTTCCCATTAGTTATTTCCTTACAGAATAATTTCTTCAGTAAATGCCTCTTGCCCAACTGTGGAAGGCATTCTCCTTATCCAACTGTGATAGGAAATGGTACCACACATTCTCTTTTTTGAGCTTTTGGCTAGCCCAGCACAAAGATAAAGCAACTGTGCTCCTCACTAAGAGCTCAGCTAACCCCACTGCAAGTGTTTCTGTGTCTCCTCCTTCTATCTTATTTGCTCACATTCCTGCAGGGGATGACTAGAGAGGCACTACCAGAGGGTTTTCCCAGCAAAAGGAGCAGAATATTGCAGGATATGCTATGTCTGATCTGTTTAGTGGTCAGTAAATGTAGGCCACAATAAAAAACTGATTTAAAATGTTAAGAAATTCTCCAGTAGGCACAAACAAGTGACACATGATCGATATTAGAACTGATACAGCAATTAATTCAAAATAATTTTCGTATTTTGACTCTTCCTCCCGTCATCCCAATCTTATAAAGAATCAAACACTATCTAATCAACATTTAATGTTTTCCTCACCACTTCATAAAGATATTTTTAATTCCCTTCAGGCAGTTATATTAATAAAAAAGTTCAGTTTCTGTTCTAGAAATATTTTGAAACCCCATGCATACACAGGAAGTGAGAGTAAATAGTTGCTGTAAACATAATGAAAAACTGCTAAAAATTTAGACTTTGCTAAAAACTAATTTGATTTCTCAGTTATGTTAGAATCATCACAAACACTAATCTACAGCTGGTAGTCTCAACTGTTCCTTCACTTGTATGTGATTAAAGATGGGTATAAAAGTCCAAAACAAATGTGAAAATTAAAATTGAAATTTCAGAAATATACTGCTGAAAATAGGACAAGGATTTTTTGCTTCCTCAATTATGTCTGAATTGCAGCTTATTTATTACACCATAGAATGGTTTACATGATCTTAAAATCTAGTTCCAAACCCCCTGCCATGGGAATTGACCCCTTGCACTAAACCAGGTTGCTCAGAGCCTGACCTCTGAAGAATTTCTCCCTACTATCCAGTCTGAACCTATTGTCTGCCTGTTTAAAGCCATAAACATCCTCCCCCCACAAAAAAACCCCCAACAGCAACAAAAATAAAAAATAATTTTAAAAAAATCCCCTTCAAAAATAAAAGAAAAAACCATGCACAAAAAACCCCAACCAACCAAAAAACCCTAAAAACAAAGAAACTATTAAAAAAAAAAAAAAAAAAAAAAAAAAAAAAAAAACCCAAACGAATTAAAAAAAAAAAAAAAAAAAAAAAAAAAAAAAAAAAAGGAAAACCACCTGCAGATATTCTGCCCAGGATGAATGATGATAACTAGATTAGAGAAAGAGATTTTTTTTTTAATTTTCATGGTATTTAAACACTTCCTTAAGGAGATTTAAATATACTGTGCTGCATTTGACTGTGATAGAGTAGGGTTTTTTTGTAGCAGGCAGCATGGAGCTATATTTTGGGTTTTGCTGAAAACAGTTTTGATAGCACAGGTATGTTTTAGTTATTGCCAAGCAGTTCTTACACAGAAACATCAACTAACAATAAACCATTCCTGTGATTTACACCCTTTCTTTGGGAGGAGAAAATTTCCATGATAATAAAACTAGCTGCCCACCCTGGGGGAGCAACTGTGCTGAACTCTACACAGCAAATAATATTGGGATGTCTCCTGTCAAGCAAATGGGAAGAATAGCTGGGGTGCAATCTCACAGCATCCAGTCTGGGAAGCACAGATAGGCCCTGACATTCGGAAAAGCTATCCAGCAGTGATGTTACAACAGAGATGAGCAATATAACCCACTTCTCAATCCTCCAGTCAATTGGAGCTGTCAAGTGGCACCTTGTACTTGGCTAATGTGAAACTCTCAAGAATGTCCAACAGTTGGGTGCTGTCAAGTATTTTGCTGAAATCTGAAGTCCTTAAGCAAGAAAGTCTAATAGGATATGTATGGAAATCATGCAAAGTACTACTAAGGATGTGACAAATCATACGATAGGAATAGCTTCAAAGCCCAGCAGCATGTGCCAATCTGTGCCCTGATTACTGATTAACATCCAGAAACATTTCAGAGAGAAGCCAGACTCGAGACAGGATTGGAAGTGATATATGTTATGTGAGAGGTACATTCATTTTCATAAGTGACTCTTCAGAGACTTTTGATAATTCCCAGAGGGACCTCCCTCTAATGATTTAACAAAGTGATCAAGGATCAAGGCACCTAGAATTCATGAACAGCACGACACTGCCTCCCTTTCATGTCTGACATCCTAAGGACAAAGAAACCATGAAAGGTTCACAGCTGTAACAAAAGTGAGAATTGTTAAAATGCAGCACCGTAGTGGCAGTGATGGCACTTCCAAAGGAATTAGTCTGCAGAGAGCAAAACTTTCCAACAAACAAATTATTCCAGAAAAATTCGCCTCTAACCTATTTCAGTATAAATCAATGATACCTTTTCACTTACGTCCAATACTCTTCTGTAATGACTCCACAAATGTAGCAGCGTATTAGGTGGAGTATTCTTAGATCAGTAGGGCAGCCTTTACATCAGTTCTTTGTGATTTGCCTTGCCTGTATGCCCTCCCAGCTATTCTCAGGTGTTGCTTGCATCTGCTTTCTCTAGGCCACATTCACATCCAGCATAAACTGATGCAGTGCTACGACAAAGAGAAGAGAGTGCTCTATTTTGCCATATTCAATATCCCAGGATGCTGTAAGAGAGGAGTAACATGCTTTCCCAGACGTGGTTTACCATGAAGATCCTGTACATTTTTGCTAGAACATTTCCAACTGCTAAAGACCTCTCCACATATTCATTAATAGCAACGTAAACAAAGTGTGGACTGGTACATATAAAATGAGACAAAACAGGACAAGAAGTCACTGGGAAAATAACATTAATACTGTCTCAGCTTCTTGTGGAGAAGTAGAGAGACAGAGAAAGGGGCAAGTAAAGCATACAGGGATGCTAAAGTCCATATGTTACCTTGAGAAAAAACCCTCCCAGTGATGGGCATCTGGGGCCAGCAGATGCCAGGTTTGCCCGATGAGGGCCCACAGCAGCTCCCAGCTCTGTGACAGGAGGAAGGGCAGGGGAAAGAGACTCATTCCCCACTACAGCCCACAGCAGCAAAAGGCAGATCTACACGGCAGTGCTGCTGCCACAGCAAATAAGAACACTGTGATCACATTGACTTTAAAAGAGTGAAAGGGAAGTGATTTTAAAAAGCTTAAATGCCAGACAGGTGTTTACCACTCCCATACACTGCAATCTAGATTTGATAGCAATGCAATATTTGAATGTGGTAATTAAATACAAATTTTTCTGTCACGTATGGAATTGACTCCTAGGCTCCTTTCCCCACACCCTTGTTACTTAGCAGTTACTAAAATAGAGTTCACTGACTTTAGTATGAATTTTGCTCAAATTCTGCTTCAACTCCTTTTGTTCTACTCTTGAAGTGAGTTTTTCTCATTTGCCTGATTAAACTACTTTGGTTGTTGAGAATCCAGGAATGTCTCAGCAAGTTAGGATACATTTTCCTGAGAAACAGGAGTTCTGGGAGGTCTTATTCTATTAATTGATCCATTTCTGTAAGTGCAGATAAATATGTACTGAGCAGTATATAATTTGTTTGCAAAATAGGTAAACATAGCTTAAGCTATCTCAGCTGAAGTCTATGGAAATCACGGAGTGACCTCTATTAGAGGGCCTTAGGATTTTACACTGAAGCTATAAGATCCAAGGGGCAATTACTAAGGAAGGAAACCGATAAATTATGCGAACTGAAATGTGTGTGGTCTGTCTGCTGCTACGGATGCTTTCTAAAATAGTATTTGAAATATTGCCTTAAGGGAACACTGATCAGTTCAATATATTTCATATAACCCTAGGAAGAAAGTTCCAAGCCAAACACCAAATATTTTTTGAATAAAAAAATAAATAGGTAAAAAACTCTGCTTGACATTGCTAAATATTGAGTGTGGAAATGAGGTTCAGGTAAGGATTACAAAATGCAGTCCTGAATCAATATATTATAAAATATATATTTAAATAAATGTAAATTCTTTAAAGCAAAGATGAGACACTTCTGAACAGATGAAGAGTCTAGCCTTTGATATTTTATTTATATTTTAATAATTCTGCTGTTTGTATTCTCTCCTCTCCAAGTGAAGGTTATACCTGAAATTGTCGTCAAGAAATCTAAGAAGCACTTCAAACGGTTTACATCCACATTTGCACTTTCTCAGAAGTTTCTGGCATTTAAATGTAATGATTTTTTAAAGGTCCTTATTGTGTCCAGGAGACAAGATAGGATTTCAACTAATTCTTTTCTCCTTTGATCCTTTGCAGGACCTTGCAACATTTCTAAACACAGAGTTTCTAACTTTTCTCAGTGGATAAAATCCAAATCTCTGTGAAAACAGTGAAAGAATCCTCCTTGTCCCTAGCAACCTTTGGAAAAGGACCTCTATACCATATTGACTGCAGGTATACTTAGGAGTTAGTCTTCATTTTCTTTTCCTTTTACTCCATCGTTATCTTTTTTTCATAAATTAATAGCAGTGGATTGTGAAATTTAAAGATCTGGTAGAAATATTCTACTTGGAGGACGTAGTAAAAATAGGTGTATCTTTAATGTTTGCCAACTGCTTAGTAGATTATAAACAAACTCATAATGCCAAACACTGCAAGCAATTTTCAGTGAAAACTCCTTTAGTAACCGCTGTCTAAAATTTGATTACTGTATTTGGTACATTGATTTAGCAATGAAAGTAACAACAATATCATCATTTTAAACTTCCTTGCAGCAGTGTTGTAGAGATACACTTAGGTCCATGTTTGTGTAGCTTTCCCTGTCTGCTTTAAATTATGAAATGCATTATTTAAGGAGAGTGATAACAGCTCTAATTGCAAATAAAAACAGGGTGTATCTTTGAAAAGTGCCCCTGTGAGATATTACAGCTAAACCCAGTACCACAGGAACAGCACATAAAACCTGATAGATTATAGAAAAAAGCCCAGTGACAGTTTTCATGGTCTGTTCACCCCATATTGCATTTCTGAAGAAAGCATTCTTAGTTAGATTTGCTCAGTGAGCAACAGAAGCACTTATTTATGTGTGCTTAGAAGCTCCTATTACAGACTAAGGACTCACTGTGCAAGGTGCAGTACAAATATAACAAAAATCTTGCCCAGCTGGAAAGGATGCATGATGTGAATATTATTAATATGCTCTGTTTAAGGCTGTACTGCAACCTTTGTCACTTCAGACACTTCCTGTCCATCACCAGTTGCTTCTGATGTCCCACTGAATTCCCAAGTGCTACCATGACATCTCGCATTGGGTTTGATCATACTACTGCCACACTTGTTCCAGAAAAAGAGTAGGAGGGGTTGTCTGCTATTTAGCTCTGATAAAAATCCATAAATATTGCAGACATTGTGTTTTCTTCCCTAACCTGCAGAAATTCTGGGGCACACCCTCCCAAGACCTCCAGTGTTTGGACAGCACCCCTCAGACACACGGTGGGGCTCTCGGGGCTGACGTGTGCAGGGTCAGGAGATGGACTTCAGTGATCCTTATGGGTTCTTTCCAACTCAGGATATTATTCTGTGATTCTATGGAAAACATAAGACATATTTTGACATAATTTGCACTTGATTTAAGGTTGGGTTTCACTGCCGCACGAGATAGCTGATTTTAGCTTTAATGGTATTAAAAAAGTGGTAACACTATCAACAGTGGGAGTAGACAATTTGTTATGCAGATACCACTGCCTGATAGAGAACCTGCTTTACTCTCAATTCATTTCCTTTGTTTGAGATATGCAAAAATTGAAGACAAAGTTTTACCTTGATAAATGCCTGTTTCTTTTTCCGAAAGCCTTAAACTCAAACTTCCAGATTGTCTGATGAAGTATGCAATGCTCCTAATGCACCTCCCAACTGGTAGGACTGGTGACTTTGCCTTCAGTTTTAGATGTCTCTCACCCATAAAGCACAAAAATATAATTAGTATATCACTCAACACTCAATGGTATGTTCTTTATGTTCATGTATTTTATCTCCAATTTGTCAAAGCTCCTGTCAGATCGCCTACCGCTACATGGTGCCTTATTCCAGGTCTGTCCATTGACATGAAAGTCTTGAAACCAGGCAGATGGTTTTGTGAAGTAAAGACTGTCTTGCCTCAAGCAAGAAGCTTGTAGATTAAAAGAAAGGTTAATTCAAAAATAATTCAAGGTAAAGATAAAAATTTGACAGATGTGTGCGGTTCTTTCGCCAATCCCTTTTCCCGTGGTGTCACTGCAGTATTTATATATTCTAGATCATACCTATGTGGAAGTGTACAAAATTTATCATGGGAGCGAGGATCTGAAATTAATTCCTAATCAGCAAAGAGTATCCTGGCAACATTGCTAGTCTAAATTCCCTTAGCCCACAGGCCACGAGTAGCCCCCGCAGCTCTGCTTTCAAAGTCCTCTGAGCAGATATTGTCAAGACTTTGTGGTATAGATTATCTGGCTTGGCAGTATCACATTCCGCTCATGTGGAATGTCAGTGTAGGCTTGTGAAATGATCTTTAAAAAGCAAATTAATTTTTAGAAAAATGCTATCTTCCAAAGGAATGTAATCAAGATGTCACATGGGAAATGGCAATGCCTCCTGGTTTTGGAAGGGTAGCGAACGGAAGAACAATCTCCTTTGTATCTGTCGGTTTTATGTCAAGTTCTACGTAAAGAATGAAAAAAAAAAAGCCCAAACTAGTAAGATATTTTGTGCCTTTCTATTTTGGGAGGAAAGAGAAAGAAGTAGGTAATATTCTAACAGCGTAACAAATCAAAATATTTCAAATTTGCCCACCAAATCTGTCCCATTCATGCCCAAGGGGCCTTTACCCTTATGCCTTAAAAGCATGCCTTAAACTAGGGCTCCTTTTACTAAAATAGACATTAAATGAATGGTTGCAATGAGAAGTTGTGAATGAACTTTAAAGATCTTGGATATTTGTCTTAAATAATTCTCCACATCTGGTAGTTAACTATGGCACCATAATAAAAAGATTTTACTTTGAAGCAAGATGAACATTTTTGAAATAACTGGATCTTGGATGTCAAAAAAAAAATTCCACTACTTCATGCTGCAAGATGTCTTAGAAATGTCTTCAACAGCCTTTTCCATGGTATTCTGGCATTATTTTAGAACTGTTTTGTATGTCTATAGTTCTATTTTAGAATTGTCTCAAATAAGCCAAACAACGCTTAACAAAACAAGATAATTTGTGACATATGTTCTTTGTGACTATGTCTCAGATTTAACCACAACAATTTTGACACAGATAAAACAGAGTTTTTTTGATAAGGATTTCTCCACATTCATATCTCAGGTTTCCACTGTTTTGTCTCAGGACAAGGAGATGACCTGTACAACATTTCTCTACCAGCAGCTGAGGCCCAGGATCTGGGCAGGGCAGTTTGGCAGTGCCCACCTGGTTTATCCACTGTCTATGGCATCACGGCAGTTTGTGTATAACAATTGCAGTAGAGGTAAAACTGGCACCCAGCCCTGCCAGGGAGCTCAGAGCAGGGGTTGAGGACAGCCAGGAAAATTCCTTTGGATTTGGCTCAAGCCACTTAGCCCTGAGATTTTAATCCAAACCTCAAGCGCAGCTTTTAAAAAGCAACACACCCCAAACAGCCCAAGCTTTGTGTTCGGAAGTCATGGATTTTCCTGGAGCCCCAGTAGCTAAGCTATGCAAGCCACATTCTGCCATGCCGAAACAAGAACTAAATACCTTTACAAATCACAACCTTAGAACTGAAACAGGGACGAAACCTCTGAGATCTATAAGCTTCCATAGCTGGTTTTTTTTTAACCTTCCTTTCCAACTACTAAAACTATTCTCACCCCATCACAATACATTGGTTCCTGCACTTGTCTCAGTTTCATCTGTATCACTGTCATACAATTACTAGGTGACTTCCCTAGCCCAGAGTTAGGGACTAGATCCTTCCATCCTGTGCCAGAAGATTTTTGAACTCCTGTGTTTGCAGAGGTTGTTTCTGCAGTCAGGCATAGCTAATGATAGCTATTCTGAAACAGCCAACATCTGTTTCAGTACTTTTAACTCAATTTTATCAGCCACTCCATGTCCACCGTTCTTGTTTTCTCCTGCTGTCATTTTATAGGATATTTTCTCAATTTTGCTTTTGCAAAAATACTCTGATTGAGTCTAGATAAAGTGAACAAATGCAATTGGCAGTGCCACTAAGCAGCAATGTCTCACCCAGCTTACAGAGGTTAATACTCAGGCTTTAATGGAACAGAACTGCAACTTCTGCAGCTTTAAGAAAGCTGTCCATTGCTAACCTTAGTTTTTCCTTTCAGTATGACTTCTAATTTGATCAAACCCTGTAAGTATCTAGTGTGAAACAGATGGTGTGTGTTTGGGAAAGTTTAAAAAGGGAGCATAATATACTCCCTTTGGCGGGCGACTGTGAAATGCATCTGTTCTCTCTGCAGCGCGGCTCCTCTCCCTACTGCAGGCGGGCGCAAGCCTCAATCCCTGCTCCCGCTCCGCCCGGGGCCCCTTGGAACCGAATGCTAATCAAGCCGGTATTATTACTCTTTTTTTATATATATAAAAAGGACAGGCATTAACGAAATGAGGATTTCCAGAGAGCCCCGCGGGTCGAGGTCCGGGAAAGGTGCGAGATGCTCCGTGTGAGGAGCGCTGATGAGAACTCCGGCGGGTTTGGGGTTTGGGGTGAGCAGCCCGTGGCACACACGGCCGTGCCAGGCTCTGAACAGCAGCAGGGGGATGTAGCAGAGCCGGGAGTTAACAGTGCCCACCTTGTGACTGCCACCAGGACCCGAGTTCAGCAAGAGCAAGGAGCCAAACAGATGCGCATCATCAGACGACCCCACGCCTAGCGCCTCCTGGCACACTCGCTTTGTCACGGCACAAAAGAGAAAAGCAATACAGGTGGGCATCCTCCCCTTTAACAATGGGAAATCTACATTAAAATGGTAGCAAAATTCTTTCTCAGCTCAGAAAGTCCATCAATTTGCTCTGGATTCCGGGGTGGAAATCAGTGGGTTAAATCAACATTCATGCTGACATTGATTTTGTTTCCTGTGTACCATCCATCAGAGGTACGGTTTTAAAACTCAACCCCACACACACAGCACCAGTGCAATAGTAAATCACAGCCTGGCTTAAGCTGCCAGCAAAAATATTTCTGGGATCTAGTCACGAAGATGGGGATGTGCACAACACGGAAGCTTTAAGGAAATTACTAGCCAAGAGCACTAAGATCTCATCAATAATCACCTTCGCATTAAAACACTGATGAGTCATGAGCAATACTCTGTGATTATCCAGACTGCGTCCTTGCTGCACAGACACTGGCTTTAGAGAGAAATGGGAGCTGTGATTCCAGCTTCACTACTAGAGAAACAACACACAGACCAGGAGACTGAGCCAGAGACTAAAAAAAACCCTGAAGTCCTCTGTATCCAGAAAGCTCTTCATTCCATGCAACCTCACTCCAATTCTATTTTTCCTTTCCAGTGATTATACACCACTATTACATGAGGAAATCGCTTGAACCTACAATTCACCTAGGTTATTACCGATACTTTGGGGCTTATTTTTATCAACAATTGCCCACTGGCCAAACAGATTTACACATCTGTTTATAAGCAAAGCTACTTCAGGCACTGATCCTGGAAAATCTTAATTGTTTTGGGCATTTCAGTTTGGTAGTTCTTTAAAAATCAAATCACTGCAATGCTCTTTAAGATTGCAACTATTTTATTTTATTTCTGAACTCTGCTAGTTCTAGTGACATATTTTGATTTCTGACATTTCAAATTGGTTCTTTTCATCTGGTAAATTTAAACCAAAGGTAGAGGAACCAAAAGCTAAATCTCAGCAGCACTTCAGGGTAGTAATAATCTTGTGAAATGACCTCTTGGTTCCTGTATTCCCTCAATACCATTTTTCAAAAGTCACCTTTTAGGTAATATAAAAATTTAATTAAAGTTAATGAATTGCATTGAGACTGCCATATTAATACAAAAAATACAGTAAATGAAAAAGTGTTTTCGATACTGAAGAATTCAAAACATTAACACACAAAGAGAAAAGCACCATTGTAAAAATTCAGGGAAAGTATAGGGCATTACTTTGGACAAAACAGACTTTATTTTCCTCCCCAATTTTCAGAATAAATGTTGGGCCATGAGATGTACAACTGCTGCTCAGATATATAACATATAAACCAAACTTCACAGAAAGTAGTTGCCTGCTCTACATAGATTGTGTCATTAATCTGAATGATTAAGCATTTTGTATTATCACTTTTTAAAAACATAAAGCAATTAAAAAGTAATAGGGCATTCTGGAAAATGGAATTCCTCACTGCATACTGTAAACCCCAGTCTCACTTGTTATAAATACTTAAACAGAAAAAAATAAACTTTATTATTTAAAGGCAAATAAAGCAACGCTTCTCTCTCAAACTGGAAAGTCTCAAAGGCTTTATATTCTAAAGTCTTTCCTCTAAAAGATTTTTCCAATTTATTTTCAAAATAGAAACCAGCAGGACAAAGGACTAAAGGGCCCCTATGGAATGGAAGTGAAGAAATAATCTTCCCTTTCACTCTTCTCAGATTTGTTTAACTGCAAAATTCTAACACGTTTGGCCACGACTGGGAGGGAACAACTTGTCTGACGTAGCTGTCCCTGACCTTGTGGTCAGTACAAAACTAAACAAAATTAATTCAAGACTTCTGGCTAACTGCATTCCAGTGCAAGAATTACAGAACTCCAAGCTTCAAGCTGGAATGTATAACCAAATGGACAAACCACAGACAGCTGATTCTTCATCCATCTGCACTGGCTCCGAGACAACTGCTCACCTTTGGCAGCAAAGGAAGGCACAGAGGCAGAGGGAGGCCCAGGGCTCTCCGCCTGCAGCTGGGGATGAATCACCTGGGCAAGACCCGAGGAGGGGGAAAAGCCCTGCAGCACAGCCTGACATCACTGCCCTCTCCTCTCACAGGGCAAACTGCACAAACCCTGCCCAACTCGGCTGGCAGAGCTCTGGTTTTCAGAGACAAGAGGGCTGAGACATGGCCACATCATCAGCACCTGCAGCAGGGCTTGTGTTGATAAGGAACCAGGTGAAAAAACCCAGAACTTATTGTTTTCCAGTTGAGCACCATATGCAGCCCTGATGATGAAGATCTAGGTAATAAAAAGATCCCTGATCAGATCCATCGTTTAAAATGAGTTTTTGCAAAAAGCGACACACGTGTAAACATTAGTTTTCTGATTAATACCGTGACTGTGATAGCAGTGACATTTTACTAGAGCTATTTTCAAACATTTATTGCTTGTTCACCACAAAAGAATACTGGTGAGCCTGTGAGTGAGTGAAACATCTGGGGAAATGTTGCATCTCCAATCAAAGCCAGCAGAGTAGAACAGCAGGCACATTTTATTTACAGGTTTAGACGTTTATCAATAACTCTCAGTTATGTGACTGATGCTCAGTGTTACTCAGGCATGAGGCTAACAAACCTCTTAATAGACTAAGATTAAAAGTCAAATGCTCAAGGAATATATTGGTAGCTGCAGTTTTACTAGTAACAGAACAAATTGCATAATTTGTAAAGTCTTTGGCATAGTGATTCTCTCAAACCACAATACATGGACACAACCTGAATATAATTTGGCGTTAATTATAGCTGTAATAGTAAGCACTATATGAAGCTTATTAATCTCTGCCATAGTTCTATAAGTTAGAAAGGTAGAGTTTACTTCTGAAAGCACGAATCAACTGTAGAATAAAAGAAAATGCAAAATATAAAATCTCCATTTTGTATATACTGGCAGCCAAAAAAAAATTGGGGAAGTAGAAATAATCAAGCACAAAAAACCATCACATTTAAAAATGTAAAACCATCGACAGCACAAGCTAAACCTTTAAACATGATAGATAATTACATAGCATTTGAGCGCTGATTATTAATTTGGATTCTGTACTATGCTTGTAGCTAAAAATTACCCTGGCATTAAAACCAGAGCTAAACCCAGGCAAATAGTGTGTTATTTTTACGGAATGTCTATGTTTGATTACAATGCCAGAGGGAGAAGGAAATACAGACAGAATGGCCATGCCTACACCTCTTTACACAACAACAAACACGGGCCCATAGTTCCTGCAGGACTGCTGATGTTCGGGGGCCAGAACCCGAGATGCTCCTGAAGGAAACCTGCTCCTGAGCTCTGCAGTTGGGGAGCTCAGGCACAGCCAGAACAAGACAGCAAATGCTGTCTCTGCCCACAGAACAACTGAGGCTGTCAGGAACCCTTCTTGTGACAAGAGCTCAAACCATATTCCTGGATAATTCTAATTCTACTGTGAAAGACCCATATAAGAAAAAAAGAATTAACTGTTGATTAAGCCGTTCATCCGCAAGATAGGGGTAAGAATTTCTGCTTCTCCTGTCTTGGACCTAGACTAGAAACAGCTTTTGACTCATTAGGTTTCTAATGACTAAAGGTGACACATTATTTATGTCATTTCATAACTGTCTCAAAATATGAGGTAGAATTATTTCTCCTGTTACTGGACAGCTGTTTCACAACCTCTCTCCTCCAGTATTCAGAAATCTTCTAATTTCCACTCTAAATTTATTCATTGACTGTGTTACCCGTGTGGTTTTAGTTTAATGCCAACTTTTCCTCCTGGATATCAATCTTAAATTTTATTACTAGGGTAAATTTTACCCTTTTTCTGACTTCACTTTACTGGAATAAACAAAAAAGCTCTTCTTTATTATTACTATTTCCTTCCCTGACCTTCTCTGTATCTGTGCCAAGGGTAGTCAGCTTTTATGAAAATAGATGGTAAAAAACATACATAGTACTCCACAGAGTATCCTTTGGCTTTAATATATATAGTATACCCCAGCTCAGCCCAGAGAATGACTTTTTGAGTACTCAGAAGAGAAAGACGAGGCCCACACGGACAAATTTACATTCTTTGTATGAGTAATTCCAAGCTGTCAGTCCACCTTCTTCATTGGGTATAGTATAGAACAGTTCCATGAAATGAGACAGTTATCTGATCCATAAAATCCACACTAAGATAAATAAAATCTACATAAATCCACAGGTGTAGACAAGAACAAGCCTTTTTATTTGCATAAAGTAAAAACTGGGCCTGTGTTATTTTATTCCTTCTATCCTGGCCCCAGTACTAATTTAAAGGGTGACTGCCTAATCATCTAAGAAGGCTGAAGTGGGAGGTATTAAAAATACACTTTAACCATATCTTGAATGACCAAAAATATAAATTGGCCCAAATTTGACTTTCAACAGACAGAAGGGAATCTAGTTACTGCTGGATCAACAGTGAAATATATTTAGAAATGCAAGAGAAAATGCCCCAGTAGACCAAGGACCTTTTGAATCTCCTTGCTTTCATTCCTATACATGCATAGAAGCATCCTGCACACTTGCTATTTTTTGGGTTTTTTTGCATTAAGTCTGTCTTTATAATACATCTTGCCTATTTTTTATATGTTGGAGATGAGTCATGTCACACTCCAGTCACCACTAAAATCCTACTTCTTGTACCTACGTGGGTATCAACATATGCTTGGGTTATTAGAGATTTCAAGTACAAATTAAAAAATACCATAAGGTACTCTAGCTTTGTCCATTAACAACCGGCCAGATAATCAATGCTGAAATACACTGAAAGCATTAATTATTTAAAAGAGTAATGAAGACAGTTCTGCTTATGCTTTCCCTCATAAAAGAAAGAAAACTGCGGTCTGAAAATCTCCTGTCTCATCACAGGGCTCCTACGTGTTCTGTTTCCAGAGACTTTTTGCTGTTTGAAATTAATTCTAATTTTAGGGAGACACTGAAACTCAAGATAAGATAAAATGCTAAGAACCATGCATACCTTCTTTTTCAGTCCTTTTAAGTGCATATGTTATTGCCCACACACATCTAGCATATAATTGTTGGCAGTGATGTTTTTTGGCTGGCACATCCTTTGGTGGTTGAAGGTTTCTGTATTGCTAAAATGAAATGGTATGACTGCCTCAGAGCGAGACAGATAGGGGGGTGGGAAAAGTTCATATTGACATACTGCACTTTCCCAATTAAGTTAAATATCACCACGCTCAGAAAAATGCTCTGCTGAGAGATTTGGTCTCTACCTTTGCCGCAAGATTTTGGCAGTTTGTTGGCATTTAGCAGTTAATTTTGCCAAACTGCAGACAAGGCTAAGGGACAAAAATGACTCCATTATATTTCTGACTGTCTGGCAGACTTACATTTGCCCAAGGGCAAATCTCTCAGATGAATATTTTTAAAGCTAGAGTGGCTCATCCAAATTATCTCTTTTCAGCTGCTGGGGATGCTTGGTATTCTCTGGTAATCAGAGGGCAGCAATTGCATATTGGGCACCTGAAAAAGCAAAAGATAGAGGCCACGTAGAAGCCACTTTTGTTTCTCATCATTTACAGGCTTAGGATCCCTTGATTAGACAAAAGATAGATAAAACTTGGACAGTGCCTGCAAATTTCCACATCATCCTGCCAATTCGCCTGAAGCCTTATCTGGAAAGACTGCTTTAAGATGTCAGAGGGAAGTTCATCCTCATGCTCACAGAAGCTGCCAAAAAGAATGTAATTGTGACAGGTTTTGTTTTTTGTTGTTGTTTTTTTTTTGAATGTGAATACCATCAGTTCCTTTCACACAGACTCCCAAACAACCATCAGATGATAATGAATTTCTGTCAATACAGACCCGAGCCAAATTTGAACTGGCAAGCTACAAATGAAAGGCTCTCTATCTGTTACCTATCACCTGGGCTATCCATTCCTTCCCACTCGCACTTATTCCTAATTTACAAATAAACTGTCATTCAAAGTCAAAGACTAAAATTAGTTGGGGAAAATAAAGAAACACTGTTTAAATACACACTTCACACCCAGATTTTACAGTAGCAGCAAACAGTGTAGCCATGAAGTGGTGAGGAAATACACTGGGTGCACTATTACTGCAGCTACAGGGGCTTTCTCTGACGTGTTAAGCACAATTCAATATTCTGCCAGGACTTTTCATTTTCTGGCCCAGCCTCACCCACTGTCACTGAAGGAGGACATGGGAGAAGAGCTTATACTTACTTTACATAAAGATGTTTCCCAGATGAGAAATCCTGAAGAGGAGAGCTCTGAGCCCCCCATATTTCAAGTATGCAGCAGCCAAGCTCCCTCACTGCTCCGTCATGAAAATGACTCCTAAAATCTCAAATGATTCCTGATACAGCTCTAGCAGCAAACACTTTGATACCTACTGTGGTCTCAGCCTTCCCCTGTAAGGAGTTCATCAGACCTATCAATGGGAGATGACACAATGCCTGTTACAACAGCAGGAAATGAAACTGAGACTAATGGGTTAATTTGTTACATCTTGATTGAGTGGACTGGATCCTTCTAGAGGCTGCTGATGCTTTCTTTTTTTAATGTATTCTGACATTCAAAGGACTTCTACATAGTCCCCACCAGGAAAGAACTGAAATTTAATTGCTCGCTGATTTTGCAAGACACTTCCCATTTCACAGCTAGACTGTACACACTGTATTTTAAAACAGTATCAGCTATTAAGTGAATCAGTTTGAAATGCACACAAAATGTCTGGGGATTTGTTTTGTGCAGCAGTGAAGAAATGGTTGAGAATGAAAGATCAGGAGAAAATGGATGTGGGAATGGACATAGGGCTGAGAGAGACATGAATGGAAGAAATACCCAACCACGACCAGCCACAAAGTAGATTCACCAATAAACACTACTGAAACAATGAGCAGGCAAAATAAATTCTCTTGAAGATATCTAGGCATGGCTTTCTAAACAGCAAAGCCACCCCATCAGCAGACTGGTGCTCAAACTCCCAGTGGTTTTCCATGTGAAACTCATCTTTCACAATGCCATAAAACCTGGTATCATCATGGCACAATTAAAACCTTTGTTCCAGTAGACTGAATGAAATGAAGGAATGGATGTTGATAAACAAATTTAAAATTCATACCAATGGCATTTAGAAATGTAAAACAATTTCTTTATCTACATGGGGAAGCTGTAGGCATCAATTCTACAGACCAAGAAGTGGGAAAGAAGCCCCAGTGTTTATTTACCTCAGGTACTTGTGGGTTTTGGCCCTTAGCAGGGAGCTTCCAAACACTCCTAACAGAACAGAGCCCACACTGTTTAATTTAAATTGAAAGATTTCTTAACCTGAACTCCCTCGACTTTATCATAAGGATTTCTTCCTGCAGGTCACTCAATCTCTGTCTCCAGTGGAGCAGGAGCATGGTTAAAAGTGACCCTTTTGCTGTATCCTCCCACCTGTAGCACTGGACCTGATGAAACCGCCCTGGGTACAGGTAGGGCTCTGAGAACCTGAACCCAGTGACAGCAACCCACTGTGATGCACACAGCTCACAAGATAAGGCTGAACAAATAAATGAGTTAAAATGCTTCAAGTACTGAAAAAGCTGACAAAAATTTGAAGAAATTAAATTAACCATCCTCAACCTACATAGAAAAAAAAAAAGGGACCAATTAATAATTTGTTTAATAATTAAACCAAATGTCAGATAAATGTCTCCAGTTTGGTAGCAGTGGCACGTGCTCTGTGACTATATACTGTGATTTCAGAAAACCACAGTGATTTTGTCAGCGGTTTTCATTTGTGAGCATCAAAGGTCTCATTTATAGGTGGAGACCTTTGTTTCTCTGCCACCTGCAGCCCTGTGGTTACTGAGAATAAAGCCTATTACATGTGTAGTTTACAAAACATTAGTATTTCATATTCCTCTATGTTAATTACTAATGGAATGCAATTAACTGATTCTCTCATGAACTGTGATACCAGATATAACAAGCCTGATTCCTTTCTCACTGTGACATAAATTAGCAGTAACTTCATTAATGCAAATAACATTATATTGTATAAAAAGGATGAATGGATGGAAATAGAGATGAGTTAGGGTAATCTAATATCGGGGCAACACATTAGAACAATACATCAAGCCAAGGAATAACAGAAAATATTTTACAGGACTAGCACATTTTTAAATCATTGCTATAACAGTGTGTTCAAAACTGCATTTGATACATTTCTAAAAGCCTCACAAAATGCAGGGAACCAGTCAGAAATGCAGATTAGGGAAGGCTACCTGGTGTCTTGGCCACCCTCTGCTGAAAGGCAGAAGCAAGCACAGAATTTGGTGTTTCAGTTTTCACTTTAAAGGATTAACTTTTCTCCCTCATACTAATTTAAATTTCACCTTAATTTGCCTCTCTAAGCTGTGTGTTTGAGTTTTCTAATTAAATGTAAAT
The DNA here is from genome assembly GCF_009819655.1 of Sylvia atricapilla. Lineage (NCBI taxonomy): Eukaryota > Metazoa > Chordata > Aves > Passeriformes > Sylviidae > Sylvia > Sylvia atricapilla. Next base: position 30,904,228 of record NC_089148.1, on the reverse strand, counting down.
ACTTAGTACATTTTTAAAAATAATCTGGTTTAAATTCCGTAAGAAAGTAGCACGTAGTCTTTAAAAAAGTCATATCTGAAAAAAAAAATCAAGCTTTACTTACAAATAACAAGATTTGAGTGACTTCAAAGGTCAGAAGTGAAATGTTTAATTTCTATGACTGTTGTCTAGAATCTTCTTAGCCTCCCACTAGTGGGCTTTTTAGGGACAGCCTCCAAAGGTCAGGTCTTAAATACCATAGAAATGAAGAAAGGTACAAACATTTCTTAGAGGCTGCAGTTTGGCACACAGCTAGTTAAAGGCTCCATGTGTTAATAAGTTGTCCATGATTCAGAAAAATCTCTATTTATCAAGATCCAAACTGCACAGTCTGGCTGGGGGAGAATAAGTGGATAAGAAGAACAAGAAATACCATCCCCCGCTGGATACACACCACTGATTCTTTTGCACCTACCAAGTAGAAGGGCTTGACAAGATATATTTGTTTTTCAGTTAATATTCATAAAAGGTGTGAATAGGATTCAGAACTTTTTAGTACAAAGCAAATCCAAACAAAAGGAATACTCAAATTAAAACTCTCATTTTTTTCAAGACACAGCAGCCTTTTCTAAGCTTTATTAGAAAATTATCATGCCAGCTGTCTCTTTTCCCTGACTGTTATTCACACAATATGCCTCTCTCTTGTTTCTTTTCAGCTTTGTACACGTATAATAATGAGTTTTCTAGAATGGAAAACCCAGCGGAATATTAAAATTGCAAAGAGCAGCTCTTTGAGTTAATTTCACCAAAGTGCATCACAACATAATACAGTGTAGTAAGAATGAATTTCTAATAGGAATTCATTCATGGAAAAATTAATTAAAGAAAATGTTATTGCTAATATAACTTTTATATACGTACTGTTATGTATTGGCAGTAATAAAAGCTAAACATTCAAAAAAACAAACTGCACATGACATAGTTCCTGCCCTTTATCACGAAAAATATCTTTTCAAAATCACACGTCATATATTGACTTAAGAAATGTAACTTATTATCATATTACTGAAATACAAAGAAAGGGGAAGATTTTTTTTTTACCAAATTCTTAAAATTTAAAAAAAGCTCCACTCTTATCAAAATGAAAGTTAGTAGAACAATCAATATTTTCGTAATAATATTGATCAAAAACGTTAGAATAAAAAGAAATTTCCCAATAAACAGAAAAAGGGAAAATGTCAACATAAAAGATTAGGATATCACATATAAAGAAAAATCTTGAGGAGTAAAGCAAGAGAGGTAGGATGAAATTCAGTGCAGTGAAGGGTGTGTAACTGGAGAGTAAAAATTATGAGCCTGAACTGCAGGACACTGAAAAGGACAGGAAGAAAAAGACATAGAGGATGATATGTATAGACTTTTAAAAAATGGCAAATATGATCACAAATAGGATACATCAGTCAGTTCATTTCCCAAAGAGCTTAAAAAAATACTCCCAGGACTGCTTAAACCACTGACAAGGCCCTACCTGTGTTCCTGTGTACAGGAGGGAGTTGGAAAAGATGCAGGGAAGTATAAGACAGGAATTAGAAAGGGCCAAACTATCGAATAAAAGGAGCCCCAATATGAATGCCTCATTTGGAAAGTAAAAAAGCCTGTAGACAGAAATATCTGTTCAAGGGGGAAAATCAAGCTAAAAATCAGGGCTGGAACAGAAACAAATGGTCATGAACAAAATCAGAATAAACCAGTCATGAATAAATTTAGCCTAGGGATTAGGAGGCTTCTAACCATCAGAGAATCAAAGCACGGACTCAGCATCCAAATGTAGAAAAAATACATCTTTTAATTTGGAATGTGATAGATTGTGAAAATTTTATGTGAAATAATTGCCTGTGATAGAAGAGGACCAGGCAATATGGTTTCAGGAGATTCTTTCCAATCCCAAGTTCTTAAATTCATATTCAACTATGCAAATTACACTCACTCTATGTCAAACAGCATACATACATCTCTGTCTCATAAAGATCAAAATGTTTTCCTGTTTTTCCTCTAGTTTCAGCATGTTTCAATTATAGCTTTCAATGTTTTGAATTTTTGTTTTTCCTAATAGGCTCAAACTTGCCTTAAATATTTGCTCATGAAACCACATTTATACATCTGACTTCTTGTCCTAGGTACTCACTGCTCCTGTTACACAACATTTCTGCGGCAGAACAAGCAGAAACAATCCCGAAGCAAAGCAGACTTTACCTTGGTAGCCATTCATCATGGGAAATGCAAGATTTAACCTCCTTCAGCAGAGGGGAAATCAAACTCAAGACCTCACGTACTACATGAAAACTCTCAATACATCCCACACTATCTGTGTCACATAAGCACATCCCCAAACGCTCTGGATTCTGTCTTGGAGGTTTTTCTAGACGTACACACCCAGATTTGACTTCATGAATATTTTAAACACAAGTTTCAAATGTTTAGCCACACGCAGGAAAGCGAGTAATGAGCAGACAGCAATGAGAAGGGGACAGACTGCAATGATCACAGAGACAGGCTGATAAACCAGCTGCTGGCAAGGTGCTTCTCTCCCCTCAGCACCACTTTCTTTTTTTTTTTTTTTTTTTTTTTTTTTAAGTGTGCCAAGTGCTGTTCAGAATATCTGATAAACAGAAAATAAAGTCAAATAATGATAATTTTCCTGGAATATATTACAGATGGCTAGTCATTCATGTGTCAGCTTTATTTAAATCTGTGAGGAATGAAAGTGATCTGAAAAGCCTCACTGTGCACAAAGTTACATATTTAAAAGACAAGTTTAAAAATCTGTAGTTTAGCCCTTTGAAGCTTTTTGCAGCTTCTCCCTTTATTTCAAGGCCTATAGACATGTTCTCTTCCTTTTTATCATCTAAACATTAAATTTGCAGCTCCCTTAGCATGAGTGACTTGTGCTCAGAGTTGACTTTTTATCAATCATGTTAATTTGGAAATAAGCTATTGGTTTGACTTTTATTCATCATAGTCAAAAGGGGATTGTGTTAGCCCTGTCCCATTTGCCCTTAATTAACAACCATTGAATCCCCATATTAATTAGCAGAGCTATTAGTAATTTTACATCACTCTTCACTATAGTAGATAATTAAAAGTCCAATTAATAAAACTCTGGTATTCATAATTTGTATAAACCCATTATGAAACAATAAACCTGATTACACTATAGCTTTTTACATGCTTCTTTATTTATATAACACTGCTTGAATTTAAAAACAATTCACAGCCTTATAAAGGTGTTTAAGTGGTGGCTTTAGTTTAATTCATCTGGTACACGAAACTTCTGAGATGACAGACTTCAAAACCTCCTGAAAGAGTCCAAGAAATAATTGCCACTATTGGAAACCAGCAACATTTGGGTACACGTCGTTTTGGGGACTTTTTTTTACATTTACAAAACCATGAACCTTCATTTTTATTTATAACACAGCAGCGGAGCCTGATTGATTCCTGCTTGTGCACAGGAGGTGCGATCCAGAAGACAGCAACTCTAAATGACAGCTACAGCTTAATTGGCATCATCCAAGGGAAGCTGTCCTGCTGAAGCACTGAACCATCATTTCCCTAAGGCACCTTGGCCTTGCCACATCCTCAGTCAGCATCACTTTTGCATTTTCAGATAAAGTGCCTCAGGGCCCTTTGCTGGAAGATCTGTGCCAAGGACCTCTGAAACCATGAATCCCAATGCCTTAAAACTTTTTGTCAGAGTCTTTGATGAAAACGAGGCAGAGATTTGCATTAATAAAACTCTGGACAGGTGAAAATTGTCAAAGATGCTCAGGTGACAGTGGCAAGATACTCAAAGCTGAATTAGTCCTGCATACTTTGTACCCACAATACAGCTTCTGGGGATTAACCATAAAGTCAAAGGGTTATTCTCGGAAATTCAATTAATGCCATTTGATCCATTTCTGAAGTCTACCAGATAAGCTAAAAGGTAACAGGTAGAAATATCATTTCTAGGGGAATCTACAGCTTCTGAGTTGCAAAGGAAACAACAAATCATAAAGGCAACCCATTGGACAAGCAACACAAATTTATGTTCAGATACTTGCCCAAAACCTTTAATCAAGACTAATTTGTCTCTATCTGCTTTCCTAAGAGTGTTTCCACTGCTTTTAACTGGTGTTTATAAATCCTTGGTCACAGATTTCAAGGGCATTCAAGATCTTCCGTGAAATCTGCTGTCACATGAGGTTTTGAAAACCTGATGTATGTTAAATATTTCCTCTTCAAATCAGCGCAGTGACTGAGTACTTACAGCCCACAAAGATGTTAATTCCTTTTCTTTTGGGTTTTTATTCTGGGTTATAGTCTCTAATCATCACTTAATATTTCTGTATAGACAATTTATAAATATAGTGATAAAAGCCTGTGCGCCAGGATTTTAAAATCTTCTGTGTGAAATAAGCAACTACTTTGATTTAAATTCTAGGAAGACATTCAAGAAGTCACTGTTTCCTCACCAAAGAAATTCATTTAAATTTCAAGTTTAAAGTTAAATCTAATTCTGCAACCATGTTTAATTAAGCAATCTTTAGCTCTTCTCACTGAGGATTTGTAACTCCCTACTGCATTCTCACTAGAACTAGTTAGATTTGCTGAGTTTAATTTTTATCGCAGTTCTCTGGCTTTCTACTTCTGTCATGTACTCCCAGGCAAAAACCACCTGTTAAAAAGCCCTACAAGCTTTCATTTGTAATAAGAGGTTAAAAATTAGAGAAAAGCAGCAGAAATGTATGCCAACTCTGACATTCCCTCAGGAAACGTTGCAAGTTAGGGAAATTTTTCAATATTATGAACTAAAGGCTTAGGCTGTCATTTCAGTGGGAATTGCTGATATTCTGCTGCTATGACTTTTGTGCAAATGAAACTCTGTGTGGGTGAGAACTGTATTTAGGTAGAGTGGCTGTGAATTTATAAAATGCAGACAAGATGTTCTACTGCAATTTAGTAAGAATTTGCAATGGCAAACAAACAGGAAACATACCTCAAAGCCAGCTTATCAATATGCAGGTGAACGACAGAGAAAAGAGTATCTCCTGCTGCAACCTCTCTTCTCCACTCTTTCCTTCAACTGAATGTATTGTCATGTCACAAAGTATTGCTCAGGAAAGCACTAATGTGAAAAGAAATTGTACTTATTTAATATATCAGCATCTTGAAAGGATGTGCACCTTGAGCAGGGGTTTGTGGAAAAAATATACACCTATAATATACCCTGATTTTATAATTTACTCTTCCTACATTTTAAATTCAAGATGGTGACTCACTTTCCAGCACATTTTCAACACAACGCAATATTGCTTCTGTGAAGTAATTTCCCAAAGCTACACAGAGTTTCCAGCATCCATTTATTTTGATCATCTCCATCACTCATATTTTGTAATACTTTGGAAGAATCTATGGTTATAAACCAAATGACAAGGAAAATATTTGTAATATTCCTCAAAATATACCTAATATCTCTTGCAAAGCCCCATTTTGAAGGATTTTTATATAGCTAGAACACCAAACTTCTGAATTATTTTTTTTTAACAGAAGTGTTTTACCCATTTCTCTAAAGAAGAACGAAAACACTCTTCTTATTGACTTCTTAAGTTTCCATTCCAACAGCAGCCAACAACAGGAATCTTGGCAACACCAGTATAGCTGAATTGCAGATATGCATTTTAGTGGTGTAACCAACCCCCTTTTTCAATTCTGTAAGCAATATATGTGCTGCTAGCATTACCTTACCACAGAAGGTTTTTCCCTGCTTTTCCCTCCTGTTAGTGAGGAAAGACACTGGACACAGTGATTAAGGTACAGGAACTGAGCTTTCAGAGTGCAAAACACCACAGATAATATGGTGAAAGGAGGGGAAACTCACACCTCATTTCATACCCCAAGCATGAATATTTAGACTCAGTTTCATCGTTGCTATATTTAAAATACCTTCCCTATAATCAGCACATCACGTTGACACATGCTGGTGGTGGATCTGACCCTTTATCCACAGCAAGGCTTCGTTCCCAAGAAAACACTGAGTCCTGCATCTGAAGTGGCTATCAGGCATTTCACAGAAACAACATGACGTGACAGCTCATCAGAAGAGGAAGTGAAGACGATAATTAATTGGAACTTCGAGGGAAATTTTGGGAAGAGTATAATTAGAACACTAAGACGAAATAATTCTTTACTTGTGCAGAAAGAACCTTGAGGCTTTTTAGTAAAGGAGGTTGCACACTTAGCTGACTTTCCAAGAAATAATGCAGGACACCATTGACCTCAGCCTCAAGTGTTCCTGAAAGTAAATTGCAGCAGCTATGCCTGTGTTTCTGGAGCTCAGCTAAATCACTACTCAGTTTAAAAAAAATGCTTGCTTTTCATTAGATTTGATGAAATCACTAATGATGTCTCTAGACTAAAAAATTACAACCCTTTTATCTGAGGAAAACAGTCATAGATTGGTGGGTATTAGAACACCTGAAATGACCTTCTTCTTGTTCTATTTGAATCCAGATGACCAAAAAAAAGTCAAAGTCCCTGGAGGGTGAACTTTCTCCCTTTGGCTGTTTTAATTGTTCTGCAGAACAGAATTAAAGGTGTTGTTTTTTTATTATTAAAATGCTACAACAAAGATAATCAGAGTAACATCCCATGCTGTGATGGAGCAGCAAACAGAGCAAAGAAATTAAAACAATAATTGAAAAAGCTGGAGAACTATGACTCCTTTTTATTAGAGATGCTATGGACTGTGTGCCAACAAGGTTGAAAACTGAAGTGGAATCTCTCACCCTGTCCATGTACACTGTCATTCATCCTGTCAGCTCATCCCCTGACGTGACCCTGGAGATACTCATTAAGTGAAGGGTCTTAAGTGACAGGATGGTGAAAAGAAGACCAAAAAAAAAAAATAAACCAGTTTCAGTAAGCTGAAAATTTTAAACTGTGCTAAGGAGATCTGCCATCTGGGATGTTGGAATGCAAAGAAAAGGAGCATTTGGAGTTGGGAATAGGAGTCTAGTATGGGGCATATTGTTTCTACTCCTATGGATTCATCACTCTTCTTCAAGCCAGCATATTCCATTTCCTGTAACTTCACAAGCAAGGATCAGAATTCCTCATTAAACCTCAGCAATGTCCTTGTGTCCAGCGTGGGGGGAGATTAACATGGATTAATTTTGGTTCAGCCTTTACTCTTTAATCTGCCTGCAGAAACAGTCCCACCAGAAGCAGAGCTACACACATTACACCCTAAACTTCTACGAAGAGTAACAACTGCCCCACAACAGCCAGGCATTTTTAAGAGTAGCAGTAGATCCTTGCAGGTTTTAAAAAGGATATTTTTATCACTGTAGAGGTGTGCATATGTAGATGAAAGGAAGAGAGAAGCTCCGCCAAGTCTTACTCATCTGATGGCAGACAATTTCTTCAATCTGCACCTATTTTAAGACAGCTTTTAAAAGTATCTGTACCTACAAAGAAATAGGCAGTGTGTATTTCAAGGAGGCATCTAGAATCACACAGTTTGACAGGAGAAAAGGGGGTAGAAATTTCTCTGCCCAAAGAGTGGATGGCCTTTCACTAAATCTTTAGAAATAAACAACTCCATGGCCTTGAATTTCAGAGTAAAAAAATTCTGTTCTGCATAGGATTATCTGCTAAACATATGCTATGCCTGAAGTAGGCCACGGAATACCAAACAAATAGCAACTAAGAAGGAATTACCTGAAATTTGTTATTTCTGTGGTTTGATTGAATAATCAGAAGAGCAGTTCCTGGAGTAAGAATTCAGAGCTTGTATCTCCTGCCCTGCCCTTCCTTCAGGGGTTCAAGTTTTCTGTTTATCCTATCTATAAACATCCATCCATGTCATGACACGTCCAGAAGAATTTGAGACTTCACTGTCAAATCCCCAAATCAGCCTGAACAATTGACTCTGCAAACACTGTGCACTGACACCAGGGCAGCCAGCACAGCACAGAGCCTGAGCAGCCCCTCAAACAGCCAGGTGGGCAGCACATTGCTGCTTCCCTGAGCCAGTGACACAAGGAGGATCAACAACAGGAATCCTGCCACCTTGCCAATTCTGTCCTGCTCTCTCCTAATGCACCCAGCAGTAAAACTGCAGAGCTAAACATATCAGTTGTTTTCCCTGTTTAGAGCACAGAGCACATATTAACAAAGAACAAATTATTCTACATTTTCATCATTCCTTGAGAAGTGAAGCATCACTGTGTGCTATCACAATGGTTTATTTGCTGTGGTGTTCAGTTCAGAATGTTCCTCTAAAAAATTTATAGCTGCATTAAAGTAAGTCCTTGTGAGTAGAAGGAGACTGGCTGGAAGAACTGAGGTGAACAGAGTTTCAGGCTATGTCAAGGCTACAGATTTCTGCCATGGTTGTGAATAAGTACCAGTTAAATCCCTGCTATTGGAAGAGTTCACCTGAATACTCATAATCTAAATCTACTGACCAGCATAAAGTGCAGCAATTCCATCAGAATGTTATCCTGGGAAAGAGTTTCTACCACAGGCATAGACCTCTTACATGAAACCAGAGACTGATAGATGTTTCAAATTCTGTGGAGCAGCTATTCATTTCATTTATGCTTCTTACCCTCCAACGCTAAAATTTTGGCTTCTCTAACTCAGTAAAATCAATTCTTCCAAGAAATTCAGAGAAATGATGCCTGGCAGGTCAGAAACACACAACAAACACGACAGATATTCAACAAACTGGATTAACAAACGCTTAACTTGCCACCTTACTGCCTGTAGTCCCTCTCCCCCTGTAAATCAGGCTGCAGAAGGACACAGCAGGGAAAAAAAATGGTGCACAGAGAGGTCAGTGACAAAGCTGAATCAGAGCTCCCCAGCTCTGAGCAGCGCCAGAGTGACTCATCCCGAGCAGGGCTCAGTGTCTGGGTACCTGCAGCCTGGCCCCATCCATCACCTGCACAGCCTGCCCCGGGCTCACTGAGACACCACTGCACTGACCTGCCACCCAACAGGGCTTTGAATGCTGCCCATGGTGACTTTGCAGAGGCTGATTTACCAGGGATCTAAAGCACCAGGAGTATCACTTTTATTTTGAGCTATGAATGCGGTAAATTATTTATTACTGCCATCCACGCTGATTTCTCTATCGCTACAAAGTCAGTCAAAAGCTTGGAAAAGTTCTTAATTGAATTTTAAGCAAATCTGAATTTGCTTTCTCTAGAAAATTTGAATAAACAGCTACATTCAGTATTTTTAGTGCTGCTTTATCACAAAGCCACCTAAAAAGGCTTAATTTGAGACTACAGTCTGACTGGAATGCACTTTTTTACATTTAAAATTTTACAGAATTCTGCATAAGAGCTCGTCACTAGACAAATTCACTTTAAGCTATTTTCAGTGTCTGTGAGGGATTTTCTGAACTTCAGCTATAACATATTCCTGGATTCATTTCACCCTTTGTCAGCTGCAACTCCCATGTCTACAATAAAAGGCTGGGTCTCTCAGATACAGGTGTTTGTATGATTCTATTCTCTATGGACTGACTTCACTAGACAGTAAAATACCTGGAAGCCTTTAGATACAATGGAAGAAACACCAATAAAGTAAGTGGAAATGTGTTTTTAATAAACTGATTCTAAATTTCCTTATATGCATCATAAGCTCTTGTATCCCCAAGAGGGCTTATTAGATACAGATAAAATGTTTTAGAAAATTCCTATCACCTAACTACTTTAAGCTGCATTAATCATTTTAAATTCCACCCAAATCATGAGGAAAAAGTCAGTGCTCATTTAATGAATATAAATGCTTTTACTTCCATAGCTAAATTTCTTGGGCTGAAGTTTTACAAACATTTAATGGGAGATGTTCACAGAAAATCCATTAAACAAATAAAAGGTTGCATGTGCAAATTTCCTGTGCAGTATGCTGTGAGGAAATTCATCCCCTTTATTACTTAGCATTTTCTTTTCAAATATCAAGGTTGGATTTTAAATACTTAAAAGTCATTCTTTCAATACCTTGGATTTTTTTTTTTTTTTTTACATTTCATTACTTATAATATTCTTAAAAAGTATTTCCTTGCAAATAATTCCAAGTCTTCCCTAGGCAAGCAAAAAAAAAAAAAAAAAAAAAAAAAAAAGTGAGGAATTGCACAGAAATCTACAGAAATCTCTGGATATATCCTTCATTCATTCTTCTAGATATCTCCATTGCATGTATACCACTGAAATGTAGATGATTTTTGTGAGAAGAAATTTCCTGGCTCCTACCTTTATTATCTAAATAACCAGCATTTAATTGTGGCAGTTTCTATTCTGTGTTTCAGACTGAAATCTCTGATCAGAAACTTTCTGTTTTCCTTTGAGATCCACAGACACTGTTCTTCCCCATTTTATAGCCCGTGTGTGTGCCGAGCTGCCGGCGGCATCCCGTAACGCCACGGCCATAAACAAGATGCAGATGACACTTCCTTCTGCATGAAACTCCGGCCAGCTGTCCCAGGGTAGGATGACACCAATAACTTGATGAAGGCAGCTGGCTGAAGTGAAACCTAGATCACAAGATAGCAGATCCCTCAAGGATAAATGGCAAAGGACTGGGATTTGGGAATTCTCCGCTCAGTTTCTGTTTCTACTCCATTTGTGACCTGAAGTAAATCACTCACTCCCAGAACCCCAAGAGGGAATTAGACACCAAATTTCCAAAGATTTCAATGTCGTTTCGGTTTCCAAACCTAAGCAGATCTAAATCCTAATTAAAATTTCCAGGTCTGATCTGAGCCAAAGCTGCAATCACCAAGGCTATTCTTTCTATCCCAGTATATGCCACTATAGGAGACTGATTTTGGTGAAAATTATGGCAGGGATGCATTACCTCAGTGCACTTGAGGCTCCTCTCAATTAGGCAAAAACTCTGAGAAGCCAACATGTCCTTCAGGCTCACAGCACAGAACAGCAGCTCATGGGCAGAGTTCAATGTTCTGTTTGTGAGGCACCCATAAAACGCATTTCTGGAATACCATAAATTAATTTATTTAGACAGAAAACCAAAAGGGAGGCAAACCAGTAAGCCTGGAAAGAAGAACTCTGCCTTCTCGGTGTGAAAAGGGTACAAAAATCTCCAGTGTCACTTAAATGGAAAGTGCAGGAATAGAAACAGTTCCACAAAGCAGCTTCTTCCATCCTTTTCTGACTGAGCAAGTATGCTAAAAATTCAGACTACTTACATTCAGAGAAATACTAATGCAAGAGCTTTCTTGGCATATCACCTAGCACTCTGGGAACTCCTCTTCACAGAAGCTAAGCAACTGGCTCACTAGGTAGGCTATTTTTAAAAGTTCAAGAAGATTAAGTGCCCAAATGTAAAAGAAATAAAGTAGAAGTTTTATGTTTAACTCTTTTCAGCCTTCTTTGAAAATCAAGAACAGCATTCCCAGGTGAATTACAGCTTTGACTCCATAACTCCTAACTTTGCACATACTTTTTGTATTAGTAATAACGTCTCCAATAAAACTCATCCATGCAATAAGCTCACTGAAGCCAAAGAAATTACAGTGATGACTACTTTGGTCTACTGTTTCTTAATTAGCTGCTTTCACATTCAATTGACTGTGTTTTAGCCAGCTCTACAAAACCAAAGGTTATTGTATAGAGAGACACTTCTTTGCCGTGCTGGTTGTAAATCACACTGATGTGCAGAAGGCTCTTCACCCTGCCCTTTCCACCTCTGCTCAGGAGCAGAAGGGAGCTGCCCTGTGGCTCAGCCAGCTGGGCTCTGCAGAAGGTTCTCTGCAGGGCTGGAGATTTGCAGCTGGGAGGAGTTTGGCCACGGGCGCAGGACAGGTAGGCTGCCAAACACCCCCATCTCCAGCCAGAGGAGGATGAATACTTCCACAAGTACTATTTGGTTTTTTATCTTCACTGGCAAATTCTCTGAGGAGCACCCTGGAGACACAAACCAGCTGGAAGCACCTGGTGCTGCAAGTCTCCTCTGGGGCAGGGAGAGGCAGAACTTCTGCAGTTACAGCGAGGGCACAGGGGCACTTCCTGACCTTGTTGGATACTTGGATCCACACAAATCTCAGAGAAGCAGAAAGTTTTAAAGGCTGTATGTCCCTGGGGTCTACAGGGAAGAAAAAAATATTTTCCCAAGCTGCAGATTTTCAGTGCATACGCTAACGAGAAGAACCAAGTGCAATTTCTTGGCCTTCTCATATGTATTTCCCAAAAGGATACAAAGTGGGTCACACATGAATGGAGACACAGATGAATTTCTACCATCAAATATTAACAAGTCTGAGCAATTTTTTTGAGTCTGAAACTCATTTTGCTAGGCATTCCTGAACACATTTGAGGTTTGGAGTTAACGCCCACATGAGTTCAAACACACACGCAAGTTGTCTCATAAATGCCCTCCACCAAAAAACACTTCTGTGCTTCACAGAGCTCTCTTCATTCCATCCTTCCACATCAGGGCCTGAAATCTCTTCCACCCCACTTTAGATCCTCTCTGTAAACTAAGTGGGTCTTGCTCTCCCTTCCCCAAAGACCACCCAGCCAGGCCTCTGGTTTGGAGCTGTCTGGATAAACTCCATAGTGAAGCCTCACTCAGAGTCAGACCATGGGGACATCCCAATGGACAGGAGATGACACATCTCTGGTCTCATTCCCACTTTCCATCATCAGGGTAATCCTGTTCTTTAAACTATATTTGCTTCAAGGGTTCAAATCCATTGTAAAGTTCCACAGGTCCAGGCAGAGGTGGAAGGGCAGAGAAGCAGAACCTTGTCTGAACAGTTGTTGAGGTTGGTGGTTTGGTTGGGATTTTTTATAGAGATGGTTTGAACTTTGCATAATCATTTAGGATACATTTTCATAGCTGCTCAGACAGATTCATGTATTTTAGCTGTCCCCAGAACCCCATTCAATATTTTTTTTGGACTTGCTTAAATTTTGGACTTGCCATTGTTTTTAATGGATGCTCCTTCAAGGAAAGACTTAGATGTCTTGAAATGTTTATAAGAAAACACAGGAATCAAACACAAGGAAGGAAATTCACTACAGAAACTGTGTTAAGGAAAGATCATTTGAATGGAGACAAGAGAAAACCAGCAGTGCAGTTCCATATGGTGAAAAAGGTACTGAAACTGATTTTCTATTTTCTTACAATTTTTAATTGCAGGAAAAAAAAATTCTTTTTATGGTTTTTGCTCCAGTAAACATGTTACAATCACATTCTGGAATTTTACAGTCCCAATAGGTCTACATATTGTAGGAGGATTAGCAATTTTTTTCCTCTTTTTTTTTGTCTTTTTCAGGATAGCCACAATATTTCAGGGCCTAACATAGCTGGAGCCCAGTTTTAACAGCAGTCCTCAAATACTTCCTTTATCATTTAAATACATATACAACTAAGGGAAAAAAGAATAGAAAGTTAAACATCCATTTTAAAAATCCTTCTCTCAGGAATGTAACCCAGAGTGACAAAGAACAAGGCATTTATCTTCATTTGCAGGGAACAACATAAGACAACTTGGTCTGCTTTGCCCCTTGTGAATCATTTCAGCACCCCAAATGCATGAAAAACAACACTGCTACTGCACTTATCAAAACTCTCTCCATATATATTTATTTATATTTTTTTAATCTTCTAAAAGGCACAAACAACCTGTCAGATACTTTCAAGCATATGCAAAATTCTAACTAGACAGACAAAAATAATATTTGTTCTTTTCCCCATGTGCTCTGTGGGAGTTTTTGTCTTGTTTGTGTGATTGATCAGTTTGTATTTTACTTCAGCAAAATCATTTTTCAGATACGGTACGTGCAGTTTGGAAGCAGAAGAAAAATATTCCAGCCAGAGCTTTTACTGGACACTATAAAGTCAATACCGAGAACTGCAATGTTCAACAAGATTACAAAGTGTCCCACAAAACAACATTAGAATCTTTCTGAGAAATAATGATTTGGGTTTTTCTTCCCCAGTACCCAGGTTGTTTCCCAGGTGGTTGGGAGGGTGGGATGGGTGATGAACCCTAAACAAGATTTTTAACATCCACTGTTTTTTCTGAAAATAACCCTTTTGGGGATCAAATGGCAAATGAAACATCAGAATATTGGCAGGAAAAGTTAAAGCCTGCAATGAATGCATCAGTCACCTTCAGAAAAGGTCACATTTCTTTTGATCATTCTTCAGTATGCTGCAATAATAGAAGCATGGCTGTACTTCCCATGTATTCCTCTTCATGTTCTCCCTTCCCATCTGACCTTACAAAGATAGGCTCTATGAATTCCTATTTTGCCATCACAGTGTAGTAATGCTCTTTTTGTCAGCAATGAAGGTGGAAGACAGTCGTGCTATCTTTCAACTGTACTACTTGGAAGATTGTTCCTTGTTTTGCCCCTGGCAATCTTTAAATAAATTTGTTAATCGTTAATATTGCTTCCCATAACTTATCCCACGGCTGCCTTTCTTTTTGACACTAAGTTTTATAGCTTGCATTCCTTGTACAGCTCCAACATCCCTGTTAATGTAAGTCAATGGGAGATTGAGGCATGTACAGAAGGCAGAATTACAATCACTGTCCATAAATTACTTTTAATTCATATCAGTTTTTCAGAGTTCTTTACACAAATGTGATGACAGGCTACGCATTTCCTCAACGGAATTTACTTCTGCAGAACACCCATCTAAAACAAACCACTTGCATTTTCTTCCCTTTAGTTATGGCAGCATTTACTAAATTGGGTGAAAGTTTACAGAATTTCTACAGTCGGAGGGTTAAAAGCCACGGAAGTGAAAGATATCACTACAACATTGCAGACACTTCTGTGCAGATTTCCAGAGCTAAAATTGTCCCTCACCCTCAGCGTAGCATTTTTTCCGTCTTGCGAATGCATGTATTCTGCTTATCACAGTCATCACAGCATCCTACTTCACTGCTCAATGACGGGGGAAAGGATCTTTCATTCCCAAAATAGCTCTGATCTTATAAGTGTGCTCATCAGCCAGTTTAGACAGTGCCATCTAATTGAAGTCAATCACAGAAAAATTATTTAAAAAAAAAAAGAAAAACAAGTTTGAAAAAGCAGCGTGTATGTGGCAACAATGCACTAAACCCTCTCACAGCCTTCTGCCTTCCCAGTATTTGTTGCTTTTGCAATATGTAACTTAAGCATTTTTCTAGACAGGAATTTTTAGAATCCTCTACAAATAACACACAGTATCAATAGTAATCAACACAGCAGGAGTCACCATCTTTAACATTCCTATCTTTTTTTTGAGAACCATACTGCTGTTTACCCCGAAGTTTAAAGGAAAATCCTTTAATTTCTGGGGAAAATTTAAAAAATAATAATAAAAAAAATAAATTAAAAATGTAGCTTGCTGTTTCAGTGTATTTTCCAAATACTCATCCCTTACTCTGACACTCTAAGTGACCTTAGGCATTTCAGTTGACCTCTGTAAGCCTCAGTCAGCTCAGCTAAAAGACAGAGTCCCTTTGAAAAGCAGATGTTATATCAGCACTGCGTTTTCTTGGATAAATGCATTTAAAATTAAAAGAAAGCTATGACTGTTCAATGACCTTTTAGTACACTTAATGTCAAGGGCCTTTCTTTTGGAGACTGAGTGTCTATCTGGAATTGCTAATGCAATTTAAAGGAAAAAGGGAAAAATCAAATTGTAACAGCTCAGAGAGATGCAGAGGTAGCGATTGCCTTTTCATTGATATTATATGCTTTAGCTCTATTGCATTTTTTTCTGGGTTTAATTCAAGATAAATCATTTATAGTATTGTCATAGCTTATATTCATGCAGCTTTTCGTTTTAAGTTCTGTTTTTATGCTGGATCTTTCATGCCCAAACATCTCAAAATACATCCAAACTTAAACTTTTAATCCCAAAAAAAAAAAAAAATCCAAACTGACAGGAAGCTAAGAAACGACCCTGGGTATGTGCAAGAGGAGAAAACACAGTTTACATAATGAGGATACAATCTCCCACAGTATCCCTAGGCCCTGCCATCTGAGCAGGGATGTTTGCACTTGTCAGGATGTTTCCACACGCTGCGCTGAGCAGCTGTGAGCCAGCAGCAGAGTGAGCAGGGCAGGGCTGGGTGGCCTGGGACTGACAGCCCCAGGGCTGGGGACAGCTCTGGCAGAGGCTGCAGCAGCCCCTGGAGTGGGCAGGAGCCTTCATCAGCTCCTCTGCCAGTGACTCAGCACATACACACACATCCCTGAATGGTTCACTGTCATCTCCTATAGCCTTTAAACCCTTTTAATCACTGGTGCTCTTCTCACCATTGTATCCCCCTGCTTTGGCTTTGTGAGGAAACATATTACAATATTCACCAGTGTTTGAGTTGGGTTTTTTTCAAGTCCAGCAAACCAGGTGTTATTTTATTCATCTAAAAAGGCTAAATCAGTTACCAGTTACTTCTTAACTGGATCCACATGTGTCTTCGTTTAAATTAAACTGCTTTTAGTGCAGCTCTCCAGGAAGTATTCTTGAGACAGGCCACATTCTGCTTACTATTACCTCTTCTATTACACCAGTGCAATGACTCACAAAGCACAACGACATCACTATTTCACACAGTAAACCTATCCCAAGTTTCTCTGATCACAGTGCTCCCATAAGCATGAGGAAAAGCAGAAGGAAAAAGTAAATACAATATTATAAATTCCCGCATCCCAAACCCATAACTGCTTCTAAGCCTTTGCCAAGCCTACGTGTGCTGTAGATCCGTGCTGTAAATGTGCTGGAATGTCAGCTTCAGAGTGCTGTCAACTCCATTTCATGATGAACTGCATGCACAACTCCAGGAAAAGGTGACAAAGAAGCTGTTTTGGTGTTTGACTTGATCCTCATCCCCGTGTTACACAGTTTACCTGAAGCATCTGGTTGCAGCAGACTGATGTGGCAGAAACTTTGTGCAGAAAGTGAATTTTTTGCGTGTTTGCTGAGCAGCTGTACAGGGAGGGAGGAAACCTGTCCAGATCATCAGTGCCTGCCACCTTCCCACTGCCCACTGCTCACTTCCTTGAGGAGAACAGCACATGTTACTGCCCCTCCAGCCCTCTCAGTTCACAGCCTGGTATTACCAAAAATAAACAACAAAATCAGTAATTGTTTATTAATAAAGAGGGATAACAATTAGGAGTTTAAATGTTACAATATTACTATCAAACAAACAAAATTACTGTAGTTTTAATGGATACTCTTCATTAACTCCTGTTGGCTCTATGTGTAAAAAAAAGAAATTGTATGGCCTTCCTAATAAATAAGATTCAAGTACTGTTTATGTTTTGCAGCCTTGCAAAGACTTTAGTTGACTTTATCACTTGAAAACATTCTGAATAATTTTGAATCATTCTCTGAACACTACTAAGTGAATTCCCTTAGATATTTTGGGAGTTCTTTTTACATTTAGAACCTGAAGTTGATAGCTAAAGACTGTCTAATTGTCCATGCACTCAGACCTACAAAACTTACAAAAATATCCTCAAGGGCCTTCATCAAAAGCCTTGTTAAAGCTGAGGTAAATAACAACTTTCCCGTCATCCACAAATCCATTTATCCTATCATAGGAGGCAATCAGGTTGATTAAGCATCCAAAATGCCTTCCATTCCACAGGCTCAGAGATATCTTCCAAGAGAACCTGCTCCATACAGGGTCCAAAGCGAGTTCATCTGCGCTTCCCCAAGTAGACCTCTTGGCCATTTTGAAGATGGGGACAACGTTTGTCTTTCTCTAGTCAAGAAGAAACTGCCCCTGCTTCCATTTCCATTCCAAAGCAATAGGCAGTGGCAGAGGACATCAACCAGCCCCCTGAGCACCTTGGGTGCTGCCCATCCTCCTCTGTGGCCCTGGAGGGATGGAGCTCCTGCAGTCTTGTCGCTCAGCCTGTCACACCAGCACAGCGATAACCGGCGTAAGGGCAGTGACCAGTGCAAGGCACTGCACTTAACGTATTTGCTCTGCACAAAACACCTTTTATGCTGTCTGTGTCTCACAACCTTATCATTTCCTCACAACAGAAAGATCAATCAATTTCATAAGCAACGTCTTCCAGGCTGGGTTTGATATTAAGTGGTAGGATAGCATTCCCAACACCTTAATCCTCACGTGCCCATACACCTTCAGCTGCAACAATTTTGACATGGGGGTCAAAAGGTTGATTTGAGAATAACCAAAGCAGTTCATAAGGTTAATTTGATAACATCCAAACCTGTAATCTGCAATCAGCTGAAGGAATGAAGGACCTCGTGATGCACAGGTGGTACAAAGATACCCATGTTACCCATAGCAGCTGGGGAACAAAAATCAACAATATTGTTGTAGTAAATTCACAATGTGTACACAAACCCTTTGAAACAATGTGCATAAACACCTCCTGTGAGAAACAAAAGCAGTCAGAAATGAAAATACAACAGTCTGCTGTGATCTAAACTATTTAATGTCTCACGTGCAGTCATGCCTATGATTTTGCATTAATTGCAGTTCCTATGATGCAGGTTTATAATCTGGGACTGCCGAATTCCCAGACAGGAATATTGACCCGAGACACCAGGATCAGATGCTTTTGATTCGAGATCATATATGCCCTGTACTGTAGCTTTATCCCTCTCAATCACAGTCTGTCAAAGCCACGCTACCTGTGCCTTCCTGCACTGCCAACAATGCTCGTGACTCTGCCTGACGGCCCTAAACAACACTTACAACACACGAGCCTACACTCAGCTTTCAGACAGACACAAAAGCCACTGAAAGGACCTAATTATGACCCTGCTGGTTGAGCACACAGGCAGAGCAGTAGTGATTTATTGTTTCTTTATATCCTGAAGAAATTACACCTTTCAGAGATTCCAAAAGCTAGCTGGTTTCTACTTCTTCCCAACCTAGAATGCCACCACCCCTCTGTAGCAGCAGTGTCATGTTCCACACTCCTCTAACCAGCTCAGGCAGCAGCTTCCACTTTTCCTACAGACAGATCCCCTCCTTGAGTTGTTCCCCAAAGAGCTCTACGATGTGCCTTCCCAGAGCCCTACAATATTTGTCAATAATTTCTCCCACAGATTCCCTGTAACACTTGTTTGTGTGCTCTTAATTATGTTCTGCCAGGCTGCTTACCCCATTTTCCGTGTCTAATTCTGATGTTACCATGGTACCATAATAAGTGCAAGAAGTAGAGACTCTGCAACAGTAGATCACCTTTTACTGCACCACCCTTTCACTGAAAAGGAAGCAGTCCACCTGAATACTTGTTCTTTTTTTCTTCTTTTATTTTTTTGCTGAACTGTTACCTGAAACCTCCAAGAGCTTTCTAAAATATTTGTCCTTCACAGTTTAAACTTCTTTTTCTCATTTTAAGTCTTCCATTGAGTAAGACAACCTCCAACAAAGTGATTTCAGAGAAGAAAATAATAAAAAACCAAAAAATACAGAAAAAAAACCCACCCCAAAAGAAAGAAAGAAACAAAAACAAAACAACCAAAAAAAAAAAAAAAAAAAAACAAAAAAAAACACCACCACCAACTGAAAAGAGAAACCACCAACCAAAATGACAAAAAAAAAAATCCCCTCAAAGATTTACAGATTCAGATTTGAATACCAGCTATGTAATGGGTGGTTATGGCAAATACGGATTCCTAATCACCACATTACTGTTTCTTGCTAGACTCTCATCAACAACAGAACAAATCTGTCATCTATTTCAAGCTTAGATGAGACCAGATTATTAAAAGCATACGAATTTTTGCAAGATACTGGCAGATACCTTATAAGATCAACAAGTATTTCAAAATTTCCGTCCAATAATGGCTTTTACATGCTCTGAAGAGAATCAGATTTTTAAAACAGCATCCAAATGCATCATACATAGAAGCACATGCAAACACACCCTGCAGGAAGTAGCAACCCTGTATGTCCAGGAAGGAATGCTGGATGCCATCAACAACCCAGGGGCCACACTGCATTCATCCATATGCACTGAAATATTTTTTTCCCCACTCTGGTGAAAAACAAGTATCACTGCTACAAGGAATGAGTGATAATTGATCCAGCAGTGCAGGCCCCATCTCAGTCTTTCACAGCTGTGGTGAAACTGCTTCAAAGTCACTTTTCCAGCAGCCGGGCAGCACCTATAGTTCCATTACTAAAAGCAGCACGCTGGAAGCAAGTGAACAGATAAGCCTAGGAGGGTGTTTGAAATTATTCATAGTCTTTTACTGACAGTTTCAGCAGAACTTTTAACATTAAACAGCTTGCAAACAGAGATCAACAGCACATCAGCTCGTACAGACTACAAACCTTCCGCAGGTTTCAAGCGATACGCAGTGGGCATTAGCGTAGCTCAAAGTGTTTTAAAAAAAGACTGTAGGAAGCTGGAAAATGCAGATATTTCAAGCATAATTCATGATCTAACTGTTGCTTATGATAATTTTGTTGTGCAATACACCCTGTGTAATTCTCGAAGGGAATAATTTGTATTATTTTTCCCAATATAAAGCTCATTTTTTTTGGTCATTGGAAAATAACGAATGGCTGGATTTGAACCTATTTTTTTAGCAATGGGACACTACATGATTGACAATGCAATTACCAGTGTAAAGTTTTTGATATGCCAAGTGATACTTAAAATAGAACTTTAATATTTTTCATGTACAGAACTGTGGGTTTCGTAACAACCTGTTTTGCTGCAACTCAAGAAATCTTCACAGGTTCAAGAAAAATTCCTTTAAACTTGATATTTGCGAAGAGATACGCATGTAAGAGACATTCAAGAATTCCATGGAAAGGTTGGTGAAATTAACGGTTCAATTATATGAAGAGTACAGTTACACTTTTATAGATCTTCACGAACTGAAAGAACCTTTTTTAATTTGAAAAACATTAAAAATCTGTCTCCTCTAACGATATTGAGAGATATTTTAGACCTCGATTTCCATATCTACTTTAAGCCAAGTTAGTATGTAGGCATGTAACATTCATGTCGACTTATTCCTTCCCCTTTACTATCCTTTTTCACCTCTGAGCTTGCCAGGTACATTCTGACAGTTGGAAGCCACTGAGATTTACCAGATTCGATCTCTTGTGTGGAGGTCCATCTATTAGTGCCAAAAAAAAAAAAAAAAAAAAAAAAAAAATGTACCATAATTATTTAGTTAGGCCATTTAAAAAAAAAATCATTATTTCACCTTTAGACTTAAATGTTCACTTTCCTTGAAGAAAATATTAATGATTGTTCACTTGTCTGTCTCTACTGTGACTACATAGAACATGGTCTGGATCCTGTCTGTACAAGGCAGATGCAGTTTGGCAGAGGCAAGTGCTCTGGTTTGCATCATGCTTCTGTTAGGAGTGGTGATTTGTTAGGATATTTCCTTCTTTCTCTTAGAGCTTCTCCTACAATTACAAATCTCTTCTTTTTACTTTCTGTTCTTTCTCTCCTCTTATTTATTACTGGTTTTCACCACAATTGCTGACAGAAGTTTTCCATTTCTTTATGGAGGACAGTAAGACTCCTCACTCTTCCAATCTGTTTCAGTAAAAGAGATCAAAACACAAGCCCTGCTGGGGAGCTGTCTTCTTTCACCTTTCACTGCTCATGACCAAGCCTGTCTCTGTTTGTCAGCCAAGGCCAAGATCCACGGCAGCTTCTGAGACAAACGTCAGTGCTGTTCAGCCTGGGAGACTAAACCTGGAACCTCCCTGTGCTTTCTGAGGACACCAGAATGCAGCACAACACAATCTTCAGTGTCTGGTGCAGCTGAAGAGAAGCTGCTGGGGTATTCACAAGGTACCTTGGCAGGAATGTAAGTGTAGAAGAGAACAGTGTTTCAGCTGTCCGCTGAGGGGAGTGAGCTGAGGAGGATTTTTATGTGCTACCACAATTTTCCACGGGCAGCACATAATCCAGAACCATTTTCTGAAATAAAAGCGTTCCCATCCTTGGAGAGTTTGACTTTAGCTACAATCCCATCTCTGTCTGCCTTTAGACTGACCTCAGGCAGCTGCTCCTCACACATGGGGCTGACCCCACCCAGGCAGAGGATGCTTGGGACACAATCCTTAGGAACAGAAGCAAGTGGGATTCATGGTTGGTGGCCACCTGTGCATTCCTGGCATTTGGGAGAAGTCTACGTCCATCAAGGCACTTAAAAATGTGCTCAACTTTGACTTCAATCAAACTCTCAAAATAAAGCAAATGCTTCACCTGAGACCACAAAATCCTACAATATAATGAAGGAAAGGAGACTACCTTACACTGATTTAAATCTAAAAATGACTCCAGCTAAATCCAGAGGTTTCTCCAGATTTTCCCTGATGTGAAAATAAGTACTGACCTATTGTATCCACAGACCCCACACCCACTACACTCAGTTCTTTATCTTGTGAGTTCATTCTTTACTTTCTCAACAGAAATATCTATATAATTATTCTATGCATGAGTAATGTTGGCTCAGAAAAGCAACTAACATGGGATTCAGCAGACCCAAGAATTATGCAAAGACTGTTTTAAGCAGCTTACTATTTAAAAGAAACTTTTTTTTAAGAAAAGTGCATCTACCAAAAAAGCAATAAAGTTCTTTGCATACAAGCAAATTAGCAATATTTCTTCAGTTCAACTGAAAAGCTGTGGACATTGGAAATTAAAAGCAGTCATTCCATGAGGAGAGAAAAGCTGCACAATGAAAATATACAGTTTTAAAGCAAATGAATTAATGTCCTTTTGTGAGAGTGCATAAATGAGAATTACATGGGAGAAAAAAGGAAAACAAGAATAAACATAATTTTCTTAAAACAACCTGGAGATGTTGGGCCCACTGCAAAAATAGGCCACAGTTCCCCTTTTTGTCAGCTGCAGTTTTACTGCAATTAGTGAAGCCACATCAATCTGTTTGGGTTAAGTATAACATCACCTAAATATATTTAATTTGTAAACAATATTTCCTTACAATTGTTTTGTTCTCATTCTTCCTACCCTTTTCCTACCTTTTTACTGTCTTTGAATGTCAATGGGTGGTTATGGAAAACCTTTGCTGTTGTATCAAGGGCTTTCAGCCTCCAGTAACCCTGTTAGAACAGGTCTTTAATTAGCATTATAAATAATT
Source organism: Sylvia atricapilla (assembly GCF_009819655.1). NCBI lineage: Eukaryota > Metazoa > Chordata > Aves > Passeriformes > Sylviidae > Sylvia > Sylvia atricapilla. The sequence continues at coordinate 30,881,092 of NC_089148.1, read as the reverse complement.
GCTGACTACATTTCATATTCTAGGATGCAGAGAAAAGTTGATTTGAAAGTAATTCCAATTCGGGAATTTTATTTATTTTTTTTCTGCAGTTCAGAGATAGAGATGGAAGAATGGTCTTCACTCAGAAGCGACTGGCAACCTCTTTATACATTATTTTCCAGGTCATTTCACTGAGTATTTTGCAGGTATTCCATTTCATTCCTTGGCAACTGACCCAAAACTTTGGGGAGCTGGATTACCTGAGAGATAGGCATTGTCTTTGGTATCCTTGGGTAAAATAAAGCTGTTTTTCTGACCTGTAATTCTTCCCAATATACCAGTGAAGGTTCCCTCTCCCAGCTCTCACATTTTTTTCTTTACAATGCCATTTTAGCCTTAATTATTAGGATCAGAAGAAAAACGTCCATATCATTGTAAATTAGAAAATGTTTAATAAGAATGAGCTTGAACAAATTTTTGTTATAATGAAAGGATTAAGGTGCCTGATAGCATTAATATTTAGGAAAAATTAAACAAAATTGCTTTTTATCTGCCGCAAACTATGTTAAATATTTAATACGCCACATTATAAGGGCACCATTTGCACAAAGGGTAAGACAACCTATGTGTTATGAACCCTTATTTCAGTGGTTCAAACTTAGTTGGAAAAACTTCTAAAAGCTATAAATTTAAAGCCATGTGCAGGTGGTTTGGTGGTTTTTTGGTTTGGTTGTTTTTTTGGGTTTTTTTGGCAGTTAGACCTGAGGAAAACTTCAAAGTTGTGCAGGGCTCCAGCAGAACTCTGTGCAAACAGTGGGGCTAAAGAGGCTGCCTCTTGCTGGCTCTCCTGACCCAGCACATGGTTTATTTAGAAGGGAGCACTGAGTTTAATTGTTCTGGAACTTATGGGAAGCCTTTCTGTTGCTTAGCTTGGAGTGTCTGGATGTATTTTTAGACTGCTTTAAAACACCAAAAAAAAAAAAAAAAAAAAAAAAAAAAAAGCAAGTATTCTGAGGTGATGAAGGGTGATTCTTTTTTTTTTTTCAGTAATTTAGCAAGAGATAACTTTTATGTAAATATTGTGAGAGGAAAATTCTAGCTCTCAAATTATAATAAATGAGTATAAATATTCCTTTATAACTAATAAGGTGTGCTAAATCTGCTAGGACTAGTAGTATGTTTCTGAAAAAAAAAAAAAAAAAAAAAAAAAAAAAAAAGTCTGAAATCCTGGAAACTTTCAAGCTTTCCCTGGGAGTTTAAACAAATAAATCTCCAGAGAAAAAAAATCAAAATAAATAAGCCCCAGAACTCAAGTTGGACCTGCTGACAGCCACCCATGTATGGCATGAAATTTTAAGGTAATAATGTAACAGTATAATGTAGTAAATTTGGTACTAGATTTTTACTGCTTGCAGATCACTGAACTGAGAAACAAATAAAATGAAGAAATTCTGAGGTTGTCCCTAAGCTGCTCCTTACAATGACCTTGAAAAAAAATCTATTATCTTTTGCCTTTATCTCTCCTCCTGTAAAATGTGATAATAAATACTAGTTAAATCTTCTATCTTGGGATGGGACTCTGAGCAGAAAACACCAAAACATTACAACCACTTTGCTGTTGCTGGCTGAATTTCCAAAGTCAGCCCCACACTCTGTAACCCCAAAAACTTAATCAGAATTGCCCTAACTCTTCAAAACCTATCAAGTCACTATGAGTAACATTTAAAGGTCTCCTTCCACCTCAGCTGACTTCCATTTTATCCATCCAGGTGATATTTTCCATCTCTACCCACATCCAAGGCAGCTCTTAGCTGCTGCACTGGGTTCAGCACTGTTGTGGAACCCATGTCTGGTGCCAGCATTTCAAGAACCATGGGCTTATTCTTCTATTCTCCATTTCTTACAGATGTCATCAATACTGACTAAAAGCTTTCCTCCTTTGCGAAACAAACAAAAAAAAAAGCTTCACAATTATTTTATTGTTACTATGATGTAACTGAATCCATGACCAGCTCCTGAACATTGCTGAATTTTCACAGCTGTAACATACTTGTTTCCAAGGCACAGCTTCATTCACATCTCACATTCAAGGAAATCCAGTATTAAACAGGAAGAGGAGAGGAGAAATCAGAAACACTGTAGTTCATTATTACCTTCCAGATTTTCTGACTCTGGCATATAGTTGCATTTAGATAGAACAGGAAAAATTAGGAGACATTTTACTATGTTGCAGTCTTATAGGTAGGAAAAAAGAGCAGCTGACCAGCATTGCAAAACTACAACTGTTTCGTTAGAAACTAAGATGGAAGATATCCCGCAGAATCTGGCACAAAGTGAAGGTAAAAAACGGGAAACTATTCAAAAACTTTCCAGATTCAAGTCTCATTTAACACTAGAATAGTAATATTTTTTTTTGTTGTCTCTATATTTTAATACGATTGACCTAAATTATATTTTTTTAAGCTTGACTACATTGTCTGTACTGTGTCACTTAAGGTCAGAGTGGTTTCTGGTATTTCAAATTGTGTATAATCCCTTCCCAATGCAAAAATGGTCGGATATCAACATGAAAAATGAGTACAGAAACATATTTTGAAACTGAAACTCAAATTATCAAGTATCTGTACTTAAAGGTGTATCCTAAAAAATTATACTCCAATAAATAGCTTTTATTGAGGCATTAGTGACCATTAAGCTCTCATGCTTGTGGCTCATGCTGTCAGGCAGATCGTATTAGTGATACTTGTAAATGTTGTGCATCTGCTGTAAAGTATCTCAGCTTCGCTTACCAGAAGGTTTTCTAAACATTAATTCACATTTTTGGTGGCTTCAAGAGAGATAGCTTTTATTAATTACGTGTTAAATTAAAGCTACAAACAGCCTTTATTTATGTTAGCACAAGATTCTCTCGGTGGATAACTTTATTTCATTGCACCCTACTTTCCAAGAAACAAGACCTTCAAAAGTAACTCTAATAACAAGTTTGGTTTGGACCTAAGATTGTGTACCAACCCTTGAAACAAAGAACGAAAGGAAAACTTCAGTTTCAATCATAAATATTTAGGTATTGAAATGTCAGCTTGTGCTGAAAACCTGTATTTGAAGGGCAGAAACTTTTCAAGCATGAAACCCCTCCTTCAAGGAAGGCAAACAGAAATCCAAACCAAAACTAAAAAAGCAAAACCTTTGGAAAAGCACCATGCCATTTTCACTGCCATCACTCTCCTTCCCACACCTACGTGCTGCTTTGAGTGTCTTGATAATTTGCTGAAGAGTTTTGCTCACCTGCAGAATTTCAGGGGAAACCACACAGTGGCAGTACTGTGAATGCAAACACTCTGCTCTGTTGTGCAGCAGCTGCTAAGAACTAAAATACAGTTTTCCATCCTTGGCTACGGTTAAGTTGGCTCTTTCTTTTCTATACAGAGCATGCAGTCAACATGTAATTTATTTCCTTCTTTATTTTTAGTATCCAGAGGTACCAGAAACAGTCACACATTTCCCTCCAGGCTACTATTTTCTTGCCATTTGTATCCACTTCTTCACTTCCTCTACTCAGATGTGTTTGTAAAGCCCAGTTCCTTAGTGCAAACTTGGAATTCTTTGCCGAAAGAAAAGGAAAAGGAAACAAACTGAAGGAGCATCCCCCATATGAAAATACCAACACACCCACCCCAGACATTTATGATTCATTTAGGTCATTGGTTTCTGTACTTTCATAGCACACAGAAACAAGTTGATGAGTATTAGAAATGACAAATCCAGAATGCTCTGTTCACTTTCCTGTACTCAGAGACTCTTGTCAAACACTGCAGCCACACAGATCACAGATGTTATCTTCTGATTTACAGCTACCTCACATCAGCTGGGAAATTTCCACTCTTGTGGAAATTTCCTCCAAGTGAACATTCTCTGATTGCAAATGATCTTCTGGATTTAAAAGCCCCAAATTTCAGGCAGGAATGTAACAGTTAACATGAACATGTATTCTTGAGGAGTGTGACCTACAGCACGGGGTTTGTTGTTTGTTTGTTGCTGTTTTAACTTATACACAAAACTATATTTATATCATTCCCACCTAAATCAATTCCCCTTCATTTCACCACTTACACACACAGTATTTATCTTTTTTTTTTTTTTTTTTTCCTCCTTTCAAAGCAAGAATCAACTTTTTCCCTGCAGGGGTTAACACTCAGTGAATCTGAATGTGTTTCCTTCCCTACTTATCTTGACTTACTTTGCTTTTAGCTACAGAGGCTGCTCCTGAAGGTAAAGCTCTTCTGACTGCACATGCAGCAGCACTTTTCCCCTGGCTGAGTCATTCCTCAAGTTCACAGAGTTGAAAGAAGCCAAACACTTTCTGGGCAGGATTCGCATCACAATCCTTTCCACCAGTACCCCCAGGATAGAGACAGTCCCTCCCTAGAGCCCAGGGAATTATGTTTAATAAAAAACTACACAGAAAAATACACATGCTACATGACTCCCCTTCATTGACTGAATGGCATTTCAAAAGCAACCATAAGAACATTAAAGTATCCAGTACTGTAGCAGATGGGGAAAAAAATCTTTTTCTTATCAAAGCTAAATTATTATATCACTTTGAGTTGTGAAGCCATGAGGTACTGGTGTTTTTTAACTCCACTAGGAAAAATATTAGGAGAGGATTTTCTCAAATATTAAAAGGCACAATAAGTTATTTTAACTTGGATATTCCTCAAATTATTTCTATTGTAAATCTATCCTTTTTAATTTGAATCTCTTTGTCTTGAGCTGAAACGTCCCTGCCTATAAATACTCTAAATGGTATTGCATATTTCCAATAAACAATTCCAAAAGAATTCTCCACAGAATGAATTCAGTATTTTTTTACAGCAGCGCCTCAGAAAGGCTAAAAAAACCCTGAGACCTTCAAACAAAAAGCAAACAGAAACTACATTTTCTTCCTCAATCTCAATGGCAATTCCCTATTAGGGAAGTTACTCATTTTACCACCTCGTGTCATTTTACTACAAGTCCAGTTACTCGGTGCAAGTCCCTAATAAATTAACAAGCAATCCTTAATAAAAGCCTAACCCTTGAGCTGCTGAGAGGACACTTTCTGCTCATTCCTGTGCTGCTCATGACGCCTTTGGCCACGCTTTTTGGGGCAGATGGCAGCGGAGTAAGCACACAGACCTTGCTCCCACACCTACAGGTCCCTCCGAAGGGACAGGCTGTGCCAGCCTCACCAGGGACGCCCACCTCTCATGGGGCTTGGCGGTGTCTGTGCAAGAGCACAGAATGGGGAAAAAACAGAGAATAAGCCCAGAAAAGGGCACAAGGCAGCCCCTGAGGGGAGGTGTCCGCAGGGCAGGGCCAGCACGGCTCTGCTGCACCCACCTGCACTGCTCACCCACCTCCACGGCCATGCTGTGGGCATGTCCAGCCTGGAAATGCCACCACAGGTCCTGGGGAAATGCCCCAGACCTGCTGCCCAATACCCCGAGAGCCCATAAAAATAAAAATAAAGCTCTGCATCCCACCCAGACCTGCTCTGCAGAAGGCAGGGAAACCTGCAAAGGGAGCCGAGTGTCTGAGGGTGGTGATGAAGGCACTGTGTCCTTCAAAGCTCTACTGAAGATCCGTGGTTTCCAAAGGGATGCTGCTCCAGCCAAGAAAACAGCGCTGCCCAGAGCTGTCACCCGGCTCAGCCCATCCCCTCCCCAGCAGCACTCTGATTTTCCAGAGGCAGGGAACTGTGGGCAAAGCTGCCAGCTTTCCACTGAGAGCCTGGAGCCTCACCTTTCCATTACCCAAAGCATCTGACAGCCAGTTATCCTCGTGCTGCCTGAGCAGCACCAGACAGAATGATTGGAATTAGTATTTGCTGCCAAAAAATATTGGATACTTTCTAATCACACTAGGAGAGCTCTTGCTAGGCTTTCAATCTCAGAGATGCTTAATATAGTGTAGCAGGAAGACGAAGTTTCGCTTTCAAGCTGGAATTCAATAATCCTACTTGAAGCAGTTTTAAAAACAAACTTTAACCACTGCCTCAGCATCTAGAGACACAGGAAAGATCTTATCCCTACTGCATTGTTATTAAATTTTAATTCTCTCAAACCTGTGCCATATCATACAGAAGTTAATTCATAACTTATCCCCAGTAATCGTAGCATAAAAACCAGGTTTTTATCTTTGGGTTTGTATACAACTGTTGAATCCCACGAGTCCAAGTTCAATATACAGCACCTATTATTTTAATGTTCTGTTCCTGCATTATCACTCACCATACTTATTTACTGCTCATTTTCTCTACAGTTCTCAATTTCCACAGTACAGCAAAATGTTTTTGTCTTTTATTTTATGTTCTATTAAAAGAAAAATTGAACTCATTGCTTTGACTTTTACCACGGCACTTGGAATATAAGGCAAATGCCTGAGAATGGGTTTTATCAGAAGTTTGCACCTTTTCCTCTGCGCTAAACATTGTTTCTTCACAGCAAATGAATAAAAGCTTTGTTGTTAATGATTCAAACAAACATTGTAAATAATTAGGCTGGACGTTTCAGCCCTAACTTTGCTTAGAATTGTATTTCTGATGTATTGCACATTCTATGCTTTTATGTCATATGTAAATTTAAACAGTACTATGTATTTTTAAAACCCTGTGTTGAAAGATCTTTAAAGTTGCAAGGCTAAGTGAAGGAAAGCCAAAATTTAACCTGACTGTGCTGCGTCCTGGTGCATTCTCAATTATATTATGTCATAGGTTATTACATCTTGTTAAATTCAACTTGTCTAGCACTCTTCAAACCATTAAAAGATTCTTAAAGAGATGTTACATTTTCTGATTACAGTTTTTGGCTCTTATTTGTGTAGTCTTGTGTTAACAGTCTGATTTTCAAGTACATTTCTTGGTGACACTCAGCTTTGTCTGTGTAGAGCTCTTACTACTAAGTACTTACAGCTGATAAATGCCATTCTTAACAGAGGTGATTTTCATTCTGCTTCACTCCATTAGTCCAAAGTATAAAATTGCAATGAAAAGCTGCAATGTCCTCTTGGTAGTTTGACTCTACTTTGAGCTCAGTGCTGCCCATATTTATCTAACTTACAGACTCATTTCGGGGGGAAAAAAAGCTTCAATTTTATGTACTTTTTGTTAAACCTGCCAAGGTTAGGGACCCAGTTCTGTGAACACTTTTCATGCAATCAGTTCCACCAAATGCCCATCACCTGAGGAGAGAGAATGACCTGTTTCAGGATGGGATATAATGCACAGCTCTGGTCATATTTTGCAGCTATTAAACTCAATACCATGGACTGTAGTGGGAAAAACCTACAATTCAGTTGTTTTAAACTGCCACGAAACCTCCCAACTGCAAATTTCATTGTGCTTTGCACCGGTGATAGGGGAGCTATTTTCACACAACTCCACGCTCTTAAGATTTTTGAATTTCTCATCAGAACCCCAGTAATTAAGTATTTATAGATGACAAAAAACGCACCTAACAGGAACAAACCCATTTGTTTCCTATGTGCTTCAAACCTTTCATGAATAAAGTAGTACCAAGGGTAACCTTTCATGAATACAACCTTAGGGATCACAGAGTGCCCTCAATCAATGCAGGGAACTCATGTTGACAGAGTATATGGGAAACAGATTGAGGTATTAAAGCACATAGCCTCTGGTGTTTTAGATGTAAATACTATAACCATCAAATATTTAGACTCTTATGTAAGCAGTATGTCATTTTTTAAACAGTTACTGCTTGGAATAAATCTTTAAGGATGGAATTTTCAGAAGTGCTCAGTATTGGCCTAACTTTGCTCTTACTGAAATCAATCATAAAATTTTCACAACTTCAGAAAAAAGACTTTGTCTGTTTATATGTTTCCACAGCCCTAAGCACAATAAGTCTTGATCCTGGCTGGGGCCTTTTGGCTCTGCTGTAATCTAAATAAATTGATTTATAGGAGATCAGTTAGATAAATGATGAGGAAAGACACACATACATAAAAAAACAGCTAGGGTTTTTAATGGTGGCATAGCAGCCTTTGGAACTTCATCATCATTTTATCTTTGAATCCTAAAACACATTTGCCTTCTTTTATTTTAATTCAAATTCCCTGTTATTAGTTTTCTCCAACATAATTCCATCTTAAATTTCCAGTGAAGTATCCCTCCAATAAAATGCAACTTACTTTCTTAACACAAACAGATCCTATTTAATCTACACCATATACACATTAATTTGGGGATCTGACTCATGCATTGTTTCAGCAGAATATAATCTCTATTTCCAAAAAAGCTGTTGTTAATAACAGTGATGTGGAACTTCCTCTCTACTTCCAGAAATAACCACCTTTGCCGAGCAGGGAAAGAGGAAGAGAGTATGTTTCTTTTATGGGTTTGTAGAGTGCTTAGAACTGTTTTGTTATTTCACAAGATCCACACAAACATTCATTTACCTGGAGATTGGCAGTTATTTCACTTTAATATACATGCCAACCTGAAACCTAAAGAGATCTTATTCTCTTCCAAAGAGCTGCACCGAGACCAAGACAAAACTACTTCTGCTTTTCGCTCAGCATGGGATTTCAAAAGGTCGATACCAAAATGCCTTTCCCACTATTTTCTCCAAATAAAATGCTACAAGTTATTGAAATGAAGGTTCCACAGACAATTCTCAAGGCATATTGAGAATTATGGCCATTCCCTTGTCCCTGCTTCAGCTACGTATTCCCAACTCCCTTACCGCTCCTGTGGCTGGGGCTACACAGCTGATTTTGGATGTCTAGAATAACCCAGACCAAGACTAAGTCCTTTCTCTCCCTTGAAAGTTTGGTTTTTTTCCCCTGGGCTCACTCCCAGCCTGGTTCTCCTGTGCAGAGCTGCACCAGGATGAGGGAGGGGGAGCTCTGAGGAGCCAGAGCTACACCTGGCAAGGACTGAACCAACACCCACCTGTGCCACGGAACTCACTCCTGAGCCTCCAAAAGCATTCTCACCACATCCCTCAGGAAGGCAGGAGCAAGCACACATGACATTATAAAGCTGGCAAAAGAACAAACCTCCAAGAGTAGCCAAAGTTGTAAAATAGGCCAAGGAAGGAATCAGGTAATGATAACAGCTTGTTCATCTCCTTTACCTAAATTCAGGTGATGTTATCACTACCCCCAGCCTGCTATATATTTTATAGTAGGCAATTTTAGTCTTTCAGATTAGCAGGCTATATATATATTTAGTGCTTTATTCTCAAACTGTTTCACCACAAATGACAGCTCATTTCACAAACAGCTTATCTTATGGCTAAAGATATATAAATACATACTAAAAATGCTGCTGAAAGTCGCAGAATGTATAATGCAGCCTGGTAGACATGGTAGTGATTGTAACACTGCATTGTAGACACAAATGTTAAAGAAACTTGGCAAGAAGCAACACATTTTAGCTACTCAAAATTCAGATTTTCTTAGACTTGTCCCCTTCTGATGAATGGAACATATGGGAGTATTGTTCATAAAACTTACATTGCTTTTCTTGATGTCTACCAAAATTCCTCATCATGACAATATTTACCACGATACATACAGATTCAAATTTGAATTAATTACCCAGAAGTTTTTCTCTGCTTCCAGGTTTGCTGGAAAAGAAAAACACTTCAGAAGCAATGTGTTGTGAGCATTTAGCAGTAGATGTTGTAGCAGCAGAGGTAGCAGAGCGCTTGCTGGAGAAGGGAGCTGCACGCTTAAAAGCCATCAATGCTGAGTGAAATAAAAGACAGAGAAGAAAGCGAGAGCTTTGCCAAGAAGCAGTTTGAAACCTGACATTATAAACAAAACACATTTAGATCTAGACATAAATCCTCCGTATGTTGAAGGCTCAGTAATATTTTAGCTAGCATTATTACTTACAAACAATTTCTGAAATACAGCATCAAAACTGCAGAACAGCCTTTAACCTTGTGTTCATCCACTCAAGAGCCACGTTATTTATTATCCTTTATCCCTTAATTATGGGGACTTCACCTACTGCTCTCTGCTCATTTGAAATGCAGAATAAAATACAATGGATGTCTAAAGACTTAACAGGTGTCAACCAGATATTTGCCAGCTACTGCTACTATTCTACTGGGAGGAGTTGCTGTTCTATAAATACTAATTAGAGTTTTGCACATGATCTTGCTGAAATACCTAAGGTGATGAGTGGCCAGTTGTTACTTTTAAAAGATTAGCACAATTTGAAAAACTAATGTCCCCGATGAGGCAATGCTCACACTGAATAATCAAGAGTTATAGCTGTTCTCTGCCCAAAGGGAATATTTGCTCACTTCATCATTTGGAAAATCTGCTGCCTCTCGAACAACTCACTCTTCTATTTAACTTTGAGAAACTTGTAAAACTTTGTGCAATCAATATAATAGTAAAGAATATGTAGTTAGATGGTCTTCCACTGCTATGCCCATGACAGGCTTTACTACCTTTACTTCCAAAGACAGAGCTCTCAGTGTGAAATCATGATTAAGAAACTGCAAAAAAATAATGTTGTACTTAAATCAAGCAGCAAGGAAAAATAGGATTACAGTATAAAGTCCATAAACACAGCCAAAATTCAATTTCCTCAAATCCATTTCCCTTCAAATTCTTCACCTCCGCTAAACAGGAAAAACAAACACAGGCAAATCAGAACAGGTCTCTGTGGCGCTGAGGTTTTATATTAAAATTTTATATATAGCAATTTTTGTTTTTAAAATCCCCTCCAATTCTCTAAAATCTTGATGCAATATAGCTGAAAAAAACCAGTTAATTTTAACCAAAATGTTAAAGTGACACAGCCTATTCCCTTGGTTTGTAATAAAATCTTGAGTTTTATCTTGCCCAATCTGCTATAGAAAGCAACTGACCTCACCAGGTGTGACACATTGACGTATTTCAATATGTGAACTGTGCTTCAATGCAATGAAATTTGATCCAACTGATACAATCCCTTACTATTTAGTGTCCATAGCCATGTGTGGGCAAAACATATATATCATTTTAATCAGGATTTTTTTCAGGCTTTTAATTCTTATTTTTAAATAAATATTTTTCTTTACCGTGAAACCTATATTTTTCCTTATCCCTCAAGGATATCCCTTCTCCTCTTTTCCAGTAGCTCATTACTGGAAATGTTTGGCCTTACTTCAAAAGAGAAGAATGTGTCAACACCAGAACATCTGTGTCCACATAGAGTGCTTTGATGACAGTGATATACTCCATTTACATCAGTAACACTGAGCTGAACTTTGATGCTGTCTGCATTTAAAGATCTTACCCCACAGGGCAAGAGAATACAGGTCAAAAACGTTGATCTCTGTTTGACACACTCTCTACTTCAAGAGCACTTGGCAGCAATTTGTTCCAAAGTCAAGAATCAAACTCACAAAGTGTTGCAAAGCTTGGAGCCATGTTTGCATAACCACATTCAAAACAAATATTAAAATTCACAATCTCTGGAGGCCAACCTACTTTTGATATGCTGGGGCTTGTGAGCAATACAGTCAAATTGTAGCCTGAGTACAGTAGGAAGTTTCTCATTTAAATCTAAAAGCCACAACTCAGGCTTGAACATTTGTTAGTAAGAGGAATAATGTGCCTATATGTTTCAAATTAAAAAAAAAAATTAAAATGGACACTTTATCATCTAAAACTCAAAACTGATTATCTAAAAAAGGGAGTGGAATAGTTACATGTGACACAGAGTTGTTCCTATCAGTGTGGCCAGAGGAAGTCGGGTGAATTTCAGTATGGAACAAATGTCTCCACAGGCAGGCAAAATAATTAATAATTCCTCAAATATTTCATACAGAGGAGTTCAGAGATGAAGCCTGAGCTACAAAGTATTTGTAGCCCACGGCTACTGGTAATCTTCCTTTTAACTGGATTTAAAAACCTTTACTGTTTCTTCAGCTTTTTGTAATTAATATATCATTTTCTAATTTAATTACATTGTGCCCACTAAACTGCTATGCTGACACAAGCCCTAATACGAGGTGGAGAGTTTCAATAGTTTCCTTCCACACCTTCCTCCCCTGATGTAAAGCTCAGCACTTTTGCAGCATTGAATGATCCAATATTGCTTACAAGACTAATACACACAAAACATCAAACGGGATCCAATCAATGCAGCTGGATATTGCCCTGCTCGTGTTCAAGGACCACAGCCACCTGTGTGCTGCAACAGCAGCTGCAAGTACTGCTAAATCCTATTTCAGCAAACAGAGAAAGAGGAAATTTTGTTTACAGGTTACGCTAGAATGCCATGGAAACAGATACAGAGGTAACTGTGAAAGGCATAATCCAAATGGAAGACAGCCCTGATAGAGCTCATACAGCCAAAAATAATATATATGTTTTTCCACTTAGAAAACACATGCATAAATCCTATTAACATCAGGACAGAAAATTATACTGAGTAGACCCCAATATCACTAAGGTCCCTGATAACAGTATGAATTAATGTGCGCCTTCAAAGCAGAGCAAGATGGTTTCATACGCAGACTATTAGAAAAAAATAAAAATATCTTAATAGAATAATCATCTTTTTTAAAAAAAAAAAAAATTACATCTTGAATTTTTGAAACAGGATTAAAGTGTGGTAGTAGCCCTGTAAAAGGGAGCTGCTCAGCACCTGCTGCCTACACTGTGCCTGGCTTCAGGCAATGTTATTCATTCCTCGCTTTCATGGGAGCAAAATACATCCTCTAAAAATATAAAACACAAAAATAAATAGGTCTCCGGGGAAATGGAAGAGAAATCTGTTTTAAAAATAGTGAAGGAGCCTCTATGTTCTAAAAAAATTAGTCCATTTTGCATTGTTTTGTAAGATTTACACTTTAATTTGAAAACAAAGTAAGGCATAAAATTTGTATGAAAGCAATATCTGATTTATAGATAAGCTTAAAAAACAATACACTTAGCTGCAAATACCAGACCCCAGTGAGAGAAGAAAAGGTTTTGAAAAATGATTAAAATATGCTTGATAAATGTGGCCCTGCAATGCCCCAAAAGAATTTTTTGAAGTTAAATAGTAAACACAATTAACATGACTTTTGCTACAAAACCTCTAAATTCAATAGATTTTTTAAATTAATTTTCGATGTTATTACATATTCCTATTGAGCTGGAATGGACTCAATCCACTAACTGTCCTGTGAGACATTTCTTTTGTCCATAGGACATTATCATCTAGACAAAAAGCCAAATATCCATTCCACTGGTCACAGGAAGGGGAAGCCACACAATGAGAACAATCTAATGACCACCATTTCCATCTTGGGAGTGAAAAATTTGTGACAGTTGAAGCATTCAAGAAAGATATATTTATAAAGCCCAGATAATGTCCAGTTTGATCAAATGCATTACTAATTAACCAATAAAAAGTAGCAGCTGTGAAGGCTGACAAGAATAACTTACTGAACACCTCTGGCCTAACCTCACTATCCATATTCAAACAAGTCTCCTGGCAAAGGCAAATCATATAATTCTTGGGAGCCTTGCAAGCATTCAGACTCACTAGATTTACATATTATTATTCACAGTAGATGTTTCATTACATTTGCTTTGAGAAAATGTACAATCTATATGGGTATTCACATGTTTAATATGCACATGCCTTCCCATTTGGTACATTTTATGCAGCTGAGGATGAGGTTGTTTGGCCTCTCTCTGTCTTAGGCCGAGCACTGCTCGTTCATGTGAGGGCGACTCACATGGCAGAGCCCAAATTCCTCCACCAAACTGCAGCCACCCCAAAACAGGCAGAACAATTACAAGCAGCTTCTCAAAACCAAACCAACCCCAGTCCATCTCCCATAGTATTTTCAGGGTATTTTTTGGAGATTAATGCACCTCAAAAATGGTACGATTACTGTCCTAAGAGGTGGATAGTTGCTAAAAACAATTTTCCCCAAGCCCTGACTGCTCAGTTTGCTCAAACAGACGTCACTTCTGTCACGCCACTTGAAACAAGGCACTACAAGGGATCTCCAGAATTCACACTGGCAAAGAGAAGTGTCCTCACAACACTGCTGTATCAAGGTTCCTATACTCTCAGGTAAAAGTGCCCCTCAGCCATGGGATCTTTGGTGCAAGTGCCAAGTAAAACACGTTTAACTCAATAATTCTTTGAGAGAATAACTCACCATTTAGGTCGGCTTGTGGATTTCACCATTGGAGCCATCCCATCTCTGTAGAGGCTTTTTGTTTTACTGAAGTTGACAACATTGAAAATTACTCTCTGGAGAGGAAAAAAAGGAAAAAGAGAAGAGATCAGGTATAAATTCTGAAAGAGTTTCTATGTGTGTTGTCTATATCAGACGCATAAAAATATACAAAGATAATATATGAAATAGATGTATACCTTATGAATTATTGTTAGTCTCCATAGACCTCAGGTAATGGATATCCTGTCTGTTTCAAGTATTTAAAATGTCCATGTTGTTTTACACTGCACTGATACATATGAAATATATGTTTTTAATTTAGCATACTGATTTTTCAGTCGGAATCCTACCCAGATGAAAAAATAAGCAGAGCAAGTCCAGTGTGCTGCAGTTAACATTACAGTGGTGGATGGAAAGCTGGGACATGGGGTAGGATTCCTTGTGAAAACCTACTGACTACTTCACAGAATCATAGGATAGAAACATAGAATTCCTGAAGCTGGAAAAGACTTCCAAGATCAAGTCCAGCCACTAATCCAGCACTGCTAAATCCACAGCTAAACCATGTCCCTGAGCACCACATCTACATCCCTCTGGAGAAGGCAACAACTTCCCAAGTACTACACAATTCCAATCCTTAACAACCTTTTCAGCAAAGATGTTTTTTCCTAATACACAACCTAAAGCCTCCTCTAGTAAAACCTCTTGTCCTATTGCTTGTTATCTGGGAGAAGAGACTGACACCCACCTGGCTACAAGCTCCTTCCAGGGAATTGTAAGGAGCCTCCCCTGAGCCTCCTTTTCTCCAGGCTGAGCCCTCCCATCTCCCTCAGCTGTCCCCGATTTGTGCTCCAGACCCTGCCCCAGCTCTGCTGCCCTGCTCTGGGCTCTCTCCAGCCCCTCACTGTCAGGCTTGTCCCGAGGGGCCAGAGCTGGACACAGCCCTCGAGGTGTGGCCTCACAGTGCCCAGCACAGGGGACAGTCACTGCCCTGCTCCTGCTGCCACCCCATTGCTGGTGCAGTCCAGGTGCCACTGGCCTTCCTGGCACAGCTGGCTCATGCTCAGCCCCTGTCCACCAGCAGCCCCAGGGCATTTTCCCCAGGCAGTTTTCCAGCCAGGAGCAGGACAGGGGTTGTTGCAGCCCAAAGGCTGGACCTGGCACTTGGCCTTGTTGAACCTCACACAAATTATCATCCTGTCCATATCCCTGCGCAGAGCCTTCCTGCCTTCCAGCACATCAACACTCCCATCCAGGTTGGTTTCATCTGCAAGCTGCCCAAGGGGGCACTTGATCCCCTACCCTTCTTAGCCTTCACACAGCAGCAGCAGGAAAAAAAATAAATAAAAAAAATAAAAAAAAATCTGATATTTTTTCCCCAAAGATAGGAATATTTCTCTTCCTTTCCCCTGGTAAAAGGAAGACTTTTCCCTTGCAAAAAGCGTACAGGATACCTACACAGAAATTGCACGTAGCCATCAGGTGTTTGGATATGAGACATAAGAAGAAAAGGTTCTAAATCTGATCTTAGTTGAAACTAAAACTTTAGGGAAACTGTAGGTGATATTTAACAGGTCAAGGGAGAGCAAAATTTAAATCTTTAAGGGTAATGGACTGATACTAAAAGCAAATTAATGCAGGGGGAAGACAAGAGAAAACAGAGACAAAACCTTTTTCTTTACCATCTGTTTTCTTCAAGTCATTTCATACAAAATTACTTATTCTGTCTCTGTTAAGAAAGTCTAAATTGGATCTAGCTCATCTCTTGGAGCACACTGACTTTTCAGATGGTAAATGCAGTATCCCTCATTTGTTGTACTCTTTTGACACCCAGCATTGATGTACTCCAACAAAACAAAATATGAAGTCTAAATTAGTTTTTATAAAACAGTCCACAATATAGTGATACAATTCAATTTCTATGTCTCTCTTTACATTTGTTTTTGTAAAGGTAGAAGTGAAGACAAACCACTAAAAATCATATTCACACTTTTCTTTTAGAACAAACTATTGTACTGTTGGCACCCCTCATAAGGGTCCAGGAGAAGCCTAAGAACTGATTGATCACTGTTTAAAATCAAACAATTTTTTACTAAAACAATAAGATCAATTAAGCTTTCATATGTAAAACTTTGCAAAAAAAAACAAATCTGGACCTTCCAGGCAGTCTGCTCAGGCAACAGGGAGTGATAAGATTAAAGTGAAAGGAACCAGCAGCGGACACACACAGGAACCAGGCACATTTTTCCTCTCGTATGGGACAGGTAGGAAGCCAGGCAAACTGCATAGCCCTATGTCCTCAAGAAAAATTAAGCAAGTTTGTTTGAGGTAAGGTAGCGCTGAAGATTTTGTGAATGGGGGTACATACTTCTCTATGTTGCAAATTCTGCAAATCAGTAAAAGCAAAATCTAAAAATAACCTGTAGGCTTGACTAGAACTGACATGAAAAACTATCAAGTTGAGAAAATCACTTTCTTGAAGGTGGTAATTCAATTTTGCACCAAAGGTAGTGAGGAAACTACATATCCCTGCACAAGAGTTATCATGTATTTTGAGATTTTCTAGTGGTCATGAGATGAACTTATTTTTAGAACTCTGGATGGAAGAATGCACTTAATTTACAGAAGGTTATGTTTGTAATTTTAAGTATTTAGGGTATTGTTTATCTGATGAAATATCCACCTTGGGAAGTCTCTAGTTATTTTTCATCTTCTTATGTTGACAACGGATGGGTACAAGTTAGGGAATGGTATTTAGTCTCTAACATGTTTTATGGTCTCTACATGTTTTATGCTCTACATGGAAGCATTTCCCTTTATTAGAACGCTCCGATTTTCCTCTGTTACTTAACTCTCTTCATATTTTGGAAAACAAATTTAGTTGCAACAAATTGGTTTGTTAATCTTGATGTTTGCATGGAGTGAATGAAACAAACAAGATCTCCAAACCAATTGCCTTAAACTTTGGATGCAATCATGTCACTGTTGGAAAGGGAAAGTTGCTAATTTTGTTACATACTGACTCAGAGCAGACAGCTGGTAGAGAATGTTCTTATTCCAATCAAGCTTATTTTGTATAATGAGTTGGGCAAATGTACACAACTGGGTAAGCAATGTATATAAAAACAAAAATATGCAGCTCATTTAACAAAACAGTGCAGATGACGGCGTTCGGAGCGCTGCCGCTCGCCGTTAGCGACGCGCGCAATTCCCCCAGCATGGCGCCCGGAGAGATTGGCACAACCAAAATCATCGAACGGCGCAGAGCAGGACTTTATCAACACACACACCGCCGAGGTAATCAAGCACACAAACCCAAAGCGCTCAAATGAGCAGCTGAACTCCGTCAAGTATTCCTGGTGATAGTTAAAATAGTCCATGCGGCTCAGCCAGTGGAGTGTGCAAAAATGTAATGACTACAGGATACACACTGGATACACACGCTGGAAAAATATGCAGCTTGCTCAATAAGGTATGCAAACAGCTTTGAACTGAATGCTATCATAAAAGGCTGTGATACAGCAATCAAAGTTTTGCTGAACAAATCTAATTTTTAGTCTAATTTCTGTCTCTACTTATATCCTCTAACACACCAGTTATGCAGTGTAAAGAGCAAAAGGGCTAGAACAAACTAGAACAAACAAATGAAACACTTCTTTGCAAGAAAATTATCACTTTTCTGAATGATTATATGAGTTACAAAGATGTACAAGATTGTCATCTTGTAAGTAATATAATTGAGATACTCCAAAATGAGTATTCAAGACTTAAAGAAATATCAAGTTAAAAAAATAAAACTAGATTAAGCATACTTAAAATTCCCAAGAAATTGTTCTCATCTCCAGAGCATCAATACAGAAGAAAATGGTGGAAATTTTTCACAATAAAAATAATCGTTGGATATTTGTGAGTATATGAACATCAGTAAAAGAAGAAATATTCAAACTGATGCTGTACCAGAAATTATAATTCTGTGCTTTCACTTTAAGATTTAGGATGAAATCTTTAATCTATTGCATTATTTTGACAAACTGATCTGCAATTCCTGGCTAGTGGAAGAGGCATGCTGCAGAAAAGCCCCTCAGGACAGCACCGAGTCAAACCGTGCTCTTGGGGAGGCACCAGGATGTGTTGTGGCTTCACAGCGTGAGGGAAGACAACTGCTGTGCTTTTGGGCTCTGTGCTTGGGCTGCCAAATCTGAGACAGATGTAAGAGAACATGAGACAAGGCAGGCAAGTTCTGCCCACTGAGAGAAGGAGGAGAACCTCTTTCCATAACTTGGGCAGTAAGTTTGAATTTGAAGATATGTTACTGATAAAACCATCAGAAAACAAAGGAAAAGCTTGGTACTTCCTTTAGCCTTGAAATTTACTGATTAAGTCTAGTTTTCCTTATAGTCCTTTGAAGACTTACTTCAGGAATTAAAAGCACAAACAGGTATTAAGGAATGCTAAGCACATTTAACATGAGCAAGATGAAGATGAACCACGAATAAAAGGAGGAAAAGTGGCTGAAATATGAAAAGCTTTTTTTTTTTTTTTTTTATTGCCAGCAGTTTTCCTGACTGGAGCTGGAAGGAGTTGCTGGCTATTTGGGGTCAAGCACACAGCAGGGTGGGTTTGGTTTGGAGCTGAAGGCAGTGAGAGTGGATGGGATTGTACTGAGCACCATATTCCAACAGGGCTCACCCAGCTTCCAGCAGGTTTTTCCAACTGAAAAGAGTTTCCAAAAGAAAGTTACACCTTTGACAAAGGTTAAGTGCCTTCCCTCAGGACAAGGACACACTTGGTCCCTTCAAAAAGGCTCCCAAGGTTATTTTACATGGTTTTCCCTGCCCGGCTGCTCACAGAAATAACTGTGCAGCTCTGCCTGACATTAAAAGGGGAAAAAAAAAACCAAAAAACAAACACACCATAGAATGCCACAAAATTCTGCCTGAGGCAGACACCTGGCACGGAAAATTTTGTGTCAAATCATTACCAGTAAGAGAAGTTCTAACTAACTGAAAATAGGGTTTGCAGTAGGAAGTGTCAGGCCTTCTTAATATTGATGTCACATACATATATTAAATATTTTAAATTATATAATATATTTCATATTAATAGCATAATAATTTCAATTCAGTGTACAATGCTGGATGCTACCAGTATGAGCTATGGAAGTACCTGGGGACCAATTATTTGAAGTCAGTCATGAACAATTTCTTCATTTACCCAGCCAAAATAAGAGAACTGGGCACTAAGTACTCTTACTAAGACCTTTCATCTGAAATTAAGTCTGAGATTTTGTGTTTTGAATGAACAATAGAGATCCAAAGGTGGTGGATACCATGGGGCTCTGCCTTCATATCTTGCTTTCCTCTCCTGTAGATTCTTTAGCTATTACAGTGTTTTGTGAATTTCTCCAACATGCACCTTTTTATGAGTTAGGTTCTTGCCTTGGCAAAAATCTTGGTTATCCTTTCCTTCCTTCCTCCTTTTTTAAAAAAATATGTAAGTTTTCATCCCTTTAAAGGGCAGATGTACTTCAGAAGGAGAGAAGGAAAACAAAACACAGAGAAAGAACAATGAGCCTACCCCATGACTTGTGAGATTTTTGAGACACCATTTATGAATGTGAGAAAGTGGCAACACGGGATTGCTGCCTGCTCACCAAAAAAAATGTGCTGCATTTTGGTATTTGAGTCAGAAGGTCTTTAGGATCTTTTCTGACAAAGCACCTTATACAAAGCTGTACAAAAATAAATTACACTGGAGGGACTTCCAAATGGCAAGAAAAAAGTGTCACCTGCAACTGTTATCAATGCCGAAGAAAACAAGTAATATAACAGTCAGCTCTGTGCAAAATCCCCAATGAGAACTTACAAATAGCGTTTTTCTGACCTTTTCAAATTTAAATCATTCATTACTGCTAACATTTTAAAATAACCCGTGCTTTTCTTTCCCCTTTGTAGGAACACTTGTCCTTTCAAATGGAAAAGTTTTTAATATTGACAGCATTTAGCCTTTTTCTCTTCAGCTAAGGAGCTTTCAAAATCTGCTGATGCTCAGGAGGGGAACATAAATTCTCCCTTTCAGAGGGGGGAGGATGCTGAGGACCACTGAGAGCTCCACCAGCCTGGCTCATCAGCTGCACCTGTGTCTTGTTAACTGTAAACTCTCGAGTCTTTACAACGCAGCAAAATTTTAGGAAAGTGACGCAGCAAATGTATTACAGATTGTGAATTATTAGTGGTTTTCCCTTGGTAGAGATCTTCGCTTAGTTACTTGAATGAGAGGAATGCTGAAGTCTGGGGTGTTGCAAAGAGCAACATTAAAATGAGACCCAAAGGATTTTAATACAGCAAGACCTCTGATATAATGCTTTGCTCTATTAAATTAGTTTAGCCTTTATTGTGGTATTTGTCTGTGTGTGGGAGATATTCCTGGCCTTGATGCTAGCTCAGTACCTCTGAGTGTTTTGAGCATGAGTGTTTTTCAGGTAACGGTTTAACTGTGTGTCAATGGCAAAAAATACTTTTAAAAAGAATCACCAGTTTAGGCCTTTGCCAGGTTATCAGTCCTTTCTGGCAGCTCTTTCTTTGCCCTCAAACTAATATGCTTAGGCATAGACGTACAGAAAAGACCTGTGCAAGCCAGTGCTCCTTCCCCACTTGGAATTTCACTTTTTCCTCACTAAGTTCTATGGCAGGGGGAACCTGTGGAGAAGATCCTCCTCCAGCAGAAAGCTATCAAAAGGATTCACAGAGGAGTTGCTACTCCCTGTTTACTGCCACGCTGTGGACTGACCACTAAACCTGGCTTCTGTGTGTGACCTGTCAGACTTGAAAATTAGGAGAGCAAGAGTCACTCCAAGTTTTCCCAACTCAACTTTTTTTGGAAAAACAGCAACTTTTCCATTGAACAGAATAACAATACTGTTCCCTTGCAATCATAAGTCAGCTTTCGGTTTTAACTTTTCATCTGAACATCAATAATCTGACACTTTCAATTGAAAACTCAGAAATGTCCATTCGGAAAGCCAGCAGTTGTGTAATTAGACCGACTCCTGTTCCTTGCTCCCTTGGGCCAAAATCTCCAATAGAATTGCAAATGTGTCACAAGACACATATTGGATTGTGTTGATTCATCAAAAACAAAATAGCACAAGTCCTGACAGGGCAAATAACCAGGCTATAGAGTTATTTAAAACAGGTTTGAAGCTGAAACCTTCTTGCCATTTTGTTTTCTGTTCTTTGTCACAAAAGGTCAAATTTTTTGCAAAAATAACAAAAGCATCTTTATTTAATCAGCTTGGGGGGGAAAAAGTTCTTTTATTATTTCCTGTCTCTTAATATATATGCAGGCTTTGGCAAAGGAGCTACTTCCAGTTCCATTACTGGGAAATTACTGAGCTACAGGGATGTGTGAGCAAATTTTTATTTGATAACTGACAGGTGCCTGAGCCCTATTGGCCTTGTCATTGCCTTTTTCCATACCCATGAATATTTTCAGGAATCAGTAATACAATAAAACAGTGTGCATGGTCTTTCTCTGAGACTTTCTCAACCAGCTAAATTATTTCCTAATAGATTCCATGCCACATTGCAGCCACTGCCAGATGACATTTGAAGTAGCATCATGTATTAAACTCATTCTGCATAATTACAGAAGCTATCCATGTTTAGGTTCTATATTCTTTTCAATCAATATTATGGCTGCAGGTGGATAGTAACAGCTGGCTGTTCTGGAACATGTTAGCAAAATTTGCGGATATCTTACATCCCTCAAGAGGAAGCAGCTGAAAAGACTTACATTTTCCTTTCCCTAATAGAAATTATTTAGCCAGTGAGAAGAAATGCTACTAAGTTTTGTAGGATTTGAAATAGTTACAATAATAGCGTCCCCTCGGTGGTACAAAAAGATAATGCTATCAACTAAATGTTTTCTAGTCCAAATCCCCTTCATGGTGCAGGGCCCACAGCAGGCTTCAAAACAATGAGACCAGTCTGGAAAAGGAAAGGGCCAGAAAAAGTCACCTCATACAGGAACTATGGTAAGAAACCATGCTTATGAGTACTGGCATAAAGTGTGTCCTGAAGAGCAGAGCATAAAGTGGCACTCAGTTCATGTGGGAGCATTCCACACACTCTGCACAGACTGCTTTTCTGGGCCCCTCAAAAAGTGCAAACCACATCCAGAATCAAAACCTCCCTTCCCAACAGGGGATACACTTACCAACAAATTAGACCCCGGTGATGGACACCAAAGTGATGCAGAGCTTCAGGCAGGTGCAGTGCTGAACACTGCCACCCCAAACACCGCGAGGCAGCAGGTGACAGTGGCACTAACAGTGACAGAGTGGCACTGATATTTGTATGGATCATGATTTTGCTCAACCCCTAAGCACACAGAAGGTAATAATCACGATTTAAATAGCATGCAAACAGAAAGGCAGAAATCCATCTGATACCCAGGCTGGGAGATGAGAATGAAAAAGCCTTTTCAAGTGTAGGTCCTTGTGAGGAAGATAAAGAAAGCCCTGTTAAGGGAGAGATTTGGATGAAGCTTTCCCAGCAATTGTTTACTTTGTATTTTTGCAGCTGGCATTTTTCACAGTTAACAGCTAATGTTTGTCTGGAGCTTGTGGGAAAATTCTGTGGGGGAAAAGAAGGAGATGATAGCACAGAAAAGGCAAGATAGGATATATGGGAGGGCTCAAAAACCAGCACCAATGTATTTGCCTCAGTGTCCTCTGATGGGTTACAAAAAAAATGACATTTTGATGTGTGCAACCCCTGGTTATTGCTGCCAGTGGTCTTGGTCATGTTACTGGGATCATAGCCTTGCAAACTTAAACCCTCTCTATTTACTTCTCTAGTAACTAAGCACAGATGGGCTTTGTGTCCAGGTTATTCATGGAGGTCCTTGGTTTTCCCTTTATTTTCTTTAATTCAAGCATTTTAGTAGCTATTACAATGAAACCTTTGAACTTTCTATGTTCTTCCATGCATGGCTCTGAATAGTAATAGAATAAAGGTTCCCCATTTTATACAGCTCCTTTATATTTAGATAGAATTTGAATTGGATCCTTACTGGAGTAGCTGCAGTGCTGATTAAAAAAAAAAAAAAAAAAAAAAAAAAGCCAACCTTTTTCTGAGGGAAAATATAAACTATATGCTATCAATTTCATGAAAATAAGGGATATTGTTATAGAATGTACCCTCTCGTTTTCCTTTGCAAAATTAATAATCTCTTCTATTTATACATAGCAGGGTTAAAATGTTGGGGTTTTTTCTTCTCTTTCTAGCTGAATCCTTTTGCAATATTGCAACATTCACACAATTCACCCATTTCTATAAGAAAATGTAATCGATGTGTTAGTGTACACTGGAATCTTAGCATTGACAACCAGCAGCTTGCAGTATTGATTTGAAAAAAAAAAATGCTCATGATTTCTACAGTTTTTCAGCATTATTTCTTGTATTTTCAATTTGCACTGCTTAGAATTCTACCCCAAGAGTCTAACTCATGTACTAACAGACTATTCAAAGTTTTGTGTTTCAAAAGAAAACCCAAGGGTAAGTAGAAGGAAATCTGAAGTAATTCCTGCTATTTTTGTGTACCTATTTGACATTTAGAACGAGACCTCAGAAGTGCCTTAACCACCCCTAATAGTAAGGGGATCTACGAATTGTAGTCAAAGCTTTGAAAATCCCATTCTGAGGCTGAGATGCTGAATGTTAGATTGCAATGCTGATCTCTGTCTGTTTGCAAAGGTGAGTCACAGCACGTGGAATAAACACGCTTTGGCAGTGTCATGAACACAGCAGCTAAACAAAGGAACAGGGAGGGTTTCAGTAGGAAAGTTAAGTGTCTCAAAGCAAGGTGCCCTGTGCTGTGTTTGTGTAACACAGGTGTCATTCCCCTCTGGCATTCCTCCCTGTCACTGGAAAGGAGAAAAACAGCCCAGCAATGGCAAATTCTCATTACTGGGGTGAGCAGTATAACTGCAGTCCAGTCAGTCATGTCCTTTTGCTTTCAAATGCCAGAGGTAAAACTTCATTTTGTCCTGCCTGAGCTTAAAACGTGGATGAAAAAAAAAAAAAATCTGCGTTCAGAAAAGCTCTCAAACACATAAATATTTAGCCTCACTTTAAGTGTTCCTTGAGGCTTAAAGTTAAGCAACCATTCACACTTTCTCGCTGAATATGGGTAGATTTCTGATTCAAGATTTAAGACAGCCTGGAATTATGGGAGAAAGATGCTGGGTTTGCCAAAAATCCCATAGGCACCATTTATCCTTAGTAAGTGATCACTGTAGATTGGAAGTGACGTTTCTGCAGCTTTGGGATGCAGCAACATTTTTATTACTGTTACAGATCAACTTTAAGTGTAATATTGTTTTGTTAGTTTATGTAAATCAATCTGCTGTATGAATAAAAGGAATTTGGAAATGGATCGCTCGTCTTGATTGGCTTTGAAGTACTGGCTGTTTGGTACTTTGCTGAAACTATTATATTACATTGAGTTATAAGAAATATTGCTCAGATACTAAGCAAGTCTCAGCGCAAATTCTGGTAATTTTCCATCCAAAACAAGACTCCAAAAAGATATGAATATGGTACAGTGCTGAACATCTTTCTAAAACAATTGTATCATCTCTGGCCAAAGCCCCTTTCAAAATAGATTTGATTTTCCTTCAGATCACTTCCAGAAGGTAGAGTAGAAATCTGCTGTGAAGTGCCCTCCTGGTAGAGAAAACATCATCTCTAAATGGTTGCTTATTCTTCTGCAAAGCAACAGTTAACAGCAGGCTGCTATGAGGCTGCTATGAATGCTCTGTGCATTTTAACAGGTAAATTCTGCACTCTTTAATATGCCAGGTTGATGGAATATTCAAAGTTGCTGAAACCCCTTCTGGGGAAATGTGAAAATTGATAACATTGCTTCTCATAACTCAGTATTTTAATACAACATCTCAATATTAACCGTAATGCTGCAAAAAGATCTTTCACACTTTATGTTGTTCAATTTTTTCATTTTGGAAAGGACTCAAGAGTTTTTTTGGAAACCATATGTAAATATAATTCCTTTCAGATTTCCCAGAGTTTTAAAATTGTAACAGAAGCTACAAATTATTAGCAAAAAAAATTTCTTATCAAAGATCCAAGGCATTCCTCAGTTCCCTTACAAATAATCAGAGCTGATGATCGCTCATTTCCCAGAGTGCCATTTAAGCCCTGAGCTTTCCAGAACACTAATGCAGTTTACTCTTATTTTTACTGCAGTGCATATGATAAGTTTTCTCTTGATTTTACTTATATCCATAGTTATATCACCTCATGAACACTGCTCTGACAGCCAGCCTGTAACTGCATCACAGAGGCAAAACTCTGCAGACTCTATTTTGGTGGCCCAGCCTGGGGAGGGGAAGGAACCCACTTATCACTAGGGAGGCAGGAAAATAGAAACAAAAAAAGTGCGTGCAGTGGCAGGAACAGAAGATTTTCAATAAATAAAAAATGCTAATACGACCTTAAAAATAGTGAGGAGCTCTCCACAAAACCGAAACAGTTCTCTGTCCCCAAAGTGCAAATTCCCATTGCAGGGGAGAAAGCTTTTCTGTGGCCCTTATGTGCTTGACACTGGATTCAACAGCAACTTTAGATACGCCAGGAATAGAGATTGAAGCTGCAAATGTGACTGTGAGAAATAAAATGGTGACTCAGATTTGGGCTGTCAGCTGCAAGAGCAGCACACTGCGTGTCTCAAGAGGGTGAAGAACGGGGCTTGGCACTGCCCTAGTTCTGCATCCTTAGGGATTTCCTCGGCATAAATCAAAGAAATGCCAATAGTCCAGCCTCACCCCAGCTGCTGGGATCCCCAGGGTGGCAGCACCCACTGCAAACTCTGTCACCAAGGGCTGGGGACCCTCCTTGCCTGGGTGACAGTGACAGCGCCGCGCTGGTGACCTGCCACAGCCTGAGTGTGCACAAACAGGTCTCCCACATCACGCAGCCCTTGTGCTCTGCCTGTGGCTAAGGGCACTTCTGATAGTGCTGTTTGTTTGCCTGTGCCGTGCCAGCTCCTGTGAAAATGCTGACATAAAAATGTGACCGGGAACATTTCTCCCTGTTAAAAAATGCCCATCTTAAAAAAAAACAAAAAAAAACAAACAATAGTGGCAGTCAGGTTCCCTCTTCTGGAAAGAACAATTCCTCTTCTCATACTGTCCCTCACAGAGCATGCTTTGAGCCTTTTCTTCCTCAAGGAATTGACTTTTAAAAGCGTGCCTATAGGAAGCAAAAAAACAACTGCCTTGCAGGATAGATTAAAATTTTGTCCAAGTTTGTAACTCTATTACCCTAACAATAAACCAGATTACAGGATATTTTACTAGAACACTGACAATTCTAAAACCTATTAAAAATATGAACAAATCAATAAAGATAAAACTGAATTATACATATAAGGAACATTTTCTTTATTGAACAATTCTTATAGATTGCTTTGAAATAACATTGTTCTAGACATTTGCTTGGATGATCTTATTGCTGAGTTTCAATGTGATAACTATAGTAGCTCTGCTTTATGTCCTTACCAACAGCAAACAAGCAGAAGAATGGAAAGACATTCGGATATAAACATATATTAAGTCTCTTGTAAATAGCTTCAAGGTTTTGATCACATTACCAGCATGTATATTATTTTAAAAAATTTCTAAAACAGAGCTGGGAAAAGAAAGAGTTTCATTACAATTACAACCCCGGGTAAACATGATGAATTACTCGAGTTAGTTACTTCTGCTGAGACCTGAGTTATAGAATAGAATTGGTAACGAATTATGATCCTTTATATATGCATGGAATGTAAACCAGGGAAATGGCCTGTAAGTTGAAAAGATCTGTTTTGATGTTTTTAAAAATGTTTTCTTTGCATTTTATGAATTTCTGTATATAAATACAAGGTTAGCAGAGTAAATTACAGTTTAAAATCCTTTTGTGGTCAGCAATACCAGATTCTGGGGGCCAGAGCTGCCCTGGTTTCAAAGTTTCTTTCAATTATAAGAGATTTATAATCGAGCTAAAATGGTTATTTCAGCACCAGAATATGTCATGGCAGCCTCCATTTTCTAATATACACATAAGTTTCTCAAAGAAAGATACCATTGCATAGCCAGATTTTTCTTAGGAAAAAGTCAAGGCAATTCATTTCTCTTTGCTTCTTTCACCCCTGGGACGACCTCTCACAATAAGAATTGTCAGTGTCTTATTTATAATGGCAGATCTCAGGTTTGATTCTGGCAGCTTTTGATCTCTTGATGGCCCAAAAGCTTTCAAATCCAGACGAATCTGATGCTTTTTTGGCATCCTGCAGTGTGCCTAAACCTCAAAAGCAAGTTTTAGTCCCAGAAGTGAATTACTGAAGCAGTGTAAACAAAACACAAACGTCACAAAATGATGAATATCTCAAACAAAATGTCTTTGTCAGACAGATGACAACCTCAGATCACTTGAAAAGCATTTGTAGAAACTCTGCAATCTGCAAACAAACTTCTGTTTACAACCTACAACACGAAAACAATGAATTATTAAAACAGCAAATATTTTTTTTTTTGATATTCATATAAAAATTCAAATATCTCCATTCTTTTAAACGTTTAGTCCCTGTAAAGAAAGATCCCTGCCTGTTTCTACACCACAGAAATGTACATAACTACCCAGTCACAACATAGCTGTCAGAAAAAGCAGAGGAGAGCTCCACTGAACACTGCCTTCAACAAAGCTCTCCTATTTGCTTTATTGAAAAAGAACAGAATAAATGAGAGGCGAAATATTTTATATCCCTTGAAGAAATAACTTTTGAGGCGCATGTGACAATGAGAGCTATTTTATCCCTAGAAACCTGGTTTTGGATAGTCTACATTTTAAGTAAGACCTTTAGACAAATGCAGAAACACAATTGTACATTTCAAATGGGAGAATGTCTGGCTTTTTTCTCTATGAATATGTTATTCTTTAACTTTTAGCAAAGCTTGAGGTTTTCTTTTTTCATTGTGATGATGGCAAGGGAAGGCAGAGAGGAAGGAGAGGGGAGGGACCACGCTCTGCTACAAAAGGTGTCGGGGTTGTTTGTCTGGTTTTTATTTTAGCACAAAGACGCAGTAAAAGTGCTTTGCCAATTTCCAGGTTTATGTCCCTCAGTGCTGCTTTCAGGTTGCTGTGGATGCTGTAAAATACCAGATCCATGCCTCAGTCTATTAGACATCATGCTTTACTTTTTTTTAAGCAAACTGAAAACACAGATAAAACGCCAGCAGGCTTGATACTGTAACCTTTTGATATCAGCTATAACTACATTAACATAAAGATAGTCGCTATAATATCATTACTGGGAATCAACGCCCTTTGAAATTTTTTGCTCCTTGTGTCAATTTGTGGTGGAGTTAAATTAGCAATAAAGCTCTGTATTAGTAACAGAGACATTAGTTAAAAAAGAAAAAAAGAAAAAAAAAAAAGAAAAAAAAAGAAGAAAAAAAAAGAAAAAAAGAAAAAAAAAAAAAAGTGAGAATACATTTGGAAATAATTCAAAGAGATTGGGGAATGACAGCAGAGGATTTGCCAGACTAATGAAATTCCTTGTTCCTAACCTTTAAATACCTGCATGTACTGTACAAGGCCCCATTCTGACTAAATCTGTGCTGTTAAGTTTGCAAATAAACCTGCTAAACCTTTTGCATTATTGATCAGGGATGGCACGCTTAGCCCACACGTCCTATTTACATCCTATTTCTTTTACACTTCTAAGATATAATGTGTCTTTTGCAAAACGAGAGCTCTTTCCATATAAACCCTGCAGTTTGTGTTCTTCGTACCATTTAATGGCTGTAAGCAATTTAGAAGGTTAGTCTTTGAACAGTAGATAAAACTGGCAATATTTATTGGTAAATAAATGCCTAATTATAATAATTTAGGAACATTTCCAATATCATATTTTTTTCTAAATAAATAGCTGCGAAAATTATCTCCTTCATACAACAATAATACTTAAATAAAGACTGTGTGATACCTTATATCATTCTAAGGTTACCATGAAAAAATTTTGCACCTATCCCAAACAAAATGCAAGAAATTTTTAACTTAAAAATAAGAAATAAATGTGTGGATTCAAATATAGCAATTTCACCCCATGTTCTGCACAGAGACAAAGTGAGCCTACCTTCCCAAGGCTTGTAAAAGAGAGGCTGGCACAGCACCAAAGACAAATTTAGATTAAATGAGGCAGACCTTGAAAAAATTTGTGTTTCAGGACAATTGGGGAAAATTCTGACTCCTTATTCCTGCTTTCTGAGGAATGTAATGATCAAATGCTCTTTACTAGTAGGTTTGCTGCTTGCCTACACGCTTGCTGACCAGAATCACTTTATAAATTCTTTAAAACGTCCTAGAAAGTTTTAAAACAGTTCTTCAGGTTTCAAATTTGCCCACTCGTACCACAAGGCATTTTAGGTATCAGTGTTTCTGAAGTCAGAAAAGGAAAATCATCAGCCACTTCAAGCAGGTCCTGCTTTGACATCAGAAAGTCAATTCACTCAGCTTAGCAGCATTCAATTCTCAACAACATTTTGTTCTGGGTCTCTGTCAAGTTATTCTAGGCTGTGAAATTGTCAGGAATGATGGATGACTATCAGCCTTCTGCTATCTTTTTCTTTCTCCTTAGAGATTTGAGGCTGCTGACTGCAAAGCAAATTCCACTTTTCTCCTTTTTTTTGCACAACACACCAAATGAACAACAGTAATTATGAGAAAGCCTACACTACAATTATTTTAGCACTTAACTTTGTATTGACATCTGTAAGAGACAGAGCTCTCTAGATTGATTAGCAATGATATAGCTTCCTGCCTTTTACTACTATTGCTGCAGTCATCCTTTGCGTGCAATTTGTTCAAAATAAAAAATAAAAAAACCACTGTTTTTTTTCTCTTAACATTTTAAATTAAAAATGGAACTAATCACTGAAAAATTCTAATACTAATATTAATCTAGGGCATTATTATCACTATACTAGTGTTTCAAACTGCGCAGTGTTTGTAACAAAATCAAAGCTGACTAAAGAGAATAATTTAAGGATAATGGGATTTTGTTGGGAAATATGCTAAAGCTGTGTTATTTGTCCAGGTTGAAATCCTCACTTGAACAAATCCTGTTTGTCCAGCCATTGCAGTCCTGGCATATATAGGGGGGAAATTACTGAAAAATTACTGACAGAATTTGATGTCAAGAACTTAAACCATTTATTAAAACCAAATTCCGAAAGAAACATCTGGCCTGGAAAATGAACAATTCTGGGAGGAAAAACGCAACAGTGAGAGAAGATAAACTGGGATATCTTTCAAACCCATGCCAATTATAATCCAGGCTCCTATATTTCTATTGTATTCAAAATAACTGCAAAATTTCTCACAAACAGCTCTCCAGCAATAACAATACATTAATTAATCTCCATTACTCTCAGCCACAAACTGTTCCTTTCAATTACCTATCAGATCTGCTCAGCTCACTACACAGGGCTGCACACACACACTGAAATGGAGACTGCTGCACCCCAGAGCATGGACAACCCAAAAAAACAGATTCAGCACCCCCGAGGAAACCACTATCAGATATCATCATCCTTGCCTTTAACATCAGATTCAAACAAAACCAAAACACTTTTCAAAAATATTAAATAATGCAGAAAGATTTTCCATCTAACCCCTAAATATACCCCAGCCAGGCCATAGGCTGACATTGATCTGTTTATTGCATCCCATCAAATACATGGGAGGTAGAAATAAAAGTTTGTCCCTCATAAGTTCCTATTATGAGGCAGGAAACATTTTTGTGGTTTAGAATTTACAAAATCTGAAAGCGGATGCAAACAAATGGGGTAATATTCACATAGAGATTTCCTCCTTGACCTTTTTAAATTTTAAATTCACTTTTTATGTTGAGTAATTGTGTTCTGTCTCTTTTAAATAGCAAGTGTTGGACTCACAGACATTTAATACAGATTTGGTGGGGCTATTAACTAATTTTCTATTGTCTCAGTATTCTCTCATTTCCCTCAGCTTCACTAATGGACAACCATTTTTTAATGGGATAATTGTCAATGAGTAAATCCAAATGAAAGTATACAGACTACAGAAAAATAGAAACTCTGCTAGCTAGAAGAACAAAATCTGAGGAATGATGGCAAAGTTCAGCTCAGTGCTTTGCATGACATCCTGCTACCACCCCTGGATTCCCCATAATGTATTGAAGGTCCTATCGTTTAATATGTGTTTTTATTTTTATTTTTATGTTCACTGTACAGAAGTACTCACCAGGAAACCAGAGATGGTTTCAGCTGGTGTTAACAATAAATAACCTTCATGCTTTGGCCTGTTGGGACAGAATTCTGTCATAGCACTTACACAGGGATTAATAACTGTTTAAACTGCATGGTTCACTCCCACGTAAAATATCAGGAGGTCAGTTTAATTTTTCCGAATTTCAATACATAGAAGTTTACTTCCCCTAGGTTTTAGAAAACCAAGCAGCTTTCACCTGGGAGCAGAACATGCCTTTTTCACCACAGCATTTACATACAGGGATTTGACCACTTTTATGGTGAACCAAAAGATATATTAACTTTACAGAAAAAAATTGACTGAAACAAAAATCAAACCAGCCCAAACTGAGGTTTCAAAACTTGGCCGTAAATACAATCGTCCTCACCTTACTCAAAAAAATTACTTTCAAACATGAGGTCACTGCCAGGTCAAAGCCTATCAGGATCTTTAATCTAGAAATCTCTAAGACACAAAGTCAAATTTTACATTGAAGCTACCTAATCACTGGGACTGTATTATCACAATTAATCCTTAATCAGATAAATTAACTCAATGGTATGTTCAAAAAAACTTTCAATCTTTTCCTGGAGTAGAAAAATTAATATAACCTCTCCTAGGAAATGTCCTAAATGTCTCCCTCAAAAAGTCATTAGCTGGAATCTGTGGTATATGGTAACTTAATGTCAGAAAAAGAGGTAACAGACATTAACAGTCCCTTAATGAGATGAAATGCAATTTAAACTGTAATCTCATTACCTAAAAATAAATAGACCTCTTCTGCTTTACCTTTTGGACTTAGCTTAGGCCTATTTGTTTTATCTCCATTTAGGTTTCAACTTTAATCATATCTCAGAAGCTTTTACACAGAAGAACTGCAGTGGCAACTGAGTTTGTCTACAATATTTGCTTGCTTGTAGCTGTTTACTCTGAAATTTCTCATTTGCTGCCAAATAGAAGGCAATGTCCAAAGCCATAGAGCAGAGATAAGAGTTTAAATCTCACTATCAAGAGAATCTCCTTCTCAACAGAAAAGTTGGAACCATATTAAATTAAATATTACTCTACTTCTAATGCATTAATTTATTTTTCTTATACCAAGAGTATCCAGACGTGTATAAATAAATGTGACTTGAACCCTTCTTTATCATTTTATAACATGATTCTAATATTGTTATCTTCCAGCCGGTAAGAATGCAGAACTTTTATTGGTAGCCGTGTGAAAAAAACATCTTCTGTATGGATATCTGCCCATATTATATAAAAACCTAAAAGGGAATGAGAGAGTAAAAGAAGAAGTGTATTCTTCTTCATGCATGTAATCTATTCAATACTGATAATTAATATCTGCAGCAAGAATGAGTTTAAAAGGAATTTCCAAAAAGAAAAGCAAACAAACCCCTTACCACTCCACAAGACATCTGTGCACAAAACGCTGTATGAACAGTCTTGCAAGGAAACCATATGAAACTCAAAGCCAAATTAATTTCCATTTCCCCAAAATTTCAAGTGCAGCGTATTTTCTCTCTAAGCCATTAATATGCCCCAGCCAGGCAAAAGGCTCACATTTACCAATCCCCCTCGATTCTATTCTGTGTAACATATATACCCCATGTATTAAGTAGAAATTAAAACGCTTCTCCCTCACAAGTTTATGAACCAAAATTCATTTGACACTTACTGTACTCTCAAATTTGCAAGCTGAGAGTGGGTGCCTTTGGAAAAGGTCATCTTTTATCTGTCATCCTCCACCCCTCTCCAAATACTTTTTTACATCAGAAAGAGCACATTTTCTATGTTGAACAACTCTCAGCAGCCCAGAATAAATCAGGGCACCTCGGAAGCTGAGCTGTTCTCCTGCAGCACTCCACCAGGGTTTCTCTGGCACCATTTTGCACAAGGGCATGGCTGGGCACAGGCTGACTCACGTGCATAAAAACAAACAAGGAGTGAGAGCTGAAACAACGAGGACAGCTGGAATCTCAGTTTGTGGAGAGCAATGCCACAAAGGGAGGTCACAGCCTGGGCTACACAGAACTGAGGGGGTCTCTAGGTAAAGAGAGGTAAGAGATGTCACCCTCTTGGGTGGCACCCAAGGAGAAAACTTTGCAATACATAATTCAGGTAAACAGCGTTTTATTTGGCACATCATGATTTTCTCTAAGATATGTCATTCTACTCTTACCAGGTATCAAATCTAGTTACTTGCAGCTTGAGTATGTTACTTAGATTCCAGAGAATTTTTTTAAACTCTCACGTCCATCTTTTCATTAATAAACCCATAAGGCCCTTTTTGTACATTCCTCAATGAACTGGCTTTTCTCTTAATGTATTCGAAAATGAAAACAGATAAAAATTCTGCAAATTTTAAGTAATGGAGAAGAAACGGATTTCAACTTCAGCAATTTCCTAGCTGAAGACTCCAGAAGTATCCATGGAGATCTATAGGCCATGGTAGTCCTGAGAAATGAAATACATTTTACTGAAAAAAAATCATTTTGCTTCCTTTCAGTTATGCCATGATTTTTTTTTTCAGGTGAGCTGCATTTTTGACAGAACTTGTCAAAAATATAAAGGTGTAACCTATCCCTTAATTAAGGAATTATTTCAAAGCTTAGGGATGATCAGATTGTAGACAGCATCAGAAAGAGAAAATATTTTGAAGCACTGTGACAGAAACCTAAGCAACATTCAACCAGCTCTGAGTCATGCCCATCTCTTTTATTCGCACAGAATTATAAAATTAAAATTGAGGAATCTTCACTTGGTATTCCACTAAAAAAAGTGGATGGAACATTTTTAGGACCTTTACTTCTACAGGATGTAAAGATATTCATCTCATAGCCATGTCTCACCCTTTTCATGTTTTAAAGGCTGATCAATTGAGGTATCAGTAATATTCCAAGAAGAAATGATATGACTCCTGTTATATGCCAATAGGTAACAATTATATTGCTGTATTATCTATAAAAGGGGCAATAACTGAAACCAAATATGAATAAATATTCATAGTTGTGAATATAAGTAATTGAACAGTAAGTAAACATTGGCATTATCAGCTGCAGAGGATAACATGCTCTCAAAGTTCAGAATGTTTGGTCACATTCTACTTTTTATATTACCTGATATTTCTGAGACACTTTCTTCTTCAAAGTAATCAAATAGACATACAGGGCTAAAAAAGTATTAAAAAAATTTGATATTGTAGTTTTGAAATCTCAGGAGCCATGGAGAACAATATACCTTTTCAACCAAGCTTTTAATTATTTTTTCCCCAGCTGGAGAAAGGAGCTAACGTAGTTGATTCTGCACTATCCCCACACAACTCACAATCATTTCACATCTATTGACACGCCCAACAATGAAAACTCTCCATGTACCTTCTGCCATATCCCCTGGAAAAACCTTTCCACCCATGCCAGCCCTCCCAGGGGCAGCAAAATTCAATTTTGCCTACTCAGCTGACAAGCCTTAAGCTGCCTCTGATATGAATAATAAGCAATGATCCCTTTGGACTCAGCCTTGCACAGAGACATAACAATGGGTTAGTCCCTGCCACAAAAGCTTACAAGCTAATTAATGAAAAAACAGGTTTTGTCCTATCTGTAGAACAGTGCAAAGATGTAAATGGGAGCCCCATGGTGGGTGGTCCAGTTCTGCAGGAGATGCTGCAAAACTTTTAGTCCAGAAAGGCAGGAGTTGGGCACAGTTCTAAGCTACCTTAAAATTACTCTCCTAAAGCCATCCAGAAAGAAATAGGGAGAGGGAAACTTTAAAGGAAGAGCTTGCAGTTAAAGCTGTCTCTGTGCTATAGTCTGGGGTTTAATCCAGTTATGTCAGTCTGTTGATTTTTCCCTAATCTTGGCATTTAAGCATTTTGTGATTCTTTCACTTTACTGAAAAACCAGAATGATCACATTAAAGTGTTCCTCCTTTGTGACTTTCAACAACTTAACAATAGGATAATATAATCCAACACAGTGTTATATCCTCCTACAAACAGGTAGAGGTGATAACTCTAAACTGTGTGAACTGCACTTTTTATCTCTCTGATGTTACTATTATTAACTGTTTCACCGGGGATAATTTTAGCACAAACATACAGCAATTCTACCTTATAGTCAAAAAAACAACATTACATTTCTTCAAGCCATGAAGAATCCAGCTTCCACAATGCTTCCTCAACCCCAGCAACTTTTTTTTTTAATACTTTTTAAATGAACTATTTGGCAAATCTACTGCTGCAGAAACAAACTATGAAAACAAACTATTAAATTCAATGAAATATAAATAGCTCGAGGTGCTACTAAGAAAAAGGATGCACAATAACACTTTAAACAGTGGCTTCCACTCTGGATGAAAATACCAGTTCCAGTGTTATTCCCACTGGAAAGGCGTTTTAAGTGCAGTGGCACAAAGCCTGTAGGATTCATTTGCAGAAGCCTCCACAAAGGTTTTCTCCAGGGTTTACACCTACCTGCCTGTGTGCTTTAGAGTGTGGGAAATTCCCAGGGCCATACCCACTGTCTCGTTCTTTTCATCACAGGTTCTGTATGGCTGCAGGCTCCGGAGTATCATTGCTGTAAGTACCAGGAGGCTTGAGGAAAAGCTCCTCGAATAAACCCAGGTAAAACTCTGTCCAGACAGGAGAAGCGAGGCAGTTCCAGCCACGGATTTTTGGGGTTCAAGAGGAGGGGGAGAATAACCCCACTGTGTGTGGAGTGTTTTGCCTGCAGGCTTCTGCAGCTCTGACAGGTGGTTCTTGGTTAATTGTTATTAAATCTAACTTTAGGGATCCTGTTGGTCCTGGGACAGTGTCTCTTTCTTCATACAAACTTTAAAACAGGACTAAAAACCCAGTCAAACTGGCCTGCTGGAGAGCACAATGAAAATAACTTGCAGTTGAAATGGGGTTTTATTAGAACAGTTTTAAACTGTGGTTTTCACAATGCAAACTGTATGGAGTGGCCACAGCTACTCACAGAGGAGGCTGTATGCAAAGAATATATCTAAATGCTTAAAATTAATTATGCCAGGCTATTATTTCTATCCATTAGGGAAATGTTTGGTTTAATTTTTTATCTACTTTAATTAGAAAGACAAATATAAAATATAAATAAATTAAGGAAGAGGATGTTACTAGGGAGAAAAAAACCTGTTTACTAGAAAATTTATTGCACGTTGTCCAGTCTTTTTTTTTTTTTTCCAATTCCCTAAACATTTGACAAATCAAAACTTGTAAAGAATCAAATAGGAATAAATGTAAATATTTTGGGAATTCCAAATGTAACAGAAAATTACAGAAAAATAAATACTAAATAACTTTACAGTTGCAAGGAGAAATGGGAAAAAAATTCACCATATCCAACATAACACAGAATTCTTTGATAGTTTTTTGCTGCAGTTGGTCTAGCAGATACGCAGCAACATGAAGCTCCTAAGTGTTTCTGAAATCAGACAGAATGGATCTCTGAATTTAGTGTCTGTGTCACAGACATCTGCCTTAAAAAAGGAAGACACTGTACTCTGACTTCTATTTCTGAAATTTCTATTTATCCTCTAGGAGCATATTTTTAGGTTATTCAGAAACTCACAGATGAGATTATTCTTTGACTCTTCCACTTGTCCTATATATAAGTTGAGAGAAATTTCAGCAAAATGCATAATTTACTATAAATTTATCTAGAAAAGTATCCAGCAACATTTGAGGAAAATGTCCTTTGAAACCTCAGAAAATTCCTGCTGCTTCTGTAGGTCTAGAGTCTTCTGAATTTGCTTTTTCTTCTCAGAACACTTTTGATTACCAGGACTGAATTGTTTAAAATTACTGTTGTGGTGAAGAACAGTTTCTACATTTCCAAATACTTTTATATTCCGTTTGTTTTCCAAAACTTTCAGGTTCTGTTCTATTAATTTTTCTCTGCCTGGATGCACAGCTAACTGCAACATAAATCATCTAAAGACACG
The DNA here is from genome assembly GCF_009819655.1 of Sylvia atricapilla. Taxonomy (NCBI): domain Eukaryota; kingdom Metazoa; phylum Chordata; class Aves; order Passeriformes; family Sylviidae; genus Sylvia; species Sylvia atricapilla. The sequence continues at coordinate 30,843,600 of NC_089148.1, read as the reverse complement.
GATTTATCGCATCTGGGAGATTCTCTTCAACGCTGTCTGCAAGGTTAAACCTTTACTTTTCAATCCACCTGCATTTTCTCATTTCCCCATTTTTATCTGGCACATTTAAACGAGATGCAAAATAAACTTTCTACTTACTCTGGAAATAACTGTGACAGGAGAGAAGAGCTGTAGGAAATGGAGAAGGCGACCTTCAAAAGGTTCACAAAAAGGGATACCAGGACTCTGGGACACTGCTGCCACATGGAAGGCCAAGCAGGAGTGAATTCATGAAAATGTTTTCCCAAATCAGAAGCACAGAGCTGTGGCTGGTTGGGCACTGGGCACTTTCACAGGAGGGAAACATCTCACAGCCCTGATTCTGACACTGGTGCATTTTTAACCTCGAGGTAAATCGTAAGACCTCTGTGGATTCCACTTTTCCATTGCCAAAAATAAAATGGCAGCACTAACCTGTCTTCCCTTAGTTAATTAGTCTTAGCTAATTAAATCTGAAAGAGGCAACATCAAAGAAAACACTGTTTATAAACATAGTTACTTGCGCAGCCTTGATAATGGACAAACAAGACGGAAAAAGAGGAAAGAGAACCTCGACTGCCAATGCATCAGCTTTCTCCTATTGCTACCCTATCTCATCAGTCCTTCCTGCTTCAAACACTCCAATTTTCAGCTTTTCCACCAGTGGGAAAAAAACCTGAATCTACTTCATAAGGTTGGAAGTATATTTGCAAATGAAGTGGCACAGAGTGTGCAATGATCAAGGGGGAAGCTCCCAGTAACTACCAAGTGCTGAGGTGAAAGAGCATCCGAGCACAGGCAGTGCAACAGGATTTTATCCCTAATAATATTGGAGCCAGATGAAAAATATGAGCTTAGATCCAAAATCCTGCGAGGCTTTCTCAGCCTGGGACTTCAGCACCAGCAGCATCCCAGCAGAAGCAGCTCTGGTTTGTATCTGACTGCCTCCTTTCAAAGAGTACCTCACACCAGAGACACACAAGTAGAAAAAGTTGAAATGTGTGTTAAATATCAGGAAGTATAAAGACTGACATTTATCTAAAAGTATTTTTAATAATGGTTCCACTTTTTCACAAAAAAAAAAAAAAAAAAAACCTATTCTCAATAACACCTGCCTCCTTCTGTTATCTGGAGGAGGCATTTCTATGACTCTAGTGTGAAATAGGAAAAAAGGAAATAGAAAATTGGAGCAAGCCTACATGTGCTGCTAAACAAAATGGTTTCTGAATTAAAACGAATCTGACATGCATTTTTAAAGCTTGCTGTGCCTAGATAGGTTTAAAATATAAGCAGCTTTGCCATTAAATAAGCAAGTAAACAGCAGAGGAGGGCATGATAAGGGAAGCACTAAGTCAACACTCTCCCCAGAAAATGAGAGCCTACAATTAAGAAATAAGATAACACCAGGAGGCTTATCTCCATTTCAGTCGCAGATGTGCCCATATGATTTATATGTGAAAAACAATATCAAAACAAACCAAATCAAAACAGCCTTCACATTTGTGGGGCTGTGAGTTTGTACTTCTCTTCAGTTACACAGTGATAATTAAGAGCAGACATTTGAAACACCCACTTCAAAAACCGAACATACTTAATATAGGGTAAGATAACACAGAACTTAGTAAAGATGTCAGCTCAGTCTAAAATCATAATTACTGTGTACAACTTGCTCCTGAGAGGTTTTCCCAGCAGAAATAATTGCATTACTTCAAGTTCCTTTTATTAAAAAAAAAATATATAGATAGGCATAACATGTAATTTTGCAAACAAAAAATACTGTTTTCCTTTTATTTCCAGGTTTTATATTTCCCTGGCAAAATGCTGCAGACTGCAGGGAAAACAGTAACATTCAGCTTGGAGTAAACTTTAACACTTAGAATCAGATTATATTTAAATTAAACAGCTGCACAATTAATGATAGAATAAGCAAACTTCCTAATTACCCAAAGTATAACTTTAATTTTTATGATCTTGTTATCTGTTACCCACCAGCTGGACTACTGCATTCCTTTCTGGACCTCATCCTACCCAAAAGAATACTTTGGTTGTTCTGAAGGAAAAAAAAAATGTTAGAGAAGGGTGATATATTGAGATTGTGAATGCAAGGAGTAGCTTTGCTTTTGCATTTTAAATTATTGCCTACCCTCCACAGTGCATATATCACCACCCCATAGCCCTCATCAAACCTCGAATTTTCAATGGAATAATGTACTTTTAGAAAAGATATCAGGCTGATTAAAGATTTCCAATAATGGACTGGTCCATTATTCCCTAAGTTGGCTGAAAATGTTGAATGTCCCCCACGGCTGCAAACGTGTGGTGCCTTTCTATGGCCTGGGTTTGTTCCCACTGACTGGATAATCCCACACCTTTGGAGACAGGAAAGGTGAGCTGTCCCACCCCTGTGTCTGAGCAGTGTGGGCACAGTGGTCTGCAGGTCCTTGAGTGCTACAGCAATAAAAGAAAATCACAGGGAGGAGGTAAAAAATGGCATTTATGGTATTTATAGCAGCCGTATGCTGAAAACACTGGTTCCTTCAGTTAGACTCCTCAACTCTCTGTATCCCACACTTGGATTATGTTTGGCTTCATTTAAAATGAGAGGAACAAATTCCCCAGCATTTCAGTCTATTAGTTCTGTTAAAAAGAGGTTTCCTCTTATTGGCACAATCTAGTCTTGGGGTTGAAAGTATTTAGTTATAAAGGCATGTTACATCTGTGAAATTGTGCAACATATTAATACTCGATCGAGATGGAAAAAAAAATTTTCTTGTTTATCTGTTTCCCACAGAGGCTCTTATCAAATGCTGCAAAAGCCACCTCAGTCTTTATAGATATTTCACAGAATGTACAGACTATCAGTTACAAATCAGCCTTGATCACCCAGGGGGTGGGGGAAAAATAAAAAAAGCACCCTTTACTTTTAACTCTCCATATCCAGTTTTTCCCTCATATTTGAAGTTAAGGAGAAAAGATTATTTTCTTTTATTTCTAAATGAATCAGCATTTACTCACAATCTGGTAACTGACCACAGTCACATTTCTCTCCAGTAAGTTTTAAGCCCTTGAGACTGCCAAAGAGACTTTTTTACCCCTTCTTTTTAAAGTGACAAGGCCGAAAGTGGAGTAGAAATGCAGCAAAAGTACCCAGTGCATGCTCTAGTTTCCAAGCAACTAAAATAAAAACAAACCACCAATCACACATGTGCTTTTGCATGTTAATAAACCAAGGCTAAATCATAGAGTGATGCCTAAATTCATGGTTCTGAGTGCATCCATCAGAAATTTAGTGTGGACCAAACTGCAGTTGGAGTGTCCTCGTTTTCTCCTCTCTGATAGGATGTGATATTGTCAATCGCCATGTAAAAAGAATTTCAAAGGGAACCTCACAAAAGCACCTTGGTCTCAAACACCCCTAAGCTTAGAAAGAAAAAATTCATCTTGGAGGTTCAACGTGATTGCTACAAGTGGGCTGAGCATGAGGAATAATCCAGAAAACCTTGGATGTGGGAGGAGTTCACTTTTGGGTTTGAACTCTGGGCCCATCTTCATGAATTTCACAAATCAGCTGTAAAAACAATTCCATTCACAGTGTGAAGACTTCTGAGCTATTCTATAACTCATTAAGTGTGTGTTAAAAGTCAAATCAATTATTTCCTCATAGATACCAAACAAGTTCTAGCTACATAATAAATAGAAGAAACACTATTTATTAAGTACCAAGTGTAATTATTTCCTGAGCAATCACATTCTCTTCCCCTTAGAAATAATCATTTCCTTTGTTCTCCCAGCTTTCAGCTTCTTCCCCACTTATTTTCATCTTCTATACGAATTTCCTTGTGGATTGGTGCCTTGTTTGGATGAAGAAAGTGACGAAGAAAGGAGGAGTTTCTCCCAAACAACTTCTCTGAGAGAGTATTCACACCCGCATTTCAGAGCTGGAAAAACTGAACAGCTCTTCAGGTTTCCTTTCCTCCCCAGGACAGGGCAGAGTCACCCTCACTGGAGGTTTTCAAGGCACAATTGTTCAGGGTGCTAAATAATCTCATCTAAACTCATTGCTCACGAAATTGTTCCCACCAAGCTCCTTTCCAAACTGGGCTACTCTGTGATTCTGTACTTCGAATAAAGAGAAATTTTCTCCTTCTGAGCAGCAAATCCCACAGATTGAAAAATGCTTGCCAGCTCTGTAAGAAAATGGAAACAGTTGGAACAATTGAAATAGTGACAGGGAAGGACACGTTATGTCTGGGCGACCTCTGTGCAGCAAGGCCACTGAACCTGTGTGGAGCCTTACTATTGTTCAGTGGAAGCTATTTGATAAAATGATGATGACAACTTTCTTTATCACAATCTTCCCCTCCTGTTCCATCTTCATTTTAAATTTGGGAATTCAGCACTATATTTTATTAAGCATAACTTGATTATGTGAAGACACTGTGATGATATTACTATTGACTAGGATATTAGAATAACCTTGAAAAACAGAATTCTTTTAGAACATTAAATGATCCTATTAATATTTTTTGACCTCTGCTCCCTTCTATCACTACCCTCTATGGACTCTGTAGTACAAAAGTAGAAATTAAAGGAGAGTGATAATGTGCACTCTCTATTTTCTCTAGATTTTTATATATGTACACATCATGTTCACCTGCAAGTAACTGCACAAAGCTCTGCTCTACAGCCCTGAAGGTCAACCTCCACATGAAGGCTGACCATTTAAAGGTCAGCAAATTCCAGACATTAAGCATCAGATGGTAATCAATGTTGGTCACACCCGAAAAACAGGCTGAACAGAAGAAAAGAGAATTTTCCTCATAGGTGGCCAACAAAATTTCATGCTGCCCTGCCTCACCCATTCTGCACTCAACAGCCTCTGTGTGAGGTGAATTTCTCACCAGGGAGAGAGAGAAGCAGCATCACCTGAGACAGAGCTCCAGCCTTGACCTGGTGAACCCTCACTTCTGCCTGTCAGCAGTGGATTCCCTCCAGCAGGTCCAGCTGAGAGGTGGCCAAGCACACCCAACCCACACAGGCACAGTCCAGCCCTAACCCTTTCAGTGTCACTGCACACACCTGGAGAACAAACTGCATGAGGAAGGCTGGTTTAGCTGGTGGGAGAGAAATAAAAGCTGTAATTTGTACAACAGAGATGGGAAAATAACTGATTTCCCAGCCAGTCAGCTGAACAGAAACGTTACCAGCTTAATCAGGTTAGCAAGTGTGATGTTTTCAAAGTAGTTGTCTTTAGCCTTAAGAAACTAACTAACTGAAATCCATTAGAACTTGGTCCTAGAACCTGGGAAATCTCAGGAAAATCTCCACTGGACATGGCCACTGCCTTGGAGACAAACAGGGAACAGACTCCAAATTTTCCTTCCACCACTGAGCTGAGTGTTCCAGCTTCTAGGTTTAGAGGGTTTTGCAGATTTGAATTCTCTCAACATTATTTTTGCATTTCTAACGTCACAACATCCCTCATCAGGTCATTTCTGAATGTTTGTGTCCTTGCTTAGATCAGAGCAGTTTAAGAAACTGCTGCAAAAAGTTTATTCTCCCAAGTCAGTTGCTTTGACCACATTAGTCTTTAAATCCCTGTACACATTTTTTCCACAGCTGTATCCAAGTTATTCACCTTCATTTGCAAAACTCTTTACAGGCTCGGATTAAAACATGCATTTCAGTAATTTTGTTTCTCTCCTTAAGCCCTCACACAAATCCCAGCATACTGTATATCCAAATTTGATGAGCTGTAATGAGAACAAAATAGTAAATTATCACGTTCCTAACCACCCTATTAAAATGATGTAGTGGTTAAGGAATTATGTACTGAATAGAGCAGAGCACTGTGTAAATCTGCAGAAACTCCAGAGAACTCACTGAGATTTACATGGATGTTCCTGGGGACCAAATCTGACCCACAGACCCCTGGGAAGTATATTAGGCCTGTGAGGTTTTGTAAGTAGGGCACAGCGAGGATTACATCACATTTTAATAGAAAGTCTGTTCTTAGAAGTGAAGGGTTTTGCACTTGTTGGAAGGTGCTTGTCAAATGAGAAATAGGAGAGCAGGAGGAACTGAAGAATAGCAGCCTTATGTCACGGGTAGTGGTATGAAAGGCAGCCTTGAATAGAGAGCACTATAAAGAAAGAATATTGTTATGTTTTCTGACAAGGATCTGGTTTGCTAAGTGATTCTTGAACTCCACAGGGGGACTTGTCTCTTCACCTTGATTTAAAAGAACGTACAAACAATACCACTTAAAATATGCTCAGGCTGTCTTCTGATTTCACTGAAAGCATCTCAGAACAAAACAAAACAGATGGCACTGAAGCCCTTTCCTTTAGCTAATACTGGCTGTAGTTATAAGTCTGGAAAGAGCGAGAGGTTTAAGAGGAAAAAACAGACCTTATGTTTTCTTTTCTTTTTTTTTTTTTTAATTGTCAGGGTTTATAAATAAAGAGAAAGTTATTAATCCAATTATTTTCTGTGAAGTATTGATTCACTGCAGAGTGATCCAAGCTAACTGATACTCTGAGTTGCCTTTTCATCAACAGGAGAAAAGAGCTCAGTACATTGGATCAGTTCTCCATAATAAAAAATGGACTAGAGTTTATTTATCATTTTGAATAAAGTAATTTCCTGCAGATCTGCAGTTTCTTATGTTAGAAACAGAATTCTTTGATGCAGTTTTAGGTATTCTACTTGTTACACATAACCTTCATCGCCATTCATTTCTAAAAAGACAATGTTCATTTTACCATTCCTTGCATTTTTAATCATATTCCCAAGGAAAAAAAACCAAAAACCGTGCTTCACCACAAAAGACCAATCCTCTGTAATCATGGGGAAAAGCTAACAGTGACAAGATTCCTGGATTATTACAGAAAATTTATAAATGGCAATAGAAATTCAAACAAACTGTCACAAATGTTTTTTATTATCTATCCTTCCAGAGGAGAAGAGAGCAGAAAAGAGCACCAAGAAGTCTGAGATTGAAGAGAGCCTTTGTTACCATAGATACTGGGCAGGTGTGTCATTTTCGACTATAAGCACACATATGATAAGAGTCTTCTGACTGCAAATGCACCTGAATAAAATAAGGAGGAGTTGTAACAAAAAAAGAAAAGGAGGGAGAGAGACTGAGCTGTTTCACACCTCCAGCTTATCTCGTAGTTCACGTGTTATCAAGTCCCTGAAATTTCCATCTAAACAAAGAGCAAGCAGATTTTTAGAATTTGCTGGGTTGTGAGCTTTCAAATCTGTTCACCCTGCATTCCACCACTTTCACATAGATTTTAATACCAAATAGTCATGAGATGAGTGGTATTTCTAGATATCCAAGTCTGTCTTTCAGACCTTTATGTCTTCACTGTCTTCATACACAGAAGTTGAAAATAATAATTTTCTTTCTTGGAGATCTGTGAGAAAAGCATGGGAGAAAAAATAGCTGATGGCAACAATTGTTGTTTAGAAAAGGGACAAAATGTTTAAAAATTCTGTTTCTCAAAACTTCTAAATGCATATTAGAGATGCACTTGCTAACACCCAGCAGAAGTAGCAACCTACACAAAATGATAGAAAATTCTTTCAAATTGCCAGCCCCAATATTGTATTCTTGAAATGTAAAGAAAAATATTCATGTAAAAGGTAAAGGTAGAAATCAATCTTCTTTGGATGCACATGTAATTATCTTTGGAAGAGTATTAAAGCTGGTTTCATTAAATGACTTTCACTATTCACCTACAAAACAATTGATACTTTGTATTAACTATGTGCACATCAAAGGAAACAAAATGAAAGAAGCAACAAACACTAAGCCTTTTTTTTTAAATTATTATTTTTCTATCACCTTAACTGAGATATAGGAATTTCCTTTCCCTTGCAGTCAAACTCATTGGGGATAATGGCTTGGAATATGAGTTGTTAAACAAAAAGTCAATCTGCTCACTTAATCTGCATATTGGCTTATTTGTGAGATAAATTCCCTATGAATCTTTCTTATTTCTTCCCAACAGGCAGGAGACTGTCTTTTACAATATTTTGCTAGAGGTAAAAAAATAGAAGTAAAAGCGCAATAAAGCTCTGACATAAGCCTTTCTAACCTAGAAAAAAAAAGTTTCATTTCAGTTGGGGATGGTAATTTTATTTGAATGTTTTGTGTACCTGCTCATCTCACTTCTGCTACAGCAACTTCATGTGCATTGTATCAACATCACCAGATCTTTGTTTCCTGAAAGGTGTGCAAGTAGAGCTCCACTGAGAAGGCAGAAAACCCTGTGTGAGCCAAAGCTTGGCAGGTATTTCATCAAAGAAGGTGTAGGCCTCTGGGAATATAAAGCATTAGTCATTACAGAAAAAATTAATGATGATCTTTATCTTAAATATCTTCTTCATGTCACTGAATAATAACAACTTGCTGTTATCTATGTTTCTATCTCAATCCACAACTGTAGACAGAAATTATTTCCAGTATTCCAACAATAAAATCACATTTCTGAGGAACTGAGGAGCACTGGCTGCTGCTTTTCTCCAGGTGGCAATTCCCTGGTCTTGCAGAAGAGCTTTTGTTCCTCCTGGAATTGAAGAACCACCTCGTGACCCAGAAGGAAACTGAGTTTGTCACCCTGAGGTTCCAGGAGGTCACTGTGGACTATGTGCCATGGCCCCATGCTCACACCTCACACGTGGTTTCCAGAAGGCAGGATGTCTTCGTGCCTGGGTTTTAAAAATGCCTTCTTTCAACGCAATAAAATGAGTCCTGACCACAGGATGTCACTGAAGCTCATACTTCACAGGAGCATGGGATTTTGCATTGCCATCCTAGTAAAAATGCAATACCCAATTCTTCACATTAGCTTTAATTAGATCCAGTCATGTTCCTTAACTTGATGATAGTATAGACTTCTATGACTAATTATTCTCAGTAATCACAATGTTAATAAAAATCTTTGTATAGCAGAAATCATCCATTAATTGAACATGAATCTCATGAGGCCATTACCCATTTATCCGTTTATGTGTTTTCACTAAATGCTAACAGCACATATACGTTTTTCAAAGAAGCAGAAGCATAAAATATTTTTCTGATATTATCTTGAGGCTATGTGCCAGATGAAGCAAACTTCATTCTTCACCTGCAGCCACACCAAAGAGCTGTTCAAACTCTGAGATGCATCATCAGCCCATCCACAGACAGCAGTACTGCCCAGATCCAAGCGCCAAAAAATCCTGCCTACTTGCTTCCATGATTATTTGCATTTGGAATCCTTATTAATACACAAGCCATGTCTCCCTAGCAGCCAGGAAACTACTTGATTTCACTTCAAGAATTTGATGTTTTCATCAAAAATATAACAATGATTGTCCATTTCTTAGCCATTTCATCTGTGTTTTCCCAGTTGGTAAAAGAGATGTAGGAGTGACAGTCCCTTGACCCAATTTGACATTTTCTTTCTTCTTCAAGAATGCAACAGGTTGTCTAATAGTGAATTCTCTTTCAGCTTCCTTACCTACCTTGATAAAACAAAGTCAATTACCATCCAACTCCAAGGTTTTTTTCTGAGGGTATTCACAAGGAAATACATCAAAGGCTGCCTAAAAGATCAACTGGGTTGAACGTCTTCCATTAGCACAGTGTGGATTGCAGCAGGGATTAGGAGCAGGGCTTGCCCTAAAAGCATTGTTCAGTTTTTTGTTGATGGAGGGCATTTGTTCACCTTTTTTCCCCCTGGACCACAGCAGCATGCCATAGATTTCACCACCAGAATTTTCTGATACACTATAGGGAGGGATGTCTCCTAAAATTCCTTCAGAGACCCCATGTCTTGCATGGAGGGACACATGCACAGGGCAGATATGAAGCACTACATAACCTCTCCCCATTTCAGTTGCAGAAACATTATTTTCATCCAGATTGGCTCTGTGTTAAGCCAAGATCCTCAGGTTAACCATCAGTGAACTGCTAGAACTAAACCGAGGAACAGGACTGGTGAGTCCCTCTGAGAGCAGGTGATATTTTGAGGCATTGCCACTGCAGTGCAGGCTTTTTTGGAAGTTCCCAGCTGGGAATGTCTGAGCCATTCTTCAGTCTGGTGATTCTCAGACTCCACCTCATTGCAAAACCTGTGAACTGCCTGGCAATTTGACTAGAAAATTGTTCCATGTTTAATGTGATGGCCTGGTTTCATCGATGCCTCCTGCTGTAATGTGCTGTCATGTATTTCCCTCATCCCACCCTCTCCCACAGCCCATCAAGTTCTTCAGACTCCCATCTGCAGAACACACCAGCAGCAGACACCATAAGGTTCAAGGATACTTCCTTCTCTTTGGTGCCCTTTTTCCTACAACTCCTCCTGACAGAGAAACCGCAGGAAAATTTAAACAGTGAAGTACACAGCAGTGCATCTCCTCAGTCACTAAGATTTTCAAGAACAGTTCTGAATTCTACTCTCTGCATCAGCTTTTCCTAAAGTTTAAATAATTCTCTCCTCCAAGTGATCTATGTGCCCATCCCAAGGCAAAAACCTCCATGAAAAGGACTTTATGATCACAGTTCTACTTCTGACACAGAAGACGGGTAGAGCTCAATCATGTACCAGATGAAATTTTTTAATGAGCTGCTTTGGAACCTGGGATAATTTATACCACAGTCTATGTCATTCCAAGTACAAACACTCATTTGACCTGTTGTCTGATAACAAAACCCTAACGTAATTTAAAAAACAAATGGAGAGGGAGGGGGTTACATTACATGATTGCCCTACAGGAGGGCAGGACAGAAGTATCACTCATGATGAATCATGGCTCTGTGGCAATCCCTTAATGAAAATATATGCTGTTGTTTCTAATCCAGGATCGTGCTTTTTGTCATGTTTCAGGCAAACAAATGGGAAAGAACCTCAGTTAGCTGGGCTGCAGTAACACACAAAGAGGGCATTTGGTTCTGCCCATACTAATTTCTAGAATCCTTGTATTTTCCTATAACTTCAGGATTTTATTTAATGAAGTTACAGTTCATTTATAAAAGCTGTTATGGAACAGATACAAAATCCTCTCAGACTTAGGTCAAATGAAAACTAAGCGTTAACTAGTGCAGAGGCAAGAAAGGTCTACTGGGTCTGTTTTCTTTGTTTTGTGGGGGTTTTTTTTCCTGAGAATTTAAAATCTGCATTTAACAGTGGTAATGGTTGAGAGATAATCCCTGGAACCACTTAAGACAGAGAACTTTGTTACTGCTTGTCCTTATCTGGATAATCAAATAATAAAGTCCAACTGGCTACCAAAGCAGAGCTTTCAACTTAGCTCTGAAATACTTTAAATGTAATTTGTTCAGTAAACTGCAGTACATTAAATTTCTATATTAAGTAAATTATAAGGAAGAGTGCACTTTGCAAAATTAAAAAGTGCTCCGTTAACTTATCTATTACTCCTCTGGGAAAGTTTCCAAAGTGTGTCTAGTACAATTAGATACTTTCTTTATGGACAGTCTATAGCCAGGAACGAATTCTTGCAGCTCAGCAAATGTGTTCCCAGTATTGTTGTAGACTTCTTTTTTCTTTTCCAAGGTGAAACTCCCTGATCACAAATGCCATTTTTCTAGGTTGTATGGGCAGATTGAAGAGTCTTAGATAAAAATAACTACCTAAATCAGTATCTGGCAGTTAGAATCAAAGAAATATTGATCACAGGCTTTTAAGTGACTTTTAAAAAAAATACTCTTTGGAAATGCATTTAGAATAAAAGTAAATGGGATCCAAGATACAGTGGATTTACTTCAGTAAAGTCCAGCCACATAGCAATTACAAACTGCCCTCATCACATGCCATAGGATAAAAAGGAGATATTACATTCAAAATCTTTTTATAAGAAAAGATACCAAAGCTTCACAAGGATATGAAAAATGATTGATCCCAATTTGTGTTTTTTCTGTAAAGTCTTTATTTCTAAACTGATTTTTTGCTGTTTGGATACTGAAGTGTGAGTGTGTAGGAGTCTCAGACCCCTATCACTGTGATGAACAATCTCATCAATGTTTTTTAGCTATAGTCTCTTCTTGATTACTGTAATGGCAAAAATCTTATTTGCATGATATACCCCCCTTTGGACAAAGTCCAAGAGAAAAAAAAAAAGAAGGGGAGTGGGACACCTTACTGTGCAAAAAATGGCTGCAAAACCCCCAGAAAGTTAACTTTCCTGAAAGGACTGTTGCATTTTGTTAGGGTGTGTCAGCCAGAAAAAGAAATAAGCTGAAACTGCATCTGTGGAGCTTACAGAAGTATCAAAGATTAAGGTCACAGCACAGCCAGGCTTTCAAATCAACCACATTGAGAGCTCTGCAGAAGCTGGAAGACCCTGGATGTTATATACAACAGGCACCATCAGAAACCTCCTCTCCCAAAGAAAAAACTACGCCAGCTGAGAAATCACAAATACCTACAGTGGAATGTCTGAACTCCAGGTCAGTGATGTGCTTGCTAGAATTTCAGTATCAGCCTTCCCACAGAAAATATTCCCACAACTTGTTCTGATTTTAAATGCCATGATCCCAGAAAAGGTTTCCCACGAACAGCAGTCATGCTAAAAGAAGAAAATAACTCCTGACATGTGTGTGTTATTTTAGCACTACAAATTGTGGTCTCTTTTCCCTCACCTACTTTCCAAGGCCTGGGTTGTGCATGCTCAGGTCTCCAGCAGCTGACACACAGCTGGCCATGGCCTCCTGGACATGTTAAAAGAATGACCAGTGCCAAATGAGAGAATTGTTTGTGGCTGTCAGTGCTCTGCTGTAAGTGGCTGCTGACTGCAGTGTGATTAGAGAGGTGGCTTCTCCACACCTTCTGCATCTGTATGAATGATGCGTCGTCTAAATGAGATCCCTCCAAAAGCCATCTTACTGAAATATCTCTCAAGGATTAAGACAGGTTTGTTACCAGTTGAATACTCAGAAATTATAAATATACTACCTGCTTTATTCCAAACTGCCTTTTCATGAGCTGGCTCTGCCAGGGCACAGGCACAAGGTGAACCACACACTGCGCACAGAAAAGCCTGTAGAAGAACAAACAATCGTGGATAGCTCTCTGGCTGGAGACAGCTGGTGCTGACTCAGGTACAGTGGAGCCTGGCAGACACTGTCATTCACATCCCCGAGCCCTTTGAGGAGTTAGTTTGAAAAATAAGCTCCAGGATGTGTGTATGTGTGTCATCATGCCAGCTGTCAGGGCTCTGACAGTCCCACCTCAGCATGTGAGTACTGGATCAAGGCAACGAGGCCAAAAAAAAGGGAAGTGTTATCTTGTCTTTCTGAGCATTTTAACAGTGTGGTGTCAGAAAAGGCACCATGCAGAATGAGCTCTGATTCCTTAGCTCAGGCACTTCTCTGCCAGTTCTCCATTTCCCCAAGACAATGCCAGAACTGTCACACGCGCTCAAGCTGAGGAACATCAGGGGAGAATCCCAGCCATCCAAGAAGCAGTAATAAAGACCCAAGTTTATCATCCAGCCCACCTGGAAGCTGCAAACGTAATGAGCTGTTTGGAAAAGACCATGACAACCTCAAACTCGAGTGACTCTTGTTTCTGCCAAACCTGAAGCCAGTTCTGTGCCTCGCTGAGCTCACTACACACAGAGCAGGTCTTGCTGAGTGGTGGAAGTCTAACACCAGCTCACTTCCACATCTTGCAAACCTGGCTTTGTCTGAGCTTGGAGCTCTTCCCAGCAACGTTCTTTCTGAGAGGCTCTTCAGCTACACTGAGGATGTTACATCTAAAAACAGATGCCAGCTCCTGCCAGCAAATGCAAAATGGCTCGTCGCCTTGCAGTGTAATCTGCCCACGCTCTGCATTTTGTATCAGTGGCTATCTGCAATTTTTTTTTACCAGAATTTACGGGATCCTTGTCAACATTATGAACCTAATTTTTACAGAAAGTTTCTGGTAGTTATCATCACATAAGCTAAAGTGCTTATCACATATTCCTCATTTTAATTTTTAAGTAGATCTCCAAGTACTGAAAACCAAGCAGCAATTTGCTTCCCTCCCCAGGATTCTTTTCCCTTCCATTCCTCAAGTCTATGAAACGTTTGTCACAGGTAGCATATATAAAATGCATTGAGAGACATTTGCCTTCCCACTCTTCCTTACAGAACAATCTTTAAACCTTTTGGGATGCGTGCTGCAAATAGGATTTTAATTTTCAGTATTTGTACATTTAATGCATAGCAGATGACTTAACTCCTACTCTTATTTGCTTGGATTCTTTTATTGTGGATAACTTTGGAGGATTGCTGTGGAAAGCGTGTGCTGGAAGGGAAATTCTACTATTTCATGTGCTGTACTAAAGTCACAAGACTGTATTTAAGCTTAAGAGGGGAAGAAAATACCTCCTATTTAGAGGAAGTAATAAATGACAACCGGGTCATCATCATCTCTAGTTGTAAGCATTTGACTTAGGGGATCTGGACCATTTCTGGCAAAACTCACCTCTACAAATATTTACAGTACCAATATCTGTATCTATAGGCTTTATACAAAATTATTTCCTTAGAAAGGCATCTGAAATGTAGTATAGTTAGATACCTACCATAATCTCAAGCCACGAATGTCCATTAATGCAAGCTTTCCCAAACAATGCAGTTTGCTTAGAAGAACATTTCACAAAATCCCCCTTCTCTCCTTCCTTCCACCTTCAGAAGGTGCAGCCTGCTGACACTCCTTCCCATCCTTCCCCCATATTTTCTTTCATTCCCACAGCTCAGCACCAGGATGCAGCCTGACTTATCCTACTCAGCCTGAAACACAAAGTCCAGGAGGGAGCGTCAAAAGAAATTTCTTTTCCCAAACTGGCAATTTCATTCCAGCTTTCAACCAGCACCTACGTTGCTTTTGGTGCCCAGAAGGTGAATTTAAACTGCTTTTGTTCACAGAAAAGTCCTGAGTGATGAAACTGGCAAGTAAATACCTGGTCCTCCCCACATTCCCTGTCATGTCCAGAAGGGAGCTGACGTCTGTGAGTGCTGCATGTTATTGCAACTGGCACAGATTGATCAGCTCTCTATTACCTGTTCCACAGGAGCACGTCCTGGCTTCTACACAGACCTGCCAGAACAGAAGAAATGTCTTCTCACTCATCATCAGATTGTTAGTAAACAAGGCACATTAAGCAGTGTTTCTGTTCAACAAAGACCCTGCTGGGTAATTTTGGATCATTTACCCCCAGTTAACCATTAATTGCTACATAAAATTTTAATCTCCATTTAAACAGACTAAAGCTCTGTGTCTGTTTCTGTGTCAGCCTCAAGACAGCAGTAACTTTGCAGCTGTGGAATACTGACTGCTTCCTATTTCCTAAACAGAAAGGCAACATCACGCACAACCCAAATGTTAAGTGAGGAATTAAAAAACAAAAAGAATAAAAATTGCCATTGTGAAGAAGAAAGATCAAGAAGGAGTGGAAGGAGGAAGAGCAAGAAGGCCAAAAAATTGATGAAAGGTAAGTATGAAAGGCACAGAGTTTTGTTTTTGATAATAGGGTGAGTATTGCCTTTAAAGGAACCGAGAGTTCTTTAACACTTTGAGGGAGTTAACCCCCACAAATTATTTTCTTTAAAGAATTGCAAATATAATGAATTAACCAAAACCTAACAAGTTTTGCTCCTGTATAACTTTCCCCTGTGACTTGTGCACAGTGACCACCACGGGCTCCCTGCACGGGTGGTTTCTGCTGGGCTCTGCCACTTGGCAGAACAAGCTGTAGTTTGGTGACTGATGTTAAAAGGGATATATATGTTGATATATATTGATAAATATTGATGTTAAAGGGGTTATATGATGTTAAAAGGGGATATATTGATTCAGAACACCGCATCCTTAACATAACCCCAAATAAAAATAACACATCTATAAACATCTTCCCTTAACACAATCACAAAAGATAGAAGGAAAAATCACCATGTCTCATGTGCACCTCCACACACACACACAGGGGAAGCTCCAAGCTTCTTGCCAGGAGGGGACTGAGCTCTGCCTCCTGAAGGGAACAGCAGATGTCCCATGGGCAAAGTCAAATGAAAAGCAAACAGCTCCTTGGAGCCTGAGTGCTACAGAAAGGGAGAAATAAAGCAGATCTACAGCTTCCCTCAGCCAGGGAGGGAAATCCTGGCTCCACTGATGTCAGTGGGAGCTTGCTCCTCACTTCAGTCAGGCTGGAATATTAACCAGCACGTTTAAATATAAAGAAAGGGGGCTGCTTCTAACAAATTTTACCACCTTGTGCTATGCTGAATGTTATGGAACTTACTCCCAGCTTCAATTTTGTGCCTATATAAAAGCTCTTTTTTTTCAGTTTTCCCTCTTCTTAGACCTCACAATCTCTACGTGTAATCCTAGGCAGTATTTAATCCTCATTTGTACCCTGAATTAAATGAGGCACTATTGAAATGTTGAGCTTTGTGCAGGCCCTCTAACTAGAAAAGAATTTCCTGCTGACTTTGGGATATTTTGACACGATCCTGCTCCTCAGTTCTTGGCATCATGAGGCTTTTCAGCAAAAGCATGCACCTGGTTTAGAAAGAGCTTGACAAATTAAGGATTTACACGTCCAGATCCCTCACTGAAAATAAATAGAGAAAAACCAACAGCAATGCATTTTACTAATATGTTTCTCTTCAGTGTTGTGAAATTACTAAAAGGCATTCACAGGAAAAAGTTACAAAAATTGGTGGTCCCTACATTGTTAGTTACACATAAATAATTTCCTTTACCATAAAAATGGTCTACAAATTATTGTTTTTATTGTTTTAATGCTATTTGTAGAAAAGCAAAAGAGTAAATCTTCAGGCTAAGACATATTTAAGGCATATTTAAACAGACTCAGGAAGGCAGATATCCACATTTTAATTAATAGGCCTTCAAAGGCAGATCCTGGTTAACTATCTATCTGGACACAAATCTGTTCCCTGCTCCTCAAAAAAAAAAAAAAAAAAGACAAGATGTCTCATGGATTAAATATAAATGTAAATGAGGGAGATAATTTGTTTCTTTTCCTGAATAAAAGTATGGGGAAAAAAAGTTACTGTTCTTTGTTAACTGATTTCTGTGTTGAGGTTAAAATAATGAACAGCAGCCATGGGAACTATTAGACTTTCTTACCCATACATATAACAAACATCTGAGGATAAGGATTTTATGTTGTTTTTTCCTATCATATGAGGCAGTAGTGCAAATAAATGAATTTTTATGAGCCATATGAAGATTTTCCAGACAAAATGATGCCAAGGGAGTCTGCCAGAAAAATTTGGGCTTTCTCTGATCAATCTCCATTATTACTAAAATCCTGGACAACCCACAGCAAATACAGTCTGGAATTTCAGCTATGACTTCTATGGTGAATACCCACTCCCCTACCAACAAAACACTGAGACCCGAAATAAAGGAAATCTTGGATATGTGGTTTAATTCAGGAAGAAACTGTTAGTGAGGCACTTTTCTTGGATATGTATTTGCTTTTGATTTTAAAACACCTTTGGCTGGAGTAAACTCTAGTGTTGGTAAGATTAAATCCACAGCACATCCCCGAAGATTCCATCAAAATTCTGAGGCTGTAGGGAAAACTTCCATAAAAGTAGCTGTCTTAAGGCACAAAAAATGCTTTTCAACATACTCTGAAAAAGGAAAGTGTTGCTCCTCTGTGTATATAATGGTAGGAAAAAAGTGCATCAGTCAACTGCTGCTGTGTATGAAGAGAGTTCAGGTAACACTAAAATCCTTGCTCATCACCTCTCTGTACATTTTGAAGGGCACGTAATGAAATGTCTGAGTAGAAGATTTGTAAGACAGCACCTGTGCATTCAGATAACCTGACTTGAAGTAAATTTTGGACACTGACTTCAGACACCAGTAGGGCCATTCCTCATCTATGATTTGGGTTTATTAGAGTTCCTACACGGAAATTAATTAAAGCCATACCACGTGACGGTCTTCAGAAAAACTCCTTAAATACAGATGATGTTCCTCACCAGATAGACAGTAAAGTCACAAAATAAAATTGCAAGTTAATCATAAATTAATTCATAATTCAGGATTATTGATAATTCTGGGTTTTCCCACAGATTGCCCTGGCAAAGTGCAAGCAACAAGACCAAAGTGAAAGGGTTGTCAGCTAACATGCAGCCCCCAAAATCCATCAGCAAACAAACTGCAGAGCCTGGCTGAGAAGTTTGGCTGGAAGGTATTGTTTAATGCAAACAATGGGGCTCAGCTGCCCGTCCCAGCTTGGGAATGTCATCACTGAACTCCTCACAACTTTCCATCAGGAATTCTCTGGATGGAATTCAGCTCTTTGCTGCCTGGCATTCCTGTTCCCATGCCAGCACAGGGAGGGACCCCCAGTCCATGTCCTTCCTCTCCATGAGCCCAAAGGGTGGAACACAGAGTTCTTGTCAGTTTAGCCAAGTCCTGAATTGTAGGTGTCTTTTGGCGGCCCTCGGCAGTGGATAATTTCTGTTTAATCTTACAGTTTAATCTCCGTGCACAGAAATGCAATGTTGGTGCCTAATTAAACTGAAGTGAACTGTGCAATCCAAACAAAGGATGCATGCCTCTGCCATGCCCCAAAGACCCTCTACATTTAATAACTCTTCCTGTACTGCATTTCTACTCCATTAGAAAGCACCCATTCAGATTTGGGACAATGCCAAGCAGCAGCCACCTATAATTTGCAATAACTTGAACTGAAATAATAAAAATGCTATTTCCTGTTCTTGCTGACTTGCCACCTTCCCTAACACCAAGATTTTTATGTGAGAAAGAAGTAACCTGTTACATCTTTTCCTTTCTGGCTCAGTATGAGTACAAATTCTTCCCCTAAGTCCCATGAGATGCTAAGGTGCTTTCTCAGAAAAGCTGCTGCACCACAGTCATTTCTCTGATTTCATGGAGAGAATGTGACAGGACCAAAAGGAATAGTAAGGCAAGAAAAAGTAAAAAACAGACTTTAGATAGGATGGGAAAAAGATAGAATTCAAATGTTTGTTTTTCAAAACAGAACTAAAGATACATGAAATTTATGGTTGACAATCATTCATGGACCTTGAATGATTGACTACAAATTAGATTTAAACTTACCATTATTTCAGAACAGTTTGGAATCTGAGCTGAATATTTTCCAAGGCTAATAGTAGGAATTTGATAACATTATGCAAAGTAGTATATCCAGCATAATACTAAACCACCATAGAATAAAACAGAAACAGCAATCACTGCTATAATATGTAGGAGTTGAAGGCGTGAAGCAAACACAAGCCATTGATAAAAGTCAACATTTGCCAGGCATTACCATACAGTTCCTGCAGATACCTCCCATTCCGAGGGGAGAAAAAAAACCCAATGAATCGTTATATACTACTATGAAATAACTGATGGCATGTTTATGACCTTTTCAGATCAAAGGCAAATTATAGCTTATAATGAGAATATTTACACAATAATGTGAATTCAGTATGCTGCATATCAAATTTAACCACAAATCAGGAATTGGAACGGTAAAATGCCACACAGTACTTCATTATGATTCAGGATAGCCAGGTGATAATTCTAGTGCTTTGCTGATTATAATTTCTTTAGCACACAATGTAATGAAAGAAAAAATGGGAACAGTGGAAACATTTTGGCATGATTAAATGGCCACTGTGTTCAAACAAAAGTTCTGATCTAAATCTATTCTGAATTAAATAGCTGCCAGAAAGAGTATTAATCTAACGCCTGGGCAGTGGAATGGGACTTGTGATTTGGCTTTTCTTTCCAGCCCCACGGGACACTGCACCAAGCCACTGCTTTTTAGAGTTTTCATATCCATTTTACAAATGGATATCACCATGCATTTTACAGCCAACGTGCTGACATATTAACTCACTCAGGAAACAGACAGGAGTGCATCCACCTTTTCCCAAGAAAAAGTCCAACACAGAGGGTCCAGATGTAATTGAATGTGGACAGCGTGATGTATGAATTAAAATCAAACCCGAGTAAAATAGGTATTTGGCGCACAAAGACATTTTTTATGTATTTTAACTGACGGTATGATTTAGTTAAATTTTATTAAGCTTTCTGTTCCACATCTTTACAACTATGATATAAACAAAATTTTATACTGTCAAAACACTGAGTCTAAATTGTGTTGTTTTATTTCCGCTATAATAAATACAGCAGATATGGCTCTACTAGAAATGCAAGGCAATATTTTGTAAATGGAGAGGACCTGACCTTGGGGATCAGTCGACACGTCCAAGGGCAAGGCTGGAGAAAAGGGCAGGCAGGAACCTTATAAAACTCAGCAAGGAGAAACGCAAAGAGCTGCAACCCCTTGCCATGACAGAGGGCTGGGAACTGCCTGGCTGGGGGGAGAACAAGCTTCACACAAGCCAGCCATGAGCCCCAGCAGCAAAGGAGGACAGCAGCATCCTCGGATATACAAACAGGGGTACGAGCAGGGGATGCAGCAAAGCAATTAATCCTCTCTACTCAGCTCTTGACGAGGTTTGCCCCTCAGATACAAGAGAGGCATTGATGCTCTGGGGCAGGTTCAGCAGAGGACCACCAGGATGGCTGTGGGGTGAAGACTTGCTCTGGGGCTGCAGGGGCAGGGCTTGCTCAGTCGGGACAAGAGACCCCAGAGCCTACAAAGGGTTCCACCAGGAGACACCAGGCTCTCCACAGTGCTGCACCCCAGCAGCACGAGCGACAAGTGATACGGATTGAAAGCAGAGCAGATCTGATGGCACAGAGGAGAAGCTTGTTTCCCGTGAGGTTGTAATATTGCTACCCTTGGAGGTTTTCAAGATCTGTCTGGATAAAGCTCTGAGCAACTTGGTCTGATTTCACAGCTGGCTCTGCTTTGAGGAGGCTGAACTAGAGATCTCCTGAGGTCCTTTCCAACCTCAATTATTCTCTGATTCCAGGATTCTGTAATTAACTGAGCATGAAACCTAAGCTGGAAAGAAATTAAATTGCTTTCTTCTTACCCCAACCCTCTGTCAAACTATTTTTCGTTTAATTATTTCTGAGTACTGACATGGAGAGCTAGCTTTCAGTATTCTCCAGTAAATAAAGCTATGTAGCTTGACTGACTGCACAAAATTTGACATATTAGAACTTGGTGCAGTGAAGAAAGCATGTGGATTTTTAGCCTGATGTGTATATTTTTGTATTGAAACTGCCTGTGACTCAGAACAACTTAAGAAAGAAAGAAACTCTTGCACAGCTGGAATCACAATCAAGGACCAGTTTTGTGATTTTAAATTTCCTGCATATTTACTAAAGCATTGCTTCATGCACTTTTCTCTTGCATGTCCCAGTCATAAAGGCAATAGAAACTTCAATATGTAATATAATAATATAATCTTAATCCTAATACAATAATATAATCTTATCCTAATTAGCATTACACATTTTTAGACAGATCTTTAATTATTTGCATATAAGCAGGTCTGGGAAATCTCATGAACAGAACACAACAAATAGTGGGCAAGGGCTTGGATTTGGAGGCAGAGCCCTCCTCTGTGTATTCTGTCAGATGTAGAGGAGAGATGACCTGCTTCTTTGGAGACTTCAGAAAATGAAATGGAAAAGATTCTGTGAAGAACAGAGGCCATGATCTCTTCATATCCTACTCATATTCCCTTGCTTTTCCTGCCTGCTTCTCTGGGATTATCTATTTTGACTTCACACAGAGAAGTTTAAGCGTACAAAACCCACGGACCTTTCACCCACCCCAGATGTAAACTCATGTCTTCCTTAGTGGCTGAATTGGAACACTCTGTGCTCTTGTCCCACGAGGGAGTTTGGATCATGTTTAAATTAGTTTTTTAGTTGCTCAAGATCAAATGAGAGAAGCGTGATCAGCCAAACACAGAGAAGGAACAGGTAAGAGAGTCATGGCTAAGTTTCAGCTGGTTTTCCTCTCCTCAGTTTGCATCCTCCTGAAGGCAGCCAGGGTGGCTTATTGTCTCTCCAATCCTGGATATTGACAGAATGAGGTAGAAGTTAATGGCTGAACGCAGCAACAGGCCTCCCAGCTAAAAAAGCAAAATAAGCGCATTGCACGCAGCTCTATTTTTTATTAAATGCAGTTTAAAGCCTGGCATTAAGGGTGTTGTTTTTTGTTTTTCTAAAAATCCCAGATCGTTTGAGGACAGGCTGCCAAGTTCATCCATCAACTCAGCCACTGAAATATTGGTGTTCTAAAAAATTTATACAGCATGAGTTCTCCACAACCTGCAACTGGGAGACTTTTGTTTTTAAATTAAAATCTTTCACCTCATTTCAATCCTTTTTCTTAAAAGGCAAGGCCCTTGTTTTAGAAAAACATGTTTGCCTCCTGAGACCTACCTGGCCTTGAGAAGAACAGGTATTTTCTGTAGGATGCAGGTCCTGGAGGCTGGAGGATGGGAATTTTAAGCGTGTATTTAGTTGTGTCCATGTTAGGGTTGCAGTTTCCTTCTGGGAAATCTCATTTTCTGTTAGCACGAGTCAGAATGTTCTACAGTGAACTCTGACTTCTCAAAAACAGAATTTTAGGCAATGAAACGTCTCTTTCTACAATAAACACACACCTTCAGCTGTTGTTTTTATAGAATCAGAATAATTCAGGTCAGAAGCAACCTTGGGAGGTTATCTCAGCCAAGCTCCTGCTCAAAGCAAGTTTTATATTCAACAAGAAAATATCGGCTATGTGTAATGATTATGCTGGAACTTAATTAGCCTCAAAAAGATAACATCCTAACCTCTGTCCAGCTCTCTTTCATGTAGAGGGATGACATACAGTCAGAAGTGTACAAGAATAAAGCCCACACTGTGAAACAAAAATAGATCTGACACAAATGTCATAAGGCATAAAACAGTGCAGGGAAACTGTAAAGGTAAAGCTGAAGTTTGCACATGAAACAATACAAACCAAATCTCCCTTCATGACAAGTTTCTTTTTTCAAAATAATTCAACTTTTTTAAGAACTGCAAAAGGGAGAAGAAAGGATTGTCATTGGTTTATTTAGGAAAAATCCATCAAAATGAATTTCAAATGCATTAAAGTAATTTGCGTATTGATGCAAATTCCTGATTTTATTTAGTTTTTACCAAAAACAGAATAAAGACACAGAAATTCCCAAATTTCAGGGGTTTGGTGCAGCAGCCCTCAATGCCACTGGTGTGAAATGCACACAAATACAATTTCACTAGGCTGCCCCTGCAGCATTTCAGGGGCTCACAGCTGCCCCTGGCCTGCAATCTCAGCAAATGCAAATTCCAACCAGAGCTGCAACTTTGGAAAACAACACAAAAAACAACACATTAAACGCAAAAAACTGTCTGTGCTGGTTCCCTGAACAGTGTGCCCAGGCTTCTGACCTGTCCCATGTAGGGACAGGACTCCTGGGGGAGCAGCAGCTCACGAGAAACCTGTGCAGTGTTCAGTTTTTACCTACAGTGGCTTTAGTAAGAGAAACATCTGTCCCTCCTTCAGCCACATCCACCTGGCCACGGTAAAGTGCAAGCAGAAAACATCCCCTGTGCCTGGGAACAAGGCTGGACTCGTTCACAAACTGGATCCCAACAGCCCTGCCCCTCATGCCATTCCAGCCACACCACTCTGCTGCTCTCAGAACAGTTTCTAGCCATGAAAACCTAGATGGATTCCTTGACCTTTTAGATGTTCAAGCTGAGTAATATTTGACTGACACGGAGCCTGCAGAAGATAAGGATCATATCTCAACATTCTCACTAAGATAAAACACAGTGCAGTGACTCCTCTTCAAGTTCAGTTAATTTTTCTCATTAAAACATAAGACAAAAGTGCTCACTGACCCCAAAATTCTCTGCAAACCCCAATGCAAGGTGTCTGGTAAAAAGCAATAAAATGCAACCTGTAGCCAGTATTTTATTTGATATCGATAAGAATGTAAAGCTATTCCTGCCACATACAAACCACTGGTTTCACTAAAATGTAACAGAATTGTTCCTAACATGTGGCAGAAAACCCATTAGTTCTGCATGACGGTGTAACTTTGCAAAGTAAGCCATATGTGGAAGTTTAATTGTTGTTTGTTTATTAAGCTAGTTGCAAAACTGTTAATTATGTACTACTACAATGCTAAAAATTGTCCAATAATTAGCTAATATGTTGGTTGTTTTCTCTGATGAACCAACCTCACACATTCTAAGCAAATATTCACATATTCTGCTCTAAGGTCGGATTTTAGCGCTGTTCAGCCTCTCTGAGACTAAGGACTCAATGAGTCAATGGTAGCATACATAATACATGGATAGACATAATCAACACGGGTAATTTTACCATTCCAAAAGAAATTTTGATAACAAAAGATCTCTAAGTGCTGAAATACAGACTCATGGAACAGAAAAATAATGCAATTACTTTGGAGAGTATTAAAAGTGGGATCAAACTCACTGGCATAGATTGAGCCAACAGCAAGCTTTTTATTTAGATACACAGTTTCTCTGGAGCTTACCTGTCTAAAAAAATACAGGGCTAAAAAATATTTTTACAGTTACCACTTGGAAAGGTAAAAGCCATTAAGGTTGGTCAAAAGAAAAAAAAAAATGGAATAAAACCAAACAAGCTGAAAACCCCTATTAAAAAATAAATATAAACAACTTTCCTTTCCCTCTATACTATTTTTAAGGGGAGCTCTCTTTAACCAGCCAAGAGATTAATCCCTTTTTTTTTTTTCCTTTTTTTTTACAATATCACACAAACACAACCAAAACACACAAATAAAACTTTGACTACACCAGCACCCTGAACTGCACATACAACTGTTACTGGCTCAGGCAACACTTAGTGACAAAGCTTATGGCTCCCCATCTGTCACCCGGAAAGGCGGCAGTAACACGGCACAGCCTCGGAGCCCAGCTCGGTGACCTGCCGCATGGGAGAGCATTCCCTGCCTCCTCATCTGCCTGCTGCAGAGCTCCGCATGGAAAAGGGATGCCCAGGACAGCTGGGGGGACAAAAGAGGGGACAGCTCATCCCAGCTGGGGAAAATGCCCACGTCACTCTGGAAGCGTTCCTTGATAAAATCGGGAAATCGGAAATAGGCACAGGGGACTCTGAGAGAAAGAGGAGACCGTGGAGGTTCAGAAGAACCATTCTCTGGTTTGCTGGGGAGGCCCTACAAGTAGATCATGTTCAGCCCAATTTCTCCAGCCCACATGAAATGAAGTTCATGTTAACAAAGACAAAATACACCATCTTGTGCAAGTAAAGAGTTTCCTACGCCAAAACCAAGATTTATATTGATGTGAATCCTAGCTCTTCTCAAGAGACAGGCCTTTCAAGGTGAAAAAGCAAGAAAAAGACAATAATTTAATTAAAAAAAAAAAAAAAAAAAAAAAAAAAAAAAAAAAAACAGAATAGGTCTTTCCTATTTCTGTCTGTGATATTGTAGGGAAAAATATGTGCAGTCCTTGTACAATGAGTGCATTGAACTGATTGGCAATCAGAGAAACTGCTGGTTTCCAGAGAAAGTGGACTGGGGGCATCCAAAAATCTCTGAAAAATACCCAAAGCCTTCAGCTTGTTCTCAGAGGAGATTTTCTGATTTTAAAAGATGACACAACTAGAGGAAGCCCAGATACATGACTGCAGTAGCAAAGAATCATTTTCATAAACAGACAAAAGTTGCAATTAGTTTAAACCTTCCTTGTCTGTTTGTACAATATTTTTGAGCAGATGGCTTTGGCAAAGAGCTGGGATTTGCACGCCCACTTGCATTTTGCAGTGATAAAATAGAGATGAAAGACATATCTTGGGTCATCCAGTCCATTGCCCTATCAGTGAAGGATTGATCCCTGCAACATGCAAACCAGCAGTCAACTATTTGCCATCTGATGCACACAGTTATCCCAACAGAAGGGATCTATAGGGAAGATCACCAGGCATAGAGAGAGGGGGGTGAGATGCATAAGAAATCAGGAACGTTTACATTGGGAAAGGAAAAAATATTTACTGCAGAATTAGCTTCATGGAGAGTCAATAGTCACGAGAGAGCAAGGCTTCAGCTACAAAAGCAAAATGTTTTGTAAGACAGGGATTTAAAACACAGCAAATCGTTGGTATTATTACCCATGTAAAGGAGGCATCTCTGCTGCTTCCAGTGCTTCTGAAGAAATGGCAAAGGAATGGGAGTCATCCTTGCAAAGTTAGACATTTTGCCACCACAGACAACTGTATGGCTTTGAGGCAGCCTTTTAATCCTGAAACACAGGAAGTTGGGAATGCTTTCACATGGATTCTGACACACACGTAATGATGACTTCTCCAGGTATTTCTAGAATATGTTTCATTTAACTTCCTATTTACCATTTATTCAGTAAATTTTCATGACTAAGTTTCCCTTCTTTTATGTTGTTTCTTTCAAAAAGTTATTCTGACAATTGTCTATGACCAAAACCAGGTTGAAGCAATGATTTAGACTGTCCATTCTAAGAGAATTTAGACTGTGCCTTTTTCCTTTTCCAGTTAAATACAGAGCCATTCTGCAGGTCTTTTACCAATTCTACTCCTACATAATCC
The DNA here is from genome assembly GCF_009819655.1 of Sylvia atricapilla. Taxonomy (NCBI): domain Eukaryota; kingdom Metazoa; phylum Chordata; class Aves; order Passeriformes; family Sylviidae; genus Sylvia; species Sylvia atricapilla. The sequence continues at coordinate 30,816,996 of NC_089148.1, read as the reverse complement.
ATATTTAGCAGTTTCATTTACTATAAAAAGCATGCAGTACTTCCTGTAAAGAACAGCTCTGCAAAACAAAGGCAAAATACACATAACTCTGCATTGTGTGTCAATCCACACAAGTGAAGATGTGAATTGTATTCTATTTATATATACATTAAAAAGCCCCAATCCTTTCCATTTGATTTTCTCCCTCAGATATGTACTTAGCATCTAAATATTCTAATTATTACTTGAATGATGGTAAATGAAAAGCCCCAGTAGCCTATTGACGAGTGCTTATCACATCTCCAATTCTCATCCCAGCACTTCTAAAGCCCCTTTTGAGCTCGTATTTCAGCATTTCCCTAAAAATAATGGGAGCTATAATTAGAGCCATGCAGTAACAAGACTTAACAAATAACAATCAAAAGACAGCCACCAACAGCTAAAATACAGAAGAGGAGGAACATCAAGGCCATATATCAGTGAGAACCCTCTATAAATCAGAGCAGCACAAACAGTGCTCAGACCTCTGGTAAATGTCTACATCAGAATTGCACGGGTTAGATTGGCAGATTAGATAAATAAATCCGTTTCTTTCTGTCTGAGAGGGAAAAGATACAATGCCAGGTACACAGATTACAATAGAAGCTTTTGTGTTATTACTCAAAAAGCAAATAAGTAGAGATCTTTTCTTGAGAAAGGAAAAAAAAAAAAAAAAAAAAAAGGAAATGGTTCTTTATATGCCTTCCATGGACTTTCTCACCCTGCAAGGCTCCATTGAATGACACTGACCTCAGACTTCCCCACACTCCAAAAAAAAAAAAAAAATTAAGGAAGACAAGAAGAAAGATAGCTTTCCTTCAGGAGAGAAGGTATTTTAGAACTATGGATGTGTAATAGATTTAACCACTTCATACACAGACATGGAAACAAATCTAATACTGCACTTGTGGTAGATAACAGAGGTAAGTACAGTCCAGAAGGCTCACGTTTGCCTAACTTTCAGCTTCTGACTTATTTTTAGATTTAACTAGATGGAGACTCTAAATTAAGGGAAACAGAAATCAGATATGATCAAAAAATCCTTGTGTACAAAGAAATAGCATGGAAAAGACTGGGCTTTATAATTTTTTCCTGGAAACCAAATACCATTTTGTTCATCCTATTGTCGGACTTCAATGTGTGCCAAAATTACAAAACATACCTACAAAATCCACTTTGGGAAGGGGGACACTCAGCACCTTGCTGAAGGCGGTTCAAACACCAGCTGCAGACTTGAGGGCAGATCTCAGACTCTGTGCCCTTCAACTCTCTTTCACCACAAATACTTCCCCCCATTGCTTACAGCAGGGAAACCTCAACATACCAAAGTAAATTTTTTGATTTTGAAGCAATCAAGCTATTTCCTAGACCAAAATGTCTGCTGAAAAGCCCTGCCTGGCACAGTAACCAAACTTGTACAGTATTGCAAAGCTGATTCTGTAAAGCAGCACCAAGTCCCAGGGACTGCCAAAAGGGAAGGGATGACATAACAGGATCTTCTTTCTCTGCCTCCTTCTAAAGAAATGTCTCTTGATACTAACAAAAAAAGAAACTAACAATTCAAAACACAATAAGGGAATTTCTCCAGTAAGGATGAAATGACAAAAATCTTGTCACACATCAGCATACAGAGCCTCCTGTTTCTTTCTGGGTATCCCAAAGAGAGTGGTGTTCTCCATCATTCCATCAGGTTACTGCTGCCAAACAGAATACATCTAAAACTGAGTGCTCTGCAAGGAAATCTAGAGATCACACCCTTCCCTTTCAAAAACTACCTAGGAGTCTGTTTATTCAGGTGTATTTTAATGCTCCAGACACTCTAATTCCAAGCACTGAGCTGCTGAGATTCCATCACAAGAGCAGCTTGTTTGATACCATGAAAACTACTCCTTTTACTGGCATTCCTTAACAACACAGCATTTCAATAGTTTTGGAATAAATAAAAAGATTGTTACACAAAACCTGCTTATTTTCCCAACTCACGAGAATGTTTTTTTTCAGAGCAGTGCTAAAAAAATCTTATTCCAGTTAGCTAAAGAAATCCCCCCTCAAAAAAAGAAAAAAAACCACCCAGAACAAAACAAAACCAAACAGATACAAAATTATTTCAGTGAAACAGATTGATGGTAATATCATGAGAATTGCAATTGAAAACATGTAACAGGCAGAAAGCCTTCCCCAAAAATAGTGACTTTAAGCTGAGTCACTTCTCTTGGGGTACCCAGAGAGAGTCCATGGGGCTGGTGCAGGGCACTGGCAGTGCAGTGAGATTTGCCTGCCCTGCACCCAAACAGGCAGATAAAACAAGGGCACTGCATTCCCGGGGTGCAATTCTTCCACTCTTCAGAGCCATAAACAAGGCTTCTTGCTCGTGAGCATAGAAAAAAAAAAATTATTCTAGGCAGACAATAGTGAAAATTATGATTAAAGAACAAACACTCAGTGGGAATTGAAATGCAAGCCTGCCTCGGTGCGTTCAAGGGAAATGCAATGTCTTTTACCCTAAAAGACCATCGCTTCCGTTTCCTACAGAGACTAAAGCTTCCTTTAGACTCTTTGTGAACAGAAATGCTGTAAGGGTTAGACAATAGCCCTTAAACACCTTTCAAATGCTTCATTTAAACATGAATGCAATAATACAGATGCTGAGAAAAGAACTAGCTGATTAGCCAGGCTGATTTAGCACATGTTTTTAATAAAGATGAAAAACCACCTTTTTCTGCTTTCCAACAAGTAAATGCCTTATCTATCAACTTAAATTTTCCCAATGTTTTGTTCTTAAAACTGAAAAAAATATATTAAAATAGGACACAATCAGCACAAATTTGCTGCAAGAGGAGAAGAAAATAAAGCTTTTTACAGTTTCATTGCTATTTGCATGCCAAATGTAAACTGGAAGCAAAGTGACCTTGGTTATAAAAAATAAGAAAGCAATGTCAGAATTCATAGGACCTACCATTAGTATTTCATTCTGACAGGTAGGAAATAGGCATGTCAGCAGTGAATGTTACGGACTGAGCTGTGGCCCTGATCGCAGTCAAAGCGGTAAATTTCTGCCTACAAAAGTAATTTCCATCAAAACAAAAAAAAAAAGTGCTTAAATAATACAACTATCTCGAGATGAAAATAACTTTCTATGGCTGAGCTCAAAGGGAAACAAATGAAAATGCAACAAATAGCTTTTGTACTGTGTAAATGCCAGAAAAGTAACATTAGGTGCCATTAAATTGTACAATGGTTAAATATTCAGTGAGCTTTCTAGTTCCTAGAAACTTTTTCCAGAGGAAAACTCCACTGAAAAGAAAGGTTACACAAAGGCTTCATATATGGACTTATTATAATGTTCAGAAAATCTGAATTATAACACTGAAATTAAGCAAGCAACATCTGCACCTATTGAACTACTCATGCTGTGAAGTGATCAAATAATCACTCAAATGTTCAATAATTAATAGATGCATGAACCAAAGTTTCCATGACTAATATAATCAGTGATGTGACTTACTACCTTTATTTAAAAAAATTATTTTTAAAGACTAAATTAAATACCAGTTAAAGCAAGGTTTTACCATCAAGGCAAGTCCATGAGTAATGCAACAAAGTTCTAATAAGTTCACTTTTATTTTGATACATGAAGCTCAAAGGGCATTCCTGCCTTCATTTTTAAACGGCATTACCAATTCTAATATTTTATCTCCCTGGAGAATCTCATGGAATTTCACATTGTATGCTACCACCTACACTACCAAGAAAAGAAAAAAATCTTCTTTGTAATCAGAAAGATCTGACACACTTTACAGGAGAGGTAAAAAAAGTTACAAACCTAATAACTGAGGTTTTTACTAAGAGAGGATGAATCCAAAACGAATTGTCTTCTTGAAGACCAGGTCTCTATCTGGTGTCACAGTTTGCCATCAGATTCATACACCATCAGATTCCTAAATGCTGCACCATTCAACCTTTAGGCATTCCTCATGCTAATCCAAACATTCCTCAGCTAAAAATTCAATAAAATTCATACAGAGAGAAGACAGGAGTGCCCCAGAAGGTAATATTCCACTCTTTTCCTGCAGTGGACGAAACTATGGACTATCTCACTCCCACCCTCTAATAGGGCAATCTTCTAAGTAGGCAAAACCAAATTATTTCTTACTGAACGAGGTAGGTTGATACATCACTGTGGTTCTGATGTGTGAACGGATCCAGTGAAAGGATTCTCCAGTCAGCACTGGATGACAGTAACTGTAAGGCAAACATTTAAAACCTATCACTGCTCCAGGCTGAGCTGGTTCTCACTCCTGTTCTTGTCAACGTGGAGAGGGGCAGCTGCAGAGATGCTCCACACCTTACCCTGGTCATGCTCCTGATGAAATCCTGTGCCCAGGAATCTGCGTGCTTTCTGTGACTCTGAAAAATGAGCATTGTCTTTGGAAGTGACTGTTCCTTTCCCCTGACTCTGCTGGTGGAGAAAAGATACCCTCAGACAAGACACTGACTTTTAAAGCTACTTTTACAAGACTCATCCCAGCTGTACTAATAATGGACAGATTAGTAAGAAAATAGCTTTGAATTATAAATAGTTAGCTCTTTTGATGGGTTTTGGGGGGTTTTTGGGTTTTTTTGGTTTTTCTTTTTGGCCAGACTGTTGCTTTTATTATACCAAAAAGTATCAAGAAAGATGCAAAAACATACTGGAGTGGTCTGGGGGAAGAGGAAAATCAGATATGATTTCCACCACATTCTTCTGCTCCCATTAGTGAACTTTCTGACTGTTCTCAGCAGGTTCTGCATAGAGCTCATTCATGCACTCCTTCATTTAAGTGTAAATTGGACATTGAAAGTAAAAGGGGACGGAACTGGGGAAATTGGGAATAATTGATACAAGTTTTTCAAGCACTACTAAAGGGAATGTCAGCTCCCCTTGGCTCCTGACCAAGATTTCATTGTATTCATCAGTAAGAAACACGTCCATCCTTCTACCACATAAACAATGTTATAAAATATTATCCACTGTACAAATATACAGCCTTATACTTCAGGGAATAAAATTTGAGCATTGTTTTAATGTGAAAAAATCTAACCACAGGAACATTGCTTCAACTTGGTCTCCTTTTCACCATGTCTTTAACATAAGCTAGAAGAAGGACTATTCCCTGAAGGATTTAAAAAAAAAAAATATGGTCAGAGATAAATCCAGAGCAAAACCATTTAAATAAAGATTTGCTAAAATAAAAGACTTTGTGGGCATCTAGTAGAAATAATGTAGAGAAAAGCATCTAAGATAGGAGCCAATCATTCAGAGGCATTTCCCCACACTTAGCCTTTATTTTAGGAATGCACTGTGTAAGGGATTTATCATGACACAGTGGGAAGAAAAACACCCAAGTCTCTCTGACCTCACTTACCTGCTGTTGTTGGCACCTTTGAAACCTTCCCTTCCCCCCCAGTGGACTCTAATACCTCTGATCTCATTTCCTTCTTATAATTGCTGAGCACACACACAGTTTAATAGACGAGCTTGTACCTTTCATATTGTCAGAAGAACTATCAGAATACTCACACTAAATCCTTGTACATTTTGCCTTATTTTACCAAAGGATTACGTATCTCTCCCATTCACATATAAAACATGTCTTTTAATGATGTACTTTTAGAGAAGTCTAATTAAAATTCAATGCATAAAAGCGTGCAAGGGTTGATAACCCACAGAACTCAGCAGACCCTAGTTAACATTCTAATGCATCCTCCATTTGGAGAGAGACAGTAAGACTTTTCCACCTCGGTGGCAGACACTAATGATACTTGCAAATATGACTAATGTCTTCATTGGTGAAAAATTAATGCACCACAATAATTTTTCTACCTGGGGTTAATGAACATGTCAGATGCTGAAAATGAGTTGTTTGAAAGTAAATTACTATAATCTATATTTAGAAGACACTGCTCTTGGAAAAAAGAAATCTATGGTGTGTTTGATGTCCCCTGCTTATTTCTGTCATGAATTTTGCTGTCCACCCAGTGAGACTACACTATGCTGACTTTTCTGTTGGTACAAGGGAGTGTTTTCTTTTTCCTAGAATGCCCTTTTCTTAGGGGGAGAAGTCCAGTTTGACTCTACTTGCCACACACATTCTTTCGGCTATACAAGCAGTAGGAGCAAGCTGACATCCATGAAAAGCAGCTTATCTTCACTAGGGTTAGACCCAAAGCAGCATCTCACTAAGCATTTTGGAAAATCCAGATACTTACTTTACAGCTTGTCCTTCATCTGGAGAGGAGGGAATAGTTTGCCAATTCAGATTAGTACCTCTCCCCCAACCCCCCTTTTTCCTTTACCAAAGCTCAGTGAATGCTCCAGGAAACTGTGAACAGAAAATAGCTTCAAGAAATAGCCATAGCAGAGAGAAAGGAGTTGTTCTGTCAGTGACGGGGGAGTTCAAGTCACTATAGACAAGTCACTACAAAATTTTTGGAGCTGTGCTCCTTCCTTGAGCACTTGGGGTCTCAGCTGTCCAGTGGGAAGCTGCTACAATCTGGGAATTGGTAGCAATTTTGAAATATGGGGCTTATTCCTCATCTTGGAATCATCCTTTGCTTTCAACTGTGATCACTTCTTCAGAAAATATGCAAATGCATTCATCTTCTAAATGCCATTTCTAACAGAGCACAGAACTCCAACTCCACATTTAGCACTGCAAGTGTAACTCCACAACATTTCTTTCAAAATGTGTAAGCAGGGAAAAAAGGGTATAGAGAAGTACGCCTGGCCTTTATTCAGGTTTCAGCAGTAGCTTGTGGTGAGTTTAAGGAGTTAGAAAGATTCTGAATCAAAGTTTAAAGCCTTTAAGTAATGACAGATTCAATACATTCCTTCACAACCCATCCCAAAGGCTAAGTGTTCCTTCCTACTGTCAAAACATATGCACTTTATTTACTTCTGATTACTTGCTGACTTTAATTCTGGCCATAAGACATTTTCAGCTAGTTTTAAAATCTTCCCAGTATTAGATGCCTTTACCTACATGAGCAGTTACACACCATGGCTTGGCAACTTCTTTATTTTGTGCTCAAAAAGTAGAGAAACAGAACTTCTGTCAATGACAACGATTCAGTGCTTGAAGTTGCATAAATATTCCATGTGTCTGAATCTCCTGGTCACATATGGGTGTCTGGCAAATCTGAGCCAGCACCATGGAACCACAGTGAGTTCTCAGAATTAATCCCATTCCAGGGAACACCTGGAACAGAGTGATTAATCCAGTCCATCTCCAGCAGAGCAAAGACTTTTTCTGAGAATTATCAGTTCACTGTAGCACAGGAAATCTGCTCGAATTTAGGTCTCACAGGGAACTGAAATAATCACTTCTCAGATGACAGCGTGTTTACTATTGCTCTAGATTCCTGTGGGCAAAACATTAAGACTTTTGTTGTTAACCTTTTTTTCCCCCAAATTTATTTCAACTTTCTGAGCAATGATTGCCTTCCCTCATTTCTTGTTTTCTGCAGTACTTTGAGTCAGGATAGCAAACACACAATAGAACTTTACTATTCTTAAATAAGCTGTCTACCCACAAAAATTTTGTCACTCCATTTTGACAGATCAAGTAATAATTTTATCTACCATGGGAGAGTATAAACTGTACCAGTACAGGAATCATAGTGGGCGTATAAGCTGTAACCATCATAAATGACACTTTTTATTCCCTTTGAAAATCCTCCTGATTTATTACATTTACTTAGAGACTGTCACAGCTTATTTTTACTAGACACATTTTTTTTTAACATTCCATCAAGTGAGCTCCTATGTGATGCAGAGCAAACTGATAGAAAATGGTGACACTCTCACCCAAGCTGTCATTATTCAAAATGATTTCTTCTGCTCAGGTTGTTTTCATTTAGTAAAATAATTTGATTTTTCTATGTCTGCCCACATTCTATTCACAGGAGGAAAAGGAAGCTCAAAACAATGTCTTCTGCATTTAATATGCAAGGAGAATGCTTAATAGAATCATTTGCAGGATAATTAAAAGTCTGCTGATACATCTTAAGAAAGTGTGAAACAAAGTACAAAGCGAATAGAGCCAAATGGCAATTGCTTATTTCTGTAGAATAAGTGCTAAGTCAAAGAGGTCATAATTGCTGTTTTGCATATGGAAAACAGTTAACAGGGTTTTATAGATATATTTTCTGCAGTAAAGCTAAAGCTGATTTTTTTCATACAGAAGTTAGTTGAATATCACAAATGAATAGGTTATAGGGTAGTGCTGCTAGCTCTGCCTGTGATATCAAGGAAAAGAAGTCCAAAAATTCAAATACAACTAAGGAATGGCTTCAGTTGAAGTCAATTCCTGCTCACATTTATAAAATGGCACATTCAGCTTTGATAAAACTCCTCTGAAACAAACCTGACATTTTCCAGCAAACCAAAAGAAATCTACCCAATTCATTTACACGACACCTATCAAAATGCTAATGCTCTATAGTTAATAAATGGTTTCACTGCGTTCCCTAAGCCCTGTCCCCACACTCTCTAAGTTTTTTATGTTTCAAATCTAAAGGAAATTTTCTTAAGTATCCACCTTGTGAGGCAGATACATAAGTCCTATTATGAATTATGGGAATTCTGTGTGCTCACTGAGGACAGACTATGGCCACCAGCTGTGCCAGTTATCCTGATTATATTCATTTCTCATGAAGTGGATAGCCCCTTATCTGGCTTTTTTATGACTACAAATTAGTTCTTAATTACAGTCAGTCATTGTAATTTCAGAGCAACTGCTAGCTGAAGCATTGACCCATTTTAGTAAATTATAAGCAAAGTAGATAGCATAGATTCCTTTATTCCCCAAACACCAAAAAAAGGGCAAAAATTCTTAAAATTTGGCATTCCTGTTCCATTCCTGCCTACTGTTTAGACATTATCACAACTGTTCCCTACATCTGCTGATGTTCACCTCCAAATAACAGTTTCCATGAGACTGTGCAATTCAAGTTTAAAAAAAAAACCCAAAAACCTAAAACCCTAAGAAGTAATGTAATGATCCTGCCACCCAAATTAATGCAAGTCAAGGCTCTCACTGTAAGCACAATGCATTCTGTTAGCTCCCTGAGACAGTAACCAATTGCTGCAGTGACTTTACTTGTGACGGCTTTTAGGTCGAGGGAGAAGAGAATTATGCCACAGCCTCTAATTATCTGTATTTAGAGAGTGTAAGCATTGTAGTGATCTCTATTCAGCGACAGAAAAACTTATGCCTGACTTGAATTGTTAATGCCATTGTTGTGATTTCAGTAGCATGGAGGAAGTTACAAATCCAGGTGGCATTTACAGTGGGAGTCTTAGGCACTGCATTGTTCTGATGTCACATTTTATGCCTGTGCAGCTCTTTGGCACCACCACAGACTCGCTCATCTGATGGTGACTCCAGTTTGAAAGCCATTTAGACCCAGTGGAGCACAATGGAAGGAGCGAAATCAGCATTTCGTTTTCTTGGATCCAATTGTTAATAGAGCAGAATACTTTCACAGCACATTGTAAAGCAGTGACTTTCCTTGATTCCAGTGTTCCTGCTGCGCTAGACCAGCGCATGGATGTTCAAGCCTTTATATTTACACTCTCAACTTCCAGGTATTTTGCATTCCACATCTTTCCCCAAGGGTCTGTTTTCCCACATGACAGCCCTGAAGCTCAGCAGGCACCAGCGCCAGGTGCCAGGTGCGCGTTCAGAGCTCCTGGGGGAGGTGTCACTGCCCTGCTCAGGTCTCAAAAGCTGTGCCCTGGCTCACATCTCTGGAAAGGGTGCAGCCTGCTCCCCCGGTTCCCCCAGCTCCAGCAAACTGGCACAAGGGTCAAGGCTGGAGACAGAGGCAAGGGCACCTCCTGCTCCCCTGCCCACCTGCCCCAGGGAGCAGCAGCAGCGCTGCCTCTGCAGTGCTTGCAAGTGCCAAGGCAGAGGAAGCTCCTCACATCCTCCCCAAAGAGTGTGCTTGTCACAGAGAGCCCCGAGCGAGTATTAGAATTCAGCTGCCAGAACTAGAAAGACCAAGACACAGCCACAGTCCCAATGTCTGTCATGTTGGGAAGTGAGAAAAATGTAACACATCCACTTGGAGCATTGACAGATACTGAACTGGAGCTGATGCTTTTCCTGCCTAAGAGGTAACACAGAGATCAAAAAAATTCAGGCACTTGTCTTACACATCTTGCACTAACTTGAGACTAATGCCATGTCCCACACTGAGCAAACGATACATTAATTTCTGTAGCAAATACATAGAGACGCATTTTGTTTACTTTAAAGCAAAAACACTACAAGGGCTTCCACAGTGAAGACAGACAGAAAGAGCAAGCCTAACTGTGATATGCCAGGAACCTTTTCACCATCAGTTTTCCAGTCGTTCTTCCTTACTCTTCTGCTTCTGGGCTAATTAATTATACACTAAACATACTGCTAGTGTGATACAAATAATTAATTAAACATGGTCACAGGCAAGAACATTAATTGTGACAATATATTACACTTACTGCTGCCTGTCTCCTTTAGCTAATATGAACTTAGCAACATGCAGGGATTCCAGCCTGGCAAATATGTCTGCATATTTACTGTCATAAAAACTTGCACAGAGCAGTATTTGTTCTTTCTGTGGGGCAATGTCTGGAGAGTAGTGAGGAAATCTGCCCTTCTTTACTCCATGACAGGACGTCAACACTTCCTTGTGTTCACTCAGATCTCTCAGGAAAAAAAAAAATCACTAATTTAGTCTAGGTTTCTTTTTTCACTGAGGGTTCTCTGAAGAAGCAGAATCTGAGCTGGGGAAAAGGGCAGGAAAAAGAAGAGCTGGGCAGAGAAAGAACAAACTTTAGCAAACACGATATTAAGCCGATTTTAGGGGTTCCAGGGCTGGCAAAGCACATAGGTATTATTCTCAGCAAGACCAAGAAGATTCCTTAAAGAGATTAGTAACATTTACCTTGAGCACAGGAAACGTTCTGAGAATTCATCACTTGATGCCTACAGAGCTGAAAACACAGCATGTTGCAGCAGCATTAAGTATTATTAGTGTGCTTACCTGCAGCTCCTATATCCTACCAGATGGCACCCAGAGTTTACTTTGCCTTCTCTTTTAAAATTACCAGAAAAAAAAAAAAATCATGTTATTCATAAGAAGGTGTTAGAGCACTTTTTGGTGCATAAAACATGAAAATGACCATTTTTAAGACAATAGTGCTGCTGGATGCTTTTATCCTTGCATTGGGGGGTCAGACATGTACACAGCACACTGGAAGAGAATAATTCATAGCACACACTTAAATGAACAAGACCTCTGAGGCAAATTAAACTTCATACGCATAAGTGAAAGAATCAAGAGCTAAAACACCTTGCCAAAGGTTGTGGGCTTTTCAAGCTTTTTAGAAAGAAAATTGTGCCATAGATACATAACCATTTAATAGATAAAACATTTAAATGATTTGTGCTGTAACTTTTATGCGTAGTGTGTGCAGATAAAGTGCTTTTAAAAAAATGATGGTTAATTTTTCAGTTGTTCTATCATTTCTCTTTGGCTAGAAAAAGAAGAGTTTTATGACACCTTTTTTGGCAAGTGGATTTAGCACCTTCGAGTGCTGAAGTTCATTCATTAGCATAAGCTTTTATTATAAGCCATAAATTCTTCTTTATCTCAACTGCCAGGGGTGAGGACATCAAGGCACCATCTCCCATCAGTGATAGATGGAAACACTTCCCATTTGATTTCAACACACAAAGCACATGTTTGAGCCTTTCATGCAAGCATCCTCATATTCTAAAGACTACCGTTAACAAACTAGCATGTAAAAGTCATTTCAAATAGATTGAAAAAAGAAAAAAAAATAACCCCAAAATACCAAAACGCAGGAGCAAAAGAGAACTTTAAGTGAAATACTTCATTTCTATCACTTACTTCACCTCATTTATGAAGAGGGATTTTTTTAAATGATGTCTTCTACAACTCTGATTAGTTTTACTACACTATCTGTGCTGCAGTCATGCCACCAGCCCTGAACCATGGGCCAGGATATTATGCTAAACCATTACAATCATTAAATAAAGCCTTCATGGATAGATTTTTTTTTAATATAACAGCTATAATAAATAAATATAAGAGCTAAAATACTTTTTTATCTAGACATTACAATTTACCCTTTTTTTTTCCTTTTCAGAAATAAAAACTGTAATGACACTATTCATTAAACTGATATCTTCCATCTTTTATGGTATTTTCTAGACTTTATCCATATCAGTCTGGTATAATTTGACTTTTATTAACACCTACCATCATCAGAATACTGCAAGCAATTGTTTTATGAAAATAAGATAGAAGCAAAAGAGACCAGTATAAAAAGACTTCGTAAGTTTTGCATTTCAAGAGAAAACAATCAGAGACATAATTTTAGTTTATATTATGTTCCTTCCTAAAGACAATGAGCTAACTAGAAATGCATTTCTTTTATTTTAACATTCATTCAAAGAGAGGGAAAAAATCATCAGAAGAAACCTATAAAGATCATAAATCTTGCCTGGGGGACAAAAGTACAGTGTTATTGTTTGATATTCTTGTTTATTGTCAGGTGTTTGGAAAACAGAAAGCACTGCTTTGCTTTACTTTACAGAACTATTTCACAGCTTTGCATACAAAGTCAATCAGAATCTCTGATTATAATCAATGGGATGAAGATGACAGGGACACAACATCAAGTTCAGTTTGTCAGTAAGAAGTACCACTGTGTTTTACACCATAGCACTCATATCTCTGAGATTTTAAGTATTAATGTCAAAACTTCCCCCCCCACCACCAAAAATAAAAAAAGAAGTCACATCTTCTTCCTTCACACCTCTGTGAAACTCTCACTAAAAGTAACCAAAAATGAGTAGTGCGCTTTTCCCCAAAAAAACCCCTTTGTTCTCTGATAAAAATAAAGATTACAGGATAATGCTTTCCATTTTCTGAAGACGGAATAATTTAGGAAGCTTTCTAGGATTTTCTTTGAACCACATTTACATTCCTCTGTGCTGATAGCAAGCACAAGGAAATGTGCTTTCCTATATTTCAGCACTTAAGCCCCACTCATAAAAATTAGGTGCTTAGGAACCAATTAAATAGCTTTGCCTTAGTGAGCAGAGTGTTACAAGTGAGGGAGAATAGTCACCTGTGGTCCCAGTTTGGATTCATATTTCCCATTAATAGTTGTTTCTTATTAACAGTCGTCAGGAACAGAAAAAGAAAATATTTTGGAAATTTAATCACACCATCCCTTTCAGGATAACTCATAGGTAATTACATATGAAAAAGTACAAATTATTTTGCTTTGAATGCAAAGTTTGAACAACAAAAAAAAAAAAAGAAACCACTGAGGACTAGTAACTTAGAAGTAACATAGATATTTTCTGATTTCCTGATTTGTTGGTTTGATGTCATGTTAAAAGGCTGGTTTTGGTAGATTTTATACTGAATATTCATCAGTGGCAGAGAAAGAAGAAAGGGTATGAAAAGATTTATTCAGGGTATCCATGTGTAGTCCTCTTTGGGGACAATTCCACCCATTTTTTGTCAGAGGTTAATTACCTCCCACAAAGCAAAAACGAGTATTTCAGATTTTTCCTTCAGAGTGTTTTGGCCCTCAGCATCCACAGAGATGATGTCACATCCAGGGGGGTAAAACCCCAGAGCAGTTCAAACCCCACAGCAGTCCTACTTGCCCACCACGTCTTTATTACTACAACCTGCTGATGACAAAGCATTCTGCTCCAGTGCAGAACAAAAGATCATAAAATGCATTTTCATAGCAGAGCCAAAATTGCTGTGGTAATAAAAATTTATTTTCTTTTTCTCTTTGAAGGCTACTGCATAGGCAATCCATTATTAGTGGCTCAGAGCCAGCAACTGGCTGTGAATTGAGCTGGTGAATTAATCAGCCTATGCAGAAAAAGACCCAGAATTCTGGGGGTGTGAGTGTGCAAAAGAGGCCCCAAACAAGGACAATTTTTCTGTTTCTCTAATGCAAATGGTTTAATGATGGATGACCCCATTTCTCTAATGTCCATTTGGGCGTTTCTTATAACTGCTTGAATATTCACTTCAACTTAATTCCTTTCACCATCAGTTCGGGAACTGATGAAAATACTGCTTCCTCATAAAATCCCAAAATAGCAATGCATCTTCCAGAGAGTTGAAATATGAGATATACACTGCTAAATCTGCTGCTTTCAGAGCTGGGCTGCTTCTTCACAATGGGGAGAGTGACTCTGCATATTCTTTTTTTTTCCTTTATAAATCTGGCATATAGTGCTGCTTGTTACCACAGAATTAATCTATCTTCAAGTCAACCATGAAGTTACACAAATATCTGAGCTCTGACCTTCGGTGTATTCCCAGGTTTCTCCAAGTGTTTCACCTGATGATGATCCAAAAACATTTCTTAGTGCTTAATGACGGATGCATCCCTTTGGCATCACTTGGCAGAGGATTAGAGGGAAAGAGATTTCTCCATATGTAGCTGAGATCTTCCCATAAATCTAACAAAATTTAACCTCCTTATTTTGAAGGATAGACAAAATCAGGAGGATCCCAAGAACTCCAGATCAAGGGTCATCTTGAACAGAACCTACTTCTTTCAGTTCCAAAGAACTTTGTCTTCTCCAGATCTCTGTCTCCAGCAAGATACTTTGGGGAAAACACTGATAGGTAAGTATAGCCCAGAAATAAAGGTAATAATCTCATCGATCCATTGTCTCCAGTTCCTTTAACTCTGAAAATTTGTGAACAGTTTGTAACTAAGAGAGGAATTGTATCGATCATTTATATTAATCATAACACAGCTTTTAAACAAACCTTCCCAGACACAAAGTAGTTACTCTTTCATTTTGGAACTTCCACGGTTCACTGAAGGAAAAAGCAAAGCATGAGTGTAATGCTTTTTCTCATTTTTTTTAATTTAAAGGGCAAAAATATAAGCCCTACAAGAAAAAAACAATGGCCTATGAATTCTTCAGCTGCCCCTTGTGACAACTGAGATTCTCATGAACCAGCAACAAAATCCAGAGCAGCCTGCACTGATACCTAAAACCTAAATACCTCCATAGACTAATATTAAAAATCCCCTCTGCTCTCCTATTAATGTAAATTGTGGAAGTCCAGTCATTCCTTGTAGTTCAAATCTCCTCATGGAGTTTTCTTTGTTTCTGTACGTGAAGGGACAGCATCAAAAGCTCCCTGAGAAATCAGGGAAATGTTCACAGCACACTGGTAGATCCACAAGTGACACATGTGCTCCCTGCACTCATGGCAGTGGCTTTTATCTGCCATTTCTGTAGTGCAGTGGCACTCCTGCTTTCAAGGGGGCCCTTTTGAGGGCCATGAAGAGATTGTCCTTGGTTGTAGTTCCCAACAGAGAGGACAGCAACTCTACAAATCAAAAATTTCCCTTATACACACCTTTATCAAGGTTCACTGCTCTTTCTCTGTACATGCAAAGGGTTTTGTCAGGTTTCCCTCAGTCTCTAAAGGCATCATGCAACACTTAGAGCACAGAGGGTGCTACATGAGAGTGATAAAAAGTCATGGTGTTTGCCATTTGGACAGTCAAAACTCCTGACATTCCATCTTGGCCAAAGTTTTGCTACGAGTCCATAAGGGAAATAAGGAGAAAAACAAACCAACAAGCAAACAAACAACTAGCATTCATACATCTGTCTGGATAGTGCAACTGTGCAGAAACCTCCTGAAACTAATTTTATGAAACTAAAATCCATCCATTGCACTCATTTTAAGGAACATTTGATCGCAAAAAAGTACTCTGTGCTGTACCTCACCAAGATCAAAAGCTAACTTGATTGGAAATTCAGTAAACTCAATAACTTTGATACTTGACATTGCTCAGGAAAGAATTTTGTCCAGTAGCTGAAGAAAAATGTCTTTCTATGGCTAACACAGCACAGATGATCTTTTTCATTTGTTTCCAGAGGCAGATGTTTTCTCTGGGTATTCAAACTCTTTAGAAATCTGGTGGAGGACAGAATCACAAACACACACAAATATAAACAGGCTCAGCTCCAGCCAGATTTGTAGAGCTTGGGGGAATGGTGCCATGAGGGTGGGTATCCTCTGAAGTCTTCCATGCCCCAGGAGCAAAACTGTCTGAAACAACTCCTATATTCCTACAGAGGCTAAGGATAATCCTGCCTCTTGGAAAACATCCTCCTGAACAGAAATCCATGACCACCATCAGTGCTGCCACCTCTTTGTTATAATTACTGCCAAAGTAAACAGAATGCTCATGCAAGAATCCAGGATAATGATATGAAAGCAAGAACACTTGTCAGAGTCCAGAAGAATATTGGATTTTGGTGCTGTGTAAAACAAAACAGCAAAGCTTAGTTGTGTGCCCACACCAACAGCATTTTTCAGGTAATTGTGCTTATTGAAAACTCCTCATGACTTGTGCAAACACATTATCCATATTTTCTGCTTGGTCAATATACCTTTCCTTGTCTCTATTTCTGTGGGAATAAAGACTCATTCCCAAATTATTACACAATAAATTAGTATATAATATATAATGAGTATATAGGAATATATATAATCACTATGTATTTTATATATGTATGAGTATACAATGAATATATAATGAGTATACAATTTCTGCCATAATTTTTTTTTTTTTTTAGCAAAAACGCAAACATTTCTTGTCTTTGTAAAATGTCGAAATAAAAGTACATCTGCAATAAAAACTAGATTCTGGGGCCATGGCCAGAGCCATCATCTTCTGGGTTATTTTTAGCCAAACACTCATAATCCAGTTTTTCTTAGCAGCAGTTGATTTTGTGCAAGTGACATGAAATGGAGTAGAAGTGTGCTGTTGACATTTCAGTCTACATAAACCAGCGGAGAAAAGACCCAGTGTGGAGGTGACATATGATATTTACAGTATAGAAAGATCTTGTTACAACCTTTCCCTGTTCCATGAGGGACCTCTCCCTGAGGCAAGCCTGTAGTTTTCTGCAGTCAAAAATGGCACACCTTGCTATGAACGGCCTCTTGCTTCAGGACACTCCTGTCTGCTCCTGCTACCTCGATCTTGTAGCAATTCTTTAAAGGTTATTCATTGTTATTACACCCCAAAAGCCCCTGGTTTCTTCCCCCTTGCTCCTGCAGCTCCCGGTGAAACTTCAAATGGTATTAACACCTCCCAGCAGCACTATGGTGTTCCTGCTCCTCGCTGCCGACTGTACTTCAAGGTAATTTTTTTATCCCAAAGTCTTCTCAGAACGTCCTTGTTCTCCACTATTCCCGAGCCGTACGTGGATCACAAAGGTGGGCAAATGCAGCACAAATGTATACAGCAACATCATCCTTACAATACCAAGTGAATTCTCAGATGAGAGATATTTCTTGTCTGGACCATTGCCATTATCAGTGTATTTTCATTAATTTATCACTTTTATTTCTTCCTCTGGTACCTCTTCATGAATATTTTCTTCCCGTGCTAAAATTATCTTTTTAAATTTATGCTGAGTAGTAAGACAATTGTGTTTACCGTAAATAATTCAGCAATGTAAACTATTTGAAAGAACTCTGGGGTAAAACTGGTTATTTACATAACTGAAGTTTCTAACGGGTACGAAGTTGACAATTTTACTTGCTTCATCATCATAAAACTTCGCGGTTTTTGTCATTGACCAGGACTCCATTGTGCCAAGTGCTGTTCACTAAGTGCTGTGTAAGCAGAGCACAGAACCCCAGCCCCTGCCCCAGACAGCTCACCATCTGCAAACCAGGGGAACGTGGACAGATGGAGAGGGATGGAAGGTGACAAGATGCTTGTGATCGCTGCTGTAGGCAGGAGTCAGAGCAGAAGAACACTTTTTGTCCAGTTTTTAACAGGCATCATAGAAAAGAAGGGGTTTGGGGAGATACTACACTCCTAAGCCACTGGAATAGATCAGTGATTTGTCATTTATTTTTACTTTTTAATTCGAACTCTCCTTTTCCTCTCTCCAGACTCTCAGGTTATCTCTCAATAAAAACTTGTGGTAAAAAATCAAAAAGAATACAGCCATTACTTTCACTTGGAGAAGTTCCACTTGCTGCTAAATTCACATAATGCTATTTAAACACCCTCTTGGAGCTTTATAAATTTGCTAGCATATTTTATAATGTATAAAAGAATATGCACTTGCTTCAATGCAAGATTTATACCTATTTTACTGTTGCTAACAAAGACATGGCTTGAAATTCACACCTAAACCCCTTTGTCAGAGGAAAAAAATTGGTGAAATGACCAAATAAAAGTGATGATGATGATGATGATGATGTAAGCAGTAGGGTTTAATCTACTGTAATATATGTCAATGCATCAGGCTAAATTTCACTTCAGCCGGCACAGAACTCCTGCTGGAGATTCTGAGCATAGCAGGAACAGGGACACTATAAACAGACAAAATGGAGTTTATAATTTTTACAAAAGAAAATAAGAGTGATTATAGCTCCAACAAATCGATGTAGCTAGGAGGGAGAGAAATACATTCCCCCATCTCTTCAGATTATCTGCATTCTGGTAAATTTAATAGCTTGCATTTCATAGTGAAAAGAAAAATATACATACTTTAAAAATTTACACTGCCTGATACAGCAGATTTTAAATAAAGCCTATTTCCTGTCTAAGTGGATGCAATTTTAAGATGAAAACAAAGCAGAATAAGTATTTCAATTAGCTCTTAAATTTCCACTCAGAGAAGCATTAAAAAAAAAAAATCACAGGTCCAAGCCAGGGGTGTACATTTCGCAGGTGCAAACATAAACTGTGGCTGCAGGGAGGAATCTATGTGTACAAATCTTCATTTTTAATCACAATGTATTCGCTGAATGACTAATATATTTAAAAACCAAGTAAAACCACGAACCAAATTATATACATTCACATTTCTCCTATTAGACCAGGCTCCTCATCTTGTCTCAGACTGAAGCGATACCAACACAAATCATCCTGCTGACAGAAATACCATCACTGAAGTCATACTGAGGGGTAGAACCAAACTTTAAGTAGGTAAATGATTTAACTTTACTATTTGGCACATTCTTCCCCAACTTCCTGTGCCTTATTCCTATCTAAAATTTCTTTATGCAGGCATGTATCACAGATGACCTGGACAAGGCAAAGACAAAGCAAAGACCTTCCAAAGGTCAGTAAATATATACATTTCAAAGCAATGCACCACGGTGTCCAGGCCCAGCTGTGGCCCCAGGTATTGCAGCTAAACACACTTTACCCCAGTAAGACATAATTCCCAAGTTATATTTTTCCCTACCAGAAATGTGCATCTGCTACAGCCACTTTCACTTTATTCCTCCTCATCACTACCCTGGTTTATTTAACTGTGGTAATATCTCAAACTTGTAAAAATACCTTGCTGATTCCACAAGCTGCAGCAGTGTATAAATTGCTTTCCAGTGCCTTTGCATAGTCCAGGCTTAACATAAAAAAGGAAATGCTTCCATCCATGTGTCAGCAATATGATAAATAGCAGTGATGGAAAGCAGAGAGGAGGCCTGTGTGTAAAACTTGAGTAAAACCTCCCCCCTCCACTCTGGTACATCAAAGAGGGTTTGGTCCTCTGAAGATGAGGCAGAGGTCTGCTCTGTGCACACACTGCATGGAATACTTAGCCAGAAACACAGCGTGTCCAAGAGGCTGCTTGGGAGGAGAAGACAGAGTTTGGATGGGGGGGGGCAGGAGTGTGACAGGAGACTGAAGATGCTGAAGTTAAATTGGCAGTAGGTTAAGCTGACATGACACATACAGCCAGAGAAAAGGTACAGCCTCTTCCTCAACAGCACTGAGCTGCAGGAATGAAATGGAGAATAAAAAAAAATAAATGATTGAGGTGGGGAAAGAAGCCCAAAAAAACATGCAAAACATCAATAGAGGAGAACACAAGAGAAAAGAAGGCGAAGCTGAGATATGAAGCGGTTCTAGAAACAAAACAATAATCTCCCGACGGCACAAATGCAAAATGGGGACAAACTGTGAATAAAAATGGTTAAAGGCAGGCCTCAGTTTACTGCTGGCGCAGTTAATATGCTGCACCAGGTTGGAGGGAGATAACAGCTGCTGCTGCTGCTCTGCTGAAACACCCACCTAGAGCAGCGCTCGGTCACCGCGCCGCGCGCTCGCCCACCGCCAGCGCTCAGCCGCGGGCTCACACATTCCAGGGGACATCAAAACGTGGCAGCAAATCACAACGAATTCCAGCAGAAGACAATCAGACACCAGTGCCATATTGTAATAGCAGCCAAAGGCAAGGAAAGAATAAAGGAGTAAGTATTCTTCATAGAGAGAAGTCTTTAATGTTTCACGGATACAAGAAAGAGAGATGTGTTGCACCTGCAGCAAACAACGTGAATAAAAGGGATTGTATTTGTAGGAGCTAAATAAATATTTGCTAAATAATACGTATTATGCATTTTTATTTTTGAGTTTTCAGCTATTCTTTCCAAACTCCTCTAATGATTCGGTAACTGAATTAACTAACTGGAAGGGGGGAAAAAAAGCCCCAGTCTCTGGAAAGCAGCTTAGATGTGGAAGGACAAATATTCTGAATTAAGATATCTTGGTCACCAATCTCAGGGTTTAATTTACTCAGTTTGCCTCCAAGAATTGAACAAACTTGGGTGGGCAATTTGGAAACTGTTTAATCTCATCCCTAATCTATATACTAATAACAAATGTAGTGATTCTCAAGAAGCTGTTAGCTGAACAAACAACAGAGAGAGAATCAGCTGTCTGCCATATGTTTCTTGTTTATTTAAACAAAAATATCCATTCTGTGTTCAATCCAGTGTCCATCCAACTCAATGGAAAGACTCTTATTAGTTTGAACAAGTCCCGGAATAAAGTTTATGTGGTTTTCCATTTGGAATCTTTTTGTATATTAGCTCTACAATGGTCCCAAACTTCATCAGTTGAAAAACTAAACAAAACTTTTCAAGATGTGCTGAGTTGGTGTGTGTTGATGTGTTAAAACTTTGGGCTCCAGGAATTCAACACAGCAGCTGCTTTCTTAAACTCTTCTTAAGTTTAAGTAAGTGCTCATGGGTGCACTCAACTCCCTGCTTTGTTGATGAAAAAATTCCATTTGAGCATAAAATACCTATTGCTTTGGGTAAACTTTTTCTCATTTCAAGATGTCTTCCTATTTGCATTCACTCCAGATGGAAGACTTTGAGAAATAAGAAATTAGTTTTTTGTAGGCTAAATAGATACCCTAAAATTTGAGATAAAACTTGGTTTCAGCAAATAAAGGTATTATTTAAGTACATTAAATACTTGGATTTCAATTTATTCAAACATCTTAATTATTTTAATTTAAATACAGTATTTAAATATTTAAATATAGTGTTTAAATAGATATTAATTAAAGATAGGGGGAAGCATTACTTGGAATAAAATGTAGAGCAGCCCTCAAGAAGTTATATTAGCCTTAGTTCTGGAACAATACCTTTGCTTCTGGTCCTCCTCAAAAAAAATGGAGGATCATTTTAATTGTACCTGCTTCAGATGATCTGTTTCCTATTTTGCTTTCAAGTGGCTCAAGTCAGGCACAGAGAGTTCACAAACCAAGCTTTCCCTCAAGCAAATATTAAGCACCACCATGCAAAGTTCCCACTGTCACCCCATCCTAAAACTTAAAAGAGGTGATATTTACCCCATGAAACCATATTTTTTCCCTTTTACAAAATGTTGGGGTTTTGACAACACTAACAAGTTCCCTTTTTTCCCCATTAAATATTGACATCTTGCACCTTTTGCTTCATTCAAAGCAGATACTAAAAAAAAAAAAAAAAAATCCAAAACCACAAAAACAAGAGGAAAGAGCTCTTGGATACGTGTACCTGACCTCCAAAGAGTCATTACACAGCTACTGGGCCCAGAGCATTTTAAGGAACCAGATGTTTTTCCTACATGGAAGCCACAACTGGGACATGATAGCTCAAGCAGTCAGTCCACAGAGATCTGCTGTAGTAGCCAAACCCAGCAGCCTCCTCTGTCAGTGCCTCAAGGAGGAATTCTGACCCAGTCAACCGTGTTTGTGATGGATACAGTGACAGACAGAAATAAAGTGTCTTACATAATTTGCCTGCCTGCAATTCAGGCTTTGCAGCAGTCCTTGACCAAATTCTGGCAAATGAGCACACAGAAATCCAGCATAGTTTGAGCTGCAGCCTTCACAGGTATTGCAAAGTTACAGCTTGAAATGTTCAGACACATAAAGTGCCTGGAAATTTTCAAATATTCATTTGCAAGAATTATTGTACCTCAAAGCCCAGGTCTTCAGACCAGCACTCCCCAAAAGGGCTGTGCTAGAAAGCAGAAATGGTAGAAGCTTTCCATTAGGTGGGCAAATGCAAATTGATTTTCTAGTACCCTACAGCTTGGGTCTGTGCAACCCAATGAAATCTAGTCTCATCACTTATTAAATTTAACTATTTTTACATTAGGGCAAAATTGAAGACAACTATTTTTAAGAGAATTGAAAGTTTTCCCTTCTAAGTGAGTCCCCCTCATTCAGTCTGACATGGCAATACAATAATCAGCTGACAGTGCAGTACCAGTGTGGCCGGAGACATAAAAGAAATTATATTGACTCAGCCTACATGAGGAAATCCCTCACCAGTGTGAGAGAAAATGGGGTTTGGACAGAAATCCCACATCACTGGGTTACCAGTGTACCCTTTGCCTCCCAGATTAACAGAGCTCTTTGGCCACTGCAACACACCCTCACACCCACACTCTTCCTCTTCCCCGTCTTCCTCATCCTCTCCCAAATGACTGCCACTATCAACGTGTCTGTAGTGTATGATCCAGATCTGTGTGGCCTTGCTCCTCCAGTTCCCTCTTCCTTTTTGTATTGAGAAGCATGAAAAACTCACATAATTTGTTTCAGTGTCAGGCAGATTTTACTTTAAGTCAACAATAGGACTTCCATGAGCTTCAAAGGACAGAGCAGTAGATCCTCTTTGTGTCAAGGTATATTCCAATGCTAGATTAAACTCAGCATTTCTTTCACAAGTTTATTTTCTCATCCCAGAGCACAGGCAAACAATGAATTCTATGCCATTACATAACTCTTGTCTTTTCTGTCAAGACACTTCTGTAGAACATTAGAGGTATTACCTTTCATCAAAAAGAATTGCAAAATAATATGTGGATGAAATTTCTTACCATGAAGATGTTAGTCTAAATTTTTTGATTGCATTATGTGAAATTCATAAAATGAAATTTCTACACTATAAAAGCATTTTTAGTAGATTACAAAACACTTAAGTAGCAGATATGACTAATTCAATAAAAGTCAGTAGGAAACTGATATGATTACACTTTTTCCATTTTTACTTCCGCTTCATTTATCATTTTCTCTCAAAACACATGCCTGTATCTTCATGAAATTTCATTTATACAAGCAGCATTATTTATGTTTCATGAATTTGACCAACTTCAGAAACTAAAATTACTTATAATCTACCTTATTGGGCTCCTACATCGAAGTTCCCACCCTGCTGGCCCCAGCTAATAAAACAAACTCTGCTGTGAGACAGGTTTTACTTCAGCTGAAATAAAGAATCTGTATTTTCCTCGTAATGCTGCAGCCACATGTCAAAGTAAATTATTTAAACAAGTAATTCTGCTAGCAAATGTCTCCATGAAGTGCCAGATTGTGTACAAGAGCAGGAAGATAGCCCTGCTCCAAGGCCAGCCACAAGTGTCCCTCCTACACTCTCCTACCAGGCAGAGCAATTCACCACTGCAACCAAAGCCTGAAGTTATGAATGCACAAAGGACCATGTGGTTAAAAAAAAGAAAGAGCAATCTCCATAAACTGAGTCCTGAAGTTCCTTATTTAATTTAAACTCAATCAAATTTCCCTTTTAATAATATTTAAATCTTGTTCGCCATAGGTCTCAAAGTATTTTACAAAGCAGCATAAGCCTTATTATCTCACTGAAGTTAAAAGGAGATTGTCCTGAGGAAGGAAAGAATAGGGATTTCAGGATTTGTCACAATAAAAGGTATAAAAAACCTGCTAGAGTTGAACAGAAAAGCTAAAACTGTAATTTTTTTCATTAAGTTTTCTTTATCAAATTAGTAAAAAATAGCATCACTACATCTTCTAATACATTGTAAACTAATATCAAAGCACTTCCTTATTTAATTCATGGTTTCAAGTTTGGGAACTCTTTCATGTACAACAGAAAATATTCAGATAGAAGTTTTATTTACCATTTACAGAAGAGATTAAGGGCACTTTACAAGAAAACAACAGAACAATTTTACCACCTGTCCATGTAGAAAAACGATTTTTGGAGAGTACAGTGTACAATTGTAATGGTCTTTTCTAGTTCAGTTTAGCAGCTACAAACATAAAGCACTACTAGATGCAACCACTGTCCCGGAGTCCCTGATTTGATGTCTGGATAAAAACAGACACCTGGAAAAGCTGGGAAAACCTTTTTGCCTGGAATTTAAAAGGCAATCAGTGTTTGGGGCCACCAAGAAGTTTTGGCCCTGTGACAAAGCCTGTCACAGCTAAGGAGCAGGGACACGAACCTCAGGTGCAAGAAAAACTTCCTTAAAATACTCTTGGAAAAGGCCACGTGCCTCAGCAATTCCCAGCAGGGAGACAGCCCCTGGGGAGGCCACTGAAACCTGGGGAGCTTAGGAATAAGAGCACACCTTGAACACCAGCAGCATGGAAAGGACACTCCTTCCTCTAGGATCACTCTGGGCGAGAGGCCAGAGGAGATACATCCTTCATTAAAAATTAAATTAGAGAACCGTGGCCTGAGCATTTACTTTCAGAGTATGGGTTGTGTTTATGGTGCCCAGGAATGTCTTTGGCAGCTCTGACAGGCAAAGGATTGAATACACAGAAAGAACTTTAGTGGCAAAATCTCAGGTATCTACCAGACTTCAGACATCTGATGGCTTGAAAGATTTAAAAGATGACATAAATTAGGTGAAATTTAGACACCATTTGCTTGCCAGTTCCTGGAAGTATTTTTCTTTTTAAATCACATCTTTTCTATCTGTAATAGAAGGCAATTATATATTTGGACTTGAGATCATGTAATATTTTGAAAATTTACAAGATAAATATTTCTCACAGAGTTGTAATTTTCTTCAGGTGATCGTAAGAGCTACAGCACATTCATCTGACTAACAATGCAGGAAGATATATACATATTTCAGGATTAATGATAGGGTGCTTAAAGCAGCTTGCAATAATACTCTGAGAAGAATAAGAGGTTGTCATTAAAAAAAAAGGCAGAGGAAAATTTTGGGATTGCAAACTAGAATTATTCTGCATAGGTAGTTCTACTTGTTACTTCTTTAATATGCTATAACTTCACTGATGTGAAGGAACAGAAAGGAATATTATCAGATAATGTTTTGTTTATTGTCACTTAAGTGGCTCCTGATTGCTGGAGGTATTTTCATTAACTGAGCATAAAACCGTGTATTTAACATGGGTGCATTTTTCTGCCCATTTTCACAACATACTTCTTGCTAATAATGATAGAGGTAACTGTAAAATGGAATTTTCTATTTCTACAATGACAAGGTCACCAGTTCCAAAATTCAACGTTGTTTAAAAAAATAGATGGCATTAGAGCTTGAGGAATTTATTTAACATTCCCTAGCCTGCACTCTAAGCCCCTTGTTACAGGCAAAAATGCCAGCGGTAACACACTCTAAAAGCCTCATCTTCTACAATTGAAAGGAATACAACATTTGTGTATCGCTCACAGTGTGAGGTATTTATTTATAATGTTGCAAACTGTCAGCTCCTGTTTTATTTCCATTATATAGAGGATGTCAGGAACTGTCAAGAGGAAGAGCCTCGCCGAGGGACAAGCCATGGAAAGGCAGTGGTTTGGGTGGATGCTGCAGTGAACATGAACTGCTGGCCGTCCTCTTATGGGGCAGCCACAAGGTTGGGCACAACCTCCTCCCCTCAGGGTGCACTGGGGGTTGCTTAGAGGAGAAAAAGGCAGAATTAAAACCTGTCTGTATAAAATATATCAGGAAAAGTGTCATTTAAGGAAGGAAGCAAAGCATTTATACTAAAGAAAACCCCAAGCAAGAGCAAGAAGAAAAAAGCCACGATTAAATTTAGCCTGAGGATTAGTTGACTATTTCTAACCATCTGAGAAGCGAAGTTGTAGAAACCTGTCTTACTATGAGTGCTGGGTTAATAACCTAACCCATCCTAATCCGTGAGGCTCAGTCTCTGAAAGAAACATCGTCTGCACATCTCCATGGAAGAGCGTCAGAGATAAAAACTCACTGAGAACAGCCAAGGACACGAGAAGCAGATTAGGAGCATTAGCACAGTTCTCCACCCACTGTTTGCTTTCTCGTCTGCACTGTGCTTCCTCTTTCCTCCACAGCATCACAGAGAACTTTATATAAATGACTTTTGGAATCTGTTGTTCCCTCTTTCTTCACACTTTATTTTATCTCGTTCCTCACTCTAACTATGCATTCTAAGCCCTGCCCTTGGCTTTGTCCTGTCCACCTCTTTTCCCACAAAGACTATTCTCTTTGAATGCTGCATTCCCTTTCATAATTTAACAGTCCTTTCCTCTCCCACACATCCTGGCACCCACAATTTTTATTCCCATCTGCTGCTTTATGCCTAGGATTGAAATATTTACCAGAAACATAGTAACTAGTGAACTAAATGAAGAAATGGAGCCCATTTTCCAGAGACAATATGTAGACAGCAAACCAAATCATCTTGTTCTTCTTCAGATAGACACACTGATCCCTCTAATGCATACTGGGAAGACAAAGAAGCAGCTTTTGGCAGGGATGAACAAAAGTATCTGAAGTGAAGCCCAAGACACAGCAGCCTCAAGAGGACTATTTCTTTATGACCTAGAGATACACATTCATTG
This sequence comes from Sylvia atricapilla, assembly GCF_009819655.1. NCBI lineage: Eukaryota > Metazoa > Chordata > Aves > Passeriformes > Sylviidae > Sylvia > Sylvia atricapilla. The sequence continues at coordinate 30,789,984 of NC_089148.1, read as the reverse complement.
CAAGAAAGAAAACCCTGAAAATTTTATCATTGCGTATTGAAATTTCTACCAGTGTGTTCTTCTCAAACTCAAACCCGTGTCATCTCACATTCAGCCAATGCTGTATATAAAACCTGAAGTGTCCTTACTCACCAGGCTTTGTGGGAAGGAAAGAACACTTCATCTTTCCTTCTTGTATTGTCACATCACAGCACTTTTGTGCTCCCAAGGTGAGATTACAGGTGACAGCAGGACAGAGTAGCAAAAGAATAATGGGCTGTGTTCAGGTGGCTGTTCTACACCAAATTCTCACCAACATCTCCTCCTTCTCACTGCTCTCATGGGTGGCACCCGAGTGGACACAGACCTGCTCTTGGAAGTTCTGTGTATCCCGTGTTTCTCCAAGGGACTTCCTCCACGTCACTGCACCCAGGTGTGAACACACAAATTTACTGACGGTATGATCAGAGAAATCCCCACAAGCCTGACACAGCTGTTACCCCGAGCCCAGTCTGCCTGCTGGCGTGGGGAGAGTGCTCTTCACAAGCAACGAGGGTCAGCAAAATGGAAGTGGCACAGCAAAACAGTAGAGGAGGATTCCTTCCTCCCTTGGGAGCACACCTGAGCTGCAGACCATCCAACACTGCCAGGCTGAACCTATGAGCTTGCACAGACATTTCCTGGACATTTGGCTGAAAGCTGCAGTAACTTAATTTTTTACATTTTCATAAGGAATATTTTCCCAAGGAATATTTTTCCCTCTGCTTTTGTGTTTCCCTTTTTCCCCAGACCTGCTTCTGATGAGTGCCTGCCTCACTCATTTATTGGAGAAAAAAACACACACTGATAGAGCTGTGTAAAAATTTGGAATAATTATAACAATTATGTGCCTTTTCCAAAAATAGAAACCTTAAAGTCTTAGATTGCAAGAGGTCTCTTGCATCCAGATTTGCATTATTGGTCTATTCAATGAGGATAATAAACTTGTCATTAGTTTAACACAGGAACCGTTGTAGATACCATTAATCATGCCCTTGGTTTACTTTTACTTTTTAGTTTTACTTTCCACAAAATGGAGTAGAGAACCCACTTTGCTTTTTGACATGCTAATCACTTTCCAAACACCTGTATCCCCTTTGTCAACTGTGCATCTTTTATTAGTATTGGCGAATTGTATTTAAAGAGAATTCTCACCAGTCCCAGATATGAAAGAACAATCAACATGTCAACTCACATATTAGTAAGAGACTATCACACATCAGATCTTTTCAATGTTTGTGATTCTATTGGGATAATATAGATTGAAATAGTATATCACAAACACAGAAAGGAAAGTCTCCAGTGACAACAGTACATCAATGATGTCAAAACACTGTCAAATAAAGCTATTATTCTTCCAGCTGATACTTTCACTTGCATAGTTTGCCTTTGTTATGTTGTAATTTCCCCTGTATTTTCATTGTTCAAAATTCAAGCAAGTATTAATTTTATACACGGGCGTCAGATCAGACATTAAACACAGGAATATTTTAAGCATTTGGGAGTTATGCTGTTCATTACAGAACTGTCTTCCCTCTTAGGAAAGCCTTTCATGCCTTACAGACAACCATAAATGCAACCTCCTTGTTTTTAAACACCACTGAACACATAGATGAAAACTGGAAAAAAAAAAAAAACTTGCTTTTTAGCACTTTATAGTTGAAGACATTCCATTGGAACATAGTTTATTTCATAGTTTACTACAACAGCAGGCAGGACTATTTTAATCAGGAAAAAAAAAATTGTAACATTATGCCCCAAAGGCCTCTCTGAGCACAAAAAGACAAGACTTTCCTGGAAAGATTTAGCAAAGCCACCCAAAAAGCACAAGATATAAATGCTTTTTAAGTGTTCTCATCAGCTTGTGCAGGCTTTGAAGTTATAGTATGCCTTAAAAGCATGTTGCTGTACACAAAAATATTTTTTTAAAAAAAGTATCTCTCTCTTAAAAAGAGTAGATAAGCAGCAATCAAGTGACACTCTTCCAAATTTACTATCCATTATCTGTGCAACTTTGAGTGAACAGAACCCCCAGCTTTAAATACAACATCTGTGGAATGAAAGCATATTTCCCAACTTTGTAAAGTAACATTAAATTCTGGATGAAAAGCAACTTAATACAAAAATTATTAGCCCTACACCAAAAACAGTATAATTGGCATTAAAGTGCTAAGCACACTCAGTAGGAACTAATGACAAATACTGCTACCAAGCACCATGTTTAGTGCTACATCCTTCCTCCTGCTTCTCTTCTGTGCTGTTTTGTGAAAATGTTTCTTTTTTTCAATTCTTGGGGAAAACAAAACCAAAAAATATCCAAATGCCTTGCACTTCTTACTTATGGAAAGAAATAACTCACTGTCCTGTCCCACAGTACTCATATATGCAAGTCTAGGAGTAGAGCAATTAAACACAGATAGATATCTCTTTAAGCTCCAGTCACAGCTGACATCCCTGAAGACCTAAATCCCTTCAAACACATGGATTTTTCAGGCTGAAAGACAGGATATTATAAATAGCTGCAAAGAGACAATTCAATAATTACATTACAGTTTCACCCAGTCTAAAAATACTCATAAAGTAGAGATTTTTACTAAGTTTTCAGAGTGTAGAAATATGACTGTGAACCCATGATTATATTTCTACTTTGAGTATGAAAGAGCCATAAAACTCCTCTGCTTCTAACATGTAGACTCATGTAACAAAATACAAAATATAATACAGGCTTTCTGACAAAACAGCTTGTTGCATATATCTCTGTGTTGACAAAATGAAAACACTGATTCTTTCTCCTTTAATCTCTGTACTTCTTTTTGAAGATAGCATTGGGCTGATTTTTTGCCTTTTTTTTTTTTTTCTAAATGAAGAAAATAATACCTTTGCCACATTCTGTCAATGATTCTGTCATTTTGCAACCTGCCCACAGAAAACCTGTCTCTGTAGTCCTTCTTTCATCCATTTAGCATCACTTCTTCAGAAGAAGCAACTGCACTTGTAGCTGTACCAACACCCCAATCTCGGGCTGAAGCCTGAGATTACAGGTAAATGTGATCCTTCTGGGGAGGTGATGCTGCCCTCAGGGCTGCCTCTGGCAGCCAAAAGATAATAAATCAGAGGGTTGGACTCTCCTTAAACACTGAGAGGGCAGTGCACTTCCCAGGATCTCGTAAGCAGAACTATGATGCTCGGATCTTATGACTGTGACTAAAGAAGCCATTATTTATTGATAGGACAGTTATTATAATAGATTCCTAATAATAGCTGGCACTGGACATACATGTGGTGCTTGTGCTGAGAGTATTTTTAAATAAGTCTAAAGAGAAAGTGGAGATTTGAGGTAATGCTGTCAAAACAGAAGTAATATTGTTACATTTCAATAAGAGATGCCTGGCTCAGCCTTTGCCACAGCCCAGCAGTGAGGGAGTCAGGGCTTATCAGAGGAATTCTGTATTTCACATGACTAAAAAACCCACTTAATGATTTGAAACAGTTCTGTGATTCCAGCCAGGGGAGAAGGCACAAAGAGCACCTCCCTAGGGCTGCTCTGGTGGCAGTGGTGGTGTAAGAGAGATTCTGAAGAAAGAGTTAGCATCTCTAATTCAGACAGTTGGTGTACCTGGCTGGGACACTGGCAAGTTTTTGAGCCCCAACAAACTTCCATGCTTAATAGTTTTTTTTAGTTCCCTCTTACACTAATTTTATTGATACATTTCTTAAAAAAAAAAAAAAAAAAAAAACCACACACATTAAAAAAAAAAAAAAGCCCAGACCCACAACTACACAAAGCACTACTGCTCACAATCCCTGACCTGCTTAGAAGATGGATTCTTCATGTCAAATGAGATTTTTCAGGACCCTAACACAGCTGAACGAGGCACATCTGAAATCCATCCCTCAGTGTTTCCTCTGACTTTCACGCACTGAAAACAAACTGATTGGTTCGGAGTGAAGCTACAAAAAATGGCCAAAAAGTTTTTTTTCCTCCAGGAAGCAGTTTCAATAAACTTGAAATGTAAAAAATATTATCATATTTTGAAAACAAACTTCCTAAGTCTGTAGTCTGGTCAGATAAAACTTTCTTTTAGAGTGGAGATTTCTAAAAAATATTCAGTTTTTTATGGCTATTTAGTTTGCATTTAAATCAGATTAATCAGAAAGGCATACCACTGTATATTTATTTGGTTCAATCATTGCAAGATGACTTTATTTGGGAAGTGTTATTTACATCTTGCTGAGCCTAACACATTTATATTTAATGAAAATAATTTTCACCAAGTATTTTTCCTCATATGATCACTCTCAATAGTAATTTCCTGATGTTATTCTCCTCTCCTTAATCTAAATTCTGTTCAACTTGCTTAAGTAAGTAGTAATTTGTCCTTCTGTGAATGATGGTCATGGTGTCTCATCACACTTACAATAGTTTTTCCACTTATAATGGCAACTTCTTTTGTGAGGAGAAGATCTCCTCTTGATGATGATGACTAAATTATGTGTGTATCAGAAAATGTGGCTCAGATTAAAAACGGAGCTGAGTGGACATTTTATGCCTCTTGGCCATCAGAGCTTGGAGGGGAGACAGAAAATACAGAGAGAAGACCTGGGGAAAGTCTTCTGAAAGGTTCTTGTGAGCTACAACCACTCACCCAAATTACCAATGTAAATCTTTTATGCTGCACTGGGAATTGTGCAGCGGGGAGAAAAGGGCAAGGCAGACCTAACAGTGGCCTTGGTTTTTATATTCCATCAGTTCAGGGAGCAATAGAATGTGGCTACAACCCACAGAATCAGGCCACAAAGATGAAATGCGCTGTAGAGTTGCACCCAAAGTGTTTGGCATGTTCCACGCTCATTTGCAAGGTGCTGCTGCAGTCCAGGAGTTCTGGTCAATCTGAAAGTAATTATTTCTTGGTAGACAAGTGTATTTCTGTAGGGTGAAGCTCCATTCAGCACTTGTCTCCAAAGCATTTAGAATCTTATTATAATCCATGTGACCTGTTTCTATTTTAAGAGGAGTAATTCACCAAACTGACACTGATAACTCCAACTAAAGTTTTACAGTCAATCACAGCAAGTACTGTGTGCAGAGATTTCTTTCTTTCTCTTTGGTTTTTTTGTCTATCTCTGTATATTATAAAAGCAGGAGTTAATCTTGAAGGAATGCAGCTTTTGGAATGCACTGTATACACCCCTAAGACACAGGCAAGGCTGGCAGCAACTGTTAAATTGTCACAGCTGATTTCTTAGATACTAAAATATGGTGCTTTGAGCAGGATGACACTTGGATAGTGGGATTTTTTAAAATATTTGGTTTATGAGCACAGGTACAAGATAAAGTCAATCTGGTATGATATGAACTCATGTAGTAACCTGCACCAGAACCAAAAGGATCAACTTGTGATCTCAGGCTATTCTACCATGTATATCTGTCAGATAGTTTTAAAAATACACTTTTTATAAAGAATCAAAAGACTGGTTGATTTCTCATGTGATTTAGCACCTTTTCCGTGTGACACTTAAGAGAGAGCCAACACCTGCATACTTCCCAGACTGAGTGTGTGAGATGACTTTTCAAAAATCACTTTGCCATAGAATGGCTCAGCTCCCCATCTGTAAGGTGGCAATAATATTTTTTATGACATTTCTTATACATAAGCACCTTCAAGATCTACTCACGAGAAGTGCTCACACTAGAGTACATCAGTTAATACATAGGCAACAGCAACAGTACATAGCTTTAGGTAATAAACAAGGTTCTTAAAAATGTGTCATTAAATGAGAAATAAACACCCCATTGTGCTCAGCACTTGTTCAGACCCACCAGCAATAAGATGTTTAGTTTTGGTCCTTCCCAGGTCATGACAGACACTGAAAACCTGCCAATGATCCAATAGGAGGCCACCACAGTGATTAAGATACTGGAAAACTTAAAATACAAAGAAAGATTGAGGGTCTTAGATTCATTCAGCTTAGAGGGCTGAGAGCAGTGAGTACCAACACTGGCAGTCAAAAATTGCAACTAACCCTGGCAAGAGCCATGCCCTGACAGATCTTAATTCTGCTGAAGAGTATTCCCATAAAAGCCTACAGGGTTTGTCTTGCTCTGGAGCATTAAAAATGTAAGAAATGCAAGAAAGACCTTATGACATTTGAACAGCCAATTCCATTGATCCAGTGCAGGCACCAAGATCAAACCCTTGACTGTCCACTCCAGACTTTGTGAGAAATGTTTGCCAATAGACTTGCCAATGTGCTTCTACAGCAGAGGAGATGAATCACAGATATTGTTATTCTGTGGGAAAACACAGCAGCTCCCCAGACAAATCACCCCTTTGCATTAAGGAGCTGATGTGACAATTCCTTGCTTGTTCATGCAAAGCACTGCTGTGCTGGTGTCTGTCATTAAATGGATGCTTTCACCAGCAATGGCCAGGAGCTTTCTCCATTGCTCTGTCACACAGCAAAGACTGAACCTCTTCTCACAGGAAACCAGCCAGGGAACATCCCTTGGGCTGATTTGTTGGGGTGGGTATTCTGCTACTGGCTAAGGGAATCTTACATTGTCCAGTGGCAATAAAAAATAAAATAAAATAAAATAAAATAAAATAAAATAAAATTAAATACCAACCAGAAGTGATCCTCAAAGCTGTTAGACTAAGTAAAATTCTGATATCTGGGCAGCTCTTAACAAAATCAGCAAATTATCTGATTAATGAACAGGCAGAGATAAACTGACCTGAGTACAGTCATCTCTGAGCTGGAACACCATCACTACTTCTTCCATGAATATGAAGAATTTATTCCTACACACACAGAATGAGGATAGACATCATTATCAATGTGTGCTCTTCATATATTGGATGGGAATATCTGGAGACTATAATACAGCACATGAATTTTTTTGTCTGTGCAAAATTTAATGTGTGGTTGAATTTAAAGTATCCCCTGTAAAAGAGATGAGAACTAAAGGAAAATGAGCACCAAGAATTGCTTACCAGAAACCAACAATAATGCTCTCTACATATGGGTCACATGGAAACAACAATAACAGAATGATAACTAAAAACTTGTATCACGCACATCATTGGTAATGTTGTCAGAAAATCAATTCAGACAAATTTAAGCCTCATATTGAATTCATTACTTTTCAAAAATATTTCAGATAATCCAAAATGCTTGTCCATGCCAGGAATTTACTCACAACTGCATAACATGGTGGGGACAATTTCCTTAAGTGCAGGAAAGGATACAAAGGAATGCAATTGTAAATGTAATGGGCACAGGAAAAGAAAAGCTATATGTGGAGTTGCATTAGATAGCCAGACAGATCTATTTCTGCTCAATTATCCTGACTATGCACAATGCTACCAGCTTTGAAACTATTTGAAACTTTATTACATGTTTCACTCTGACGTTCAATGCTGTATCTATGATGAAGTAAAAACACTAAACCTTTCCACGATGAGATTCTGGAGACCATCCAGTAATTAATTTTACTAGGAAAACTGAGAGAAGAAACTGAACGTAGATAAAAAAGGTTGTGAAGCACATAACAAAACAGTGGCCACAAACATTTTTGATGTTGATTTAACAGAAGTTGGTGATCTTACCAGATAGGAGATAAACAAAGAGAAGCAATAATCACATTTAACTAGCATGAGGAGGCACCTCCACATCCAGAGGATTGTAGAAGCCATTTACTGATATCCATTCTGATTTTGAGAGCAAATAAAATCTGTACAGGTGATTTTAGAGGTGATCAGTACAGGCTGTATTGAAATTTGTGAAAAGGAAAGAAATGAAATAAAAGCAAGTTTGACAAGCATTAAAGAAGGAATATCTTTCAGTATTGTCTCAGGTGAGGTGAGACTTATCTGCAAACTGAAATAAGATCTTAATATTTGGTTTAAACTATGCTACGTGGAAATGGAAAAAATACTTCTCTGCACTTAAGGCAGGACCTTGAAGTACACTGGAATGTTTGCCTACTTGAACTATTTGAAAACATTCATGAATAATCTTTCCTAGGAATGCAATCATAGGGGTTCATATTTGCTCTACCCTTCTTGACAAGTCAAGTAAAAATAGTAAGCTTTCCCTTTTCATAGATTTCTAGGCAAAACAGAAAAATAACTCATTTGAGACATGCAGTTGTGTGCCTACAAAATGCAGGTGGTTAAGGTGTTTACTCCCACTTTGACATTTATACCACAGGTTATTCACTTTTACCTGCTACCTGAGACTGGCACCATGTAAAGGATGCCTCCTGTAGTTGCACTTTTGTATTCAAGAGGAGTTACTGTGGTCTAGGCATCCTAGACAGCAAGCAAGCTTGCATTTACAAGCTATATTTATCTATAAGCATGACACAAAAGTGATTAAAAACAAAACAACTGAAGGGGAAAAAAAAAAAAAAACCACACAATTAAATCAGTTAATATTCATATCAATGCCCATAAGTGAAACGAGAAGATTGTAAAAGTGAGCGTTTAACATTCCCAAGCTTTGCTGTAAAAAAGCAAAAGCACAATGCTACTATTAATAAAATATACTAAATATATTAAAATTTTATACTAAAACTTTAATATTTATTTTAATATATTAAAATATTTTAATATATTACAAAGATAATTTAATCATCATTCTGTTCCAGCAGTCTTAAATGAAGATTTTGGCTAAGTAATAACATATAAACTACATGTACAGCAGCTCTTTTCTCAAGGAAACGTTCTCAGTACTTGTCTATCATTTGTGTATGCAATCAATGGACCTTTCCTTGCTTTGTGCCATTTCATAGGGCAAATATTTTGATTGGTTTTTCTTATGTGCACCTTCTTCTGCTCAGTGTCAGGGGCAGCAAGGAAAACACTCAGGCCTCAAACACATCTGAGATTCCTCCAAATTATTTTTTTTTTTTAACTTTTAAGGCAAGGAGTTGAAGTCGACTGAATTTCAGCATTTTCTATAAATTGATTCCATTTAATTAGATAATATTTTTCTGAGGATTCACTTTTAAAAAAGCATTTTGAAATTCGACTGTACACTTCACCTTCTTTCCAGCTTGCACAGCGATACAGCAGTGCATAAATTATATTTGTATTGAAGCTTGATAGTTTGGTCTATAAATTGTACATTATTGGAGAATAGATGCTGTGTAAGTAGGTGACAAAAGCCTGCTGTCACCAGACATCAATCAGCTCTGGATATCACCAGGCTCCAGCATTGCTGCCAAAAGATGGGAAGTGTCCCATATGAGGAACAGCATGTGCCCAAACACAGAGAAGGGGACAGCAGCCTAATAAGAACTCTGTGATTAGCAGGAATTAATAATTAATCCCACCTTTTTAATCTTTGCTTTTAAACAGTTAAGCTGCCACTTAGAAGAGGCATATTGTCAGCAAAACCTAATTCTTTTTAATCCATGTGCTGCCTGTGTGACATTCCCGTGGTTTTTCCCACACACACTGAACTCGGAGGCAATGCCAAAGAGACAATATCTTGCTTAACACAAAATCTGTGTTAAGCCTTTCACCAAGTACAATAACTCCTTAAGTATCCATGAAAACCTACAGCAAGCACTTTCAGACGTGAGATGATGCCTTCTTTCATTTTGACTTTAAAGCTGAAAAATCGGTCAGCTTGAAAAATTCTGTATCAAAAGTTGAGGCAGAGCACCCATTAGCATTGCTCCACTGAACTTCATTGTTTGGCTATGAAACCTCTCACCAACGACACTTAATTTATACTGCATTTGCAAAGGCAACAATTACCTCTAATGCCATTTGTCCTTTGTTCTGATGGCCTTTTTTTGATCTCTTATCTCATTGAAAAATCCTGATTTTAATCAATACGTAGTCAACAGCAAAATGTTGTAAAAACATCTTCTCTGACTATGTCAAAACTCCTCTGTATACCAGATCCAGCATCTACACACTGGTAACAAAAAAACATGTCAAGTGCAACAGCACTAAGCACTAGCCAGCTCTTATTTTAATAGTATTCATAAATGGTGGCTAATTTAAGTGCATTGTATTGGACTGATAATGGAGTCTCAGTTATTGCTCATCTCTAGAAGCATCTATTGATATGTAAAGCAAAGACATTAGCCATGTAATTAGCCTGCAGCATAACTATCATCCTTCACTCAATCATTTCAGTTCCAACTGCCCAAACAATAGTAACATTTCACAATGTTTTCACTTGAAATAGCTGGTGCCTTAATCATAGTGTGAATTTCTTATGAAAAGCTCCCACAGATAGTGTACATCATGCTGGGAAAATGAGTTTAAGTACAAGAAACCGATTAAAACTCTAACAATCTCCTAAGGATAATTTGTTAAAGGGGTTTTGTTACTTTGTGTTCACTCTAAAAATAATCTAGCTCTTTATTAAAAGGTTCAGCACCTTAATAACTATTTAAGATTGTATAAGAATAATCAATGTTTTTCCCTTTGTTGGCTACATACATTTACATTAAACAGAAATGCAATTTTACTGTTATTTTTAATAATATTTCCGCACATTTCTATTTCATTATTCATGATTCTGTTCTGAAAGAAAAAAAAATATAATCACTCTAAGCAATTACTGGAAAAACCCAAGTTTATTTTAAGATGGAAATTCAACTAAAAGGACCTTTATGATGTTTTCTGCCATAGTAGAGCCCTAGATTCTAAGACTTGTGTATGCCATCTTCCTTTTTTCCTATGTTCTTACATTTAGGAATGTTGTTTTCAAGACATATTAAGTTTCACGCTTTGTAACATATTCCTTAGTTATTTTAATCTATGCTTACAGTGTCAGTCAGGGCTGACTTGAAGGTCACTCTCAGTCTTAGACATGAGCCATCCATCCCTCCTTGTCTATGCATTTCTTGGTCTCTACAGATAAAAACACAAAGGAATTACAAATCTACTGCTTACTAGAAATTGTCTGCCCCAGGCAGGACAAGCAAACCTGTTCCTGCTTCCCAATGCATTGGTAATCATGGCATCTTGCCCACACAGGGCAGGAAAGGATGGGCTTGTGGAAAGGTTTATCTCAGATCCTGGACTCTGCAAGTCTGAGCAAGATGGAGCTGTCACCAGGAGACTGCAGAGATTTGCAAGTTGAGTTGAAGATCACCAGCTCAAGAAGATTGTAAGGTCAGTCTAACATATTCCAAGTCTCTTTAGTGTCCGAAACCCAAAAATTAACTGTTCAAAGGGACTCCAAGAATGACCCCAGGTATAAGATACTGCAAGCAGCGTTCAGTTTATCTGTAAAGAGCATCCTTAGAAGCAATCTGACTCAGAAAGGTACCAGCAGAGGGGAAGGGAAAGAAAGAGGGGAGGATTGGGATCCAGAAAAGCCAAAACAGTCACTTGGAGCCTGGAAATGCTCAGAAAAGTTATTTTCTCCAGCCATATCATAGACATTCTCCTTTGCATTCCACTCATTTATCTAAGGAACAACAAAGTGAGCCTTTAAATTTATTCTCTTTCCACATTAAATTCTTTTTTAGCGTTTCATAAAAACACTTAAATCTTCTCCTCAAACATCTTCAGCTGGGGAGAAAATAATTGGAAAACTACTACAATTTGCAGGGAAAGTCTATATAAATTTACCTCAGCATATTATGTAAAATGACTGAATACCTCAAAGCTTCAGTGTTTGTTAGCTGGCAAGTTTCCAGTGCAGTTCCAATAATTTCTACTCCAATAACAGTATGATAAATAATTTTCCTGAGCTAAGATGGAACTGAAGTTGTGTGCACTTTCATAAAAATATGATTATCTTAAAATCAAATATGAGATTTCAAACTGAACATAGGAATAAGAGCTGCAAATACGATGTCAGTGCCTAGTAGGGACCCTAAGAGTAATGGAAGTGGAATGACATGTATATTGTGTTATCTTTACAGTAGTTTGGAGACCTGGTTTTATGGACAAAATGGCAAAAAGGCACAGGAAAATGTGAATTAATTAATCCAAATGATAGTGCAGAAGGTGCTCTCTGCCCTAAGCTGCAGATAATGAGAGAAAAAGAGGCAACTGCACTTCTTCACTTGCCAGAGTCCCGAGGTGAAGCAAGAGTGGAGTTCTCAGTTGCTCAGGGAAACTTTCAGCAAGCCCAAAATGGGAAGGGCCACTGAAGTACTGAGTGCTGGACCAGCTCCATTTGTTTAATTTAAGGGAGACAGCTGCTGCGATTTACATAAATTGTGCTTTATTGATCCACAGAGATTCTTGTGGCAGCTTGCCTTCCCCAGAAAAAAAGAGAAAAGAACGCCTTGTCATCCTCTCCACGTCTTAGAGGCAGCGCTGCACCAGAAGAAATCTTGAGCAGGTTTTTGCATTAACTCAGAGTTTAGAGTTGAAGTTTGAAGAGGAGCAATACCAACTTGCAGTATCAGAGATTAGGTTTGGGTTTCACCTTTCATTTTGGGAAGAAAATACATCAGAAATAGAGATAGGAGGTAAAGCATGTTGTAAAGCATGTAAAACAACAGGATAAAGGTGGGAAAATGAAAATATTTGGGCGTGATTTCAGTTTTCTTCCTCAGAATTAACAGATTTTTGGAGGACTGTGGTAAATATAGATCTCTGAGGGCAAGGGGCAAAGCACAGAGGAAGGCCCGGAGGATCCAAGCTCCTATGTGAGCTGCCACTTCAATATGTGCACTGCAACAGACAGGTAGGATAAATTAAACAACGTTTGCACAGTGCTGTAAAAATTGAAAATGCTGTAAAAGTGCTAAGAATTCTAATTAGGTACAAGATGCATGCAAAGAACTTGGTAAGACAAAAATAAATAAAAACAAACCACCAAAAAACTAACACCAGCTAACCCAGCTATTCTAATTAAACACACCTACTTCTCTCAGGTACTCAAACTTGTTTCCATGCCAATGTCAGCCTCTGGACTAGCCATGGGCAACTACTGGGAAGCAGCAAGAGTAGAAAAGGAAGAAAATAAAATGTCTATTGAGCCACAGGGTGTTGGGAAAGGAAGAAGAGGCTGTAGAACTGCAGCATGATCCTCGGGCAGAACACTCTGAGTGCTCTGCCCACCCACTGCCTGCACATTGCTGTGGGCTAAAACCCAGCTCAGTCCCAATGCAGCCAATAGAAAATGACATTTGCGACATCCTAAGGTTAGCCTAACATTAATTAAACCATCACAGTACTGCACTATTATCCTCTTTACTTAGTTCTTTTGCGGATTTTACTTTTCCTTGAGAAACAGTCGTCTCCAATTAGAATTTCGTAATAAATCTGAATGTCAGAACTCCCCAAGTATGAATGTCATCTTTGTTTAGAGGCTGGAAGGAAGAACTGAAAGCAGAGATGTCCTTGAGCACTAAAATTAGCTGAAATACTCATCTACCACAGGAACCTGAATGTGGCATTAGACCTCAAAGTGGTTAAATCAGAATTGTTGCGAAAGAACATTCCCTGAAAGCCACGGGCTGCCTGTGGTGGTCCCTTGCAGTCTGAGATTCCCAGGGGAGAGCAGAACCTGGCAACTGCAAATCCAACACAATCAAACCATCCAATGCTACGCACAGCCTGCAGATTTTCCCCTTCCCACCAATATTTTACCAGTGAGGATTTCCTTCTCCTACAATCTCTGCTCTGATGCTTCAGGACCACGGGAAAGTTTGGGCTTGAGGTATTTCATGCAAGTGGCTAAGAGTGAGTCCCTGCTCTTTCCAAGGTTTTTGTGCAAACACCAAAACCTCTGTGCAGAGGATACAAATCCACCTTCCCAGTCAAGGACCAGCTGCCCACGTGGTAATTTCCCTATCAGGAAAATGGAAAATTTCCCTACCAGAATTTGCTGCCCTGAATTATAGTTCAGGTAGGTGACCGAGTAACACCTTCATGCAAAATCTGCAGTAAGGAAACACATATGCCATCATTCAGATTCCCTCTGAGGTATTATTATCTCAGATGTGTGATTATTCACCTCCATCTATTGTTAGACACTCTGCATTCTTCCTTCATTTGCCTAAGGAAATTATGGTACTGCTTATTAAGCAACAGATATTTTTATTTTTTTTTCCATTTTTTTTTTTTTTTTTTTTTTTTTTTTTTTTTTAAAAAAAAAGGGTACACAACAATAAAATACAATATTTTTTCCCCCAAATAGAATTGTTTCTGTTCAGAAGCAAGTGTTTATAAACATGTTGCCATGTGAACTGAATCAAGAAAACTGCCCTTTCTACTTTTATCTCAGCCTTCAGGAAAAGTGAAAACTGCATTAAAGATGGGGTTTAACCTTTCAGTAAAGTTGTTGCAGACATTTTGGATATTTTCATATGGCTAAGTTTGTTCAATATTTCATAAGAATTGCAGGGGTAGTGCTTTGTACTGAATGCCAGAGCTGCACATTCAGAAAATGGCAGTAGAATTTAGCAATATTGCTGCATACCAGAGGCAAGCCTACATTCACTACTCCAACATTTCACTTTGCCATCCTTCACTCAAAGGAATTTAACATGGGGAAAAAAATTAAATCATCGAGATACAATAAGGCAAAATCCATCAGTCATCTAACAAGAGGCCCTGTCACTGCTGTGCAATGTACAGATCATTTGCCAAAGTCAGAGGTGACAGAAAATTCAGAAATACACAAACACAACTAAAAGCACCAGGTAGACCTGAAAAGGCAGAAAATAAATCACTTTGTCCTGCCAAGGTTAAGACTGAACCATGAATTTCCTTGCATTTGGAATTTTATAGAAGGGAAGATATGTGGAGATCTCGTGCACAGAAGCTGAGTTTATTCTACCCCAAGATTTTTTATTTCATCACTCATCTAGAACAGCCAATGCTGCTGCTGCAGCATCAGTTTTAACCAACTCCAAGGTTTGGAACAGACAAGAAACACGGAATTATTTACTACAGTTTGGGCTCTGATAATTACCAGGATAAGGAAGATGAAGAAAGTAGAAGCTACTCCGAACACAGAACTCTGGGTCAAGCAAAACTCGTCTTTCCCATTATAACAAGACATAATCTGCTCAATGAAAGTCTTCTGTACTAGGCAATATTTTTTGTTAAATGCTTCTTACTGTCAGTGTCAAGGCTTGTTGCTTTGGAGAAAATTCTCCTTTTTAAAATAAAAATGTTGGTATTGACATGCAAAATTTGCTCTTCAACTGATAAGAAAAGTCACAGAAACACAATATTTCTAACCTGAGGATGTCTGCAATGCAAGTGTAAGCAAACTAAAATATGATAAACTGCACAAAACCAAGTAGAACTGTTTCTTTGCCCCATTAAAGTATCAGGTGGAGGAAATCTTTTGGGCCTTCTGATACATTTTCTCATAAATGAACATTTTTACTGATTAGAGATATTTATGTATGCAAATAGAGCAGAATAATTAACAGTACAGTAGTAACATGGGTTTGTACAAAAGTGCCCATTAAGATTCCACACACAGTCCTGATTACTGACATGGGAGAGATTCTTATGACTTGGAAAGTTCAACAAGAGAGTTCTTTAGTACTAGAAATTGTATAAAATTGACAGTATTAAAATATTTCTTAAACTATTGCCAGCAACTATAATGACAAGAGGCTTTGGAATTTTGAATTCTGTATTGTTTGATTTGCAAAGCTCCCCCAATATGTTTACTTATAAAGCTATTTAGCTTTCTGTCAATCAACCCACGTGGTTTATGGCGGTGGTTTCACGTTGTTATTGTATTTCACAACTCAGGTATTTGGATACCCAATTGCATGAAAGACTACTTTCAAACAGTTAAATCCCCAAAAGAAAACAGGAGATGAGCCAAAAAATTTTAAGTGAGATGAACCGAAGCCTGGAATACATCTGTGTTTACACATGGTCTGTTAGTCTGCAAATATATGTGGGCAACTGTGCACACCTAATTCCACAAATGTGAGTTCATAAATTCATTTCCTTCACTCCCAGTTGACACTGTCAATGTATTCTTTAGTCTTTTTGCTGAAAGAGGATCAAGTGTGCCAACCACGAGAGTGACTTTCGAGGCTGCAAACACTTTCCAAGATAAAGGCACTGAGAAAATTGCCTTAATCTGCATATGGTAGGAAAGCAGAAGATACCAAAGGTTATTTACTATTGATATGTTCCACATTTAAAAGAACAATCCTAAGCCCATTGCCTGTCCCTTGAGCCATCTGGTCCCCCCCATTATTAATTGTTCTACCCGACCTTCACAAGAGAAGAAAAATATTGTTGTATCTTCTTTTATCTTGTCTTATAATAGGAATCATGTTTCATAGTGTTGAAATAAATTACTTGCACAGTGATCAAACATCTTAGCTTCGTTTCAGCATTTAATCACCCGTGAAAGCCTTTTATTGCTTTGTATACTCCAAAGTCATGAACATTATTTCCGATCTATTCTATGGAAAGTATCTTTCATTTTATTTTTCAATTACATCTTAAATTCTATCATTCTTCCAGCAAGCACTTTGGTGTAATCCAAATGTACGAAAGACCTTTGTTTCTCTTGTATTTATTTCCTTTTAAAATGTTTTTACCTATCGCAGGAGAAAAGAAAAAGCCAACTTAAAATGGCTAAAGTAATACTAATTTCATTGACACTGCTTTATTTACACTCAATATATACATTAAAAAGCCTCAGAAAATAATAATAAATAAAATCAATACATCAGACAATGGAACAGACCATGGTTGTTCTAAAATCCATTATGTTTTCTAGGCTGCTTGTCAAAGCATCATTGCTATTTAAAAACAATAGTCCTGCATCAATTCTGCCTGAAACTCTCACCAAGTTTATGGATGTATCAGACAATTATTTAGTGTCACAAATCTCAGTATAGGCTATGCAACATGCATAGATTTTTGTTTGATGAGCTAGCTCAAAGTAAAACTTCTCTTTCAAATGCATAAGGGAAATCCACATCTTTACTAATTAGAGGAAAAAAACCCTCATACGTCAAGATTTTAATAGCAAAACACACACACAAACCAATTGCTATTCTATAAAGCCAGATTAAGAGAGGTATAATGGAGACAAAACATTTCTTCAAAACCCAGTTGGTCTGAGTGTGATAATCAGGGAGTTTTATATCACATCCAAAAGTATTAGTCCAGCTGAAATAAGTGCAACAACTTACAGTGATAGAGGAGCTATCAAACCAAAGCCTCATCTAACAGATGTGACAAGGCCATGAACAATTTGAAGCAGCTTTTAAGTTGGCCCTGTTTTGGGCAGGAAGCTGGTTCTCTGAGGAACCCCACCTTTCCTATAATTCTGTTCATCCATAAATCACGGGGTTGTTATCAAAAATACTTAAGAATATATTCATTTAAGCCATTCATGATAAACTTTTCAAAAGCTCTAATTTTCAGATAAGTCAAGCTCTGGGACAGTGTTCCAGTAAAAGCAAGAAAAGCAGTTTTAAGATGAAGTTTAAAAACTTACTGCCCCATCAGCCATGTGCAGCAATGCAGGACTGGCACAGATGAAACATTAATTCCCTCCCTCTTCAGTGTTCCTATATTCCATTGAAAACCTTTTCAGTAAACAATCATTATATATTCTTTTATATAGAATATAAAAAAAAATCTCATATATTTCTTCTTTCATGAAGAAGAAATATTCATCCTTTTATATCTTTATCCAGTTTAAATCAGAGTTATGGCTAATAGTCCAGTAATTTCTGATTGTGAAAATATAAATTAGTTCACATCTTGTACAAATTCACTTTTCTTGAAATATGATGGCAGTGAACTTGGATGCTGAATTCCAAAATGAGACAAATGTTATTTCTGTTACAGTAGCTTTTTCTACCCCTTGAGAATTTTTCCATTCTCATCGGTTTCATAGATTATGAGTTTTTAGATAGTAGTAAAGCTTCTTATACATAAATATGAGAAAACAGTAGAAAAAGAAAGAATAAATAAACAGCATCTGTTTGGAATGATTATTTAGCTGATAGATTTTGGTCTGAAGCAAACAAGAGAAAATGCATCCTCTAAAATGAGGAATATTTGAGAAGCTTAGTTATTTACTTGTCCCACCTAAGGCTGGAGATATTTTTCATTGAACATTACTGAGAGCACACAGACAGATTATATTGATTTCAATTAGAAAATCGTGTGAATAGATCTGTCACCTTTGATAACCTTTGACTGGAACTTTGATTGTTGCATTATGAGCTGGAACTGCACATATTATTAGAGACAATACCCAAGCTAAAAACCACTTTTATTCTAAAGACAGTGAAATTTATTTTTAACAGTGTTAATTATTAGCAGCACTACTACTGGCATCAGTTAGATTACTAGTTTGGGATTTTTACAACATATTAAAAAAAAACCAAAAACACCAAACATTTTTAGATAGAAAATAAAAATAATTAAGATTTCCTTCACAGACATGAATTCTGTAGAATTTCACACCAAACTTCCTAAAGTTTTCATCCTATGTCAGAAAACAAAGCCAGGCTAATCTGCTCTGGACAGCCTAGAAAGACAAACCTATGAACCACATCCCTCAGACTCTCCACTGTGACCTTCAGCTAGATGGCCAGCTCCACAAATCCCCTGGTCCAGATTCAGCAAGAAATGGAGCCACACTCCATTTAAAGTGTCTTTTTCAAGCTGTGCCTGAGCTTTAGGTAAAGGTGCAGCAGCAGGCATGAAAAATATGTTGAAAAAGGAGTCAACGTATGTTGGGAGTTATATCACTATATTCCAGATATTCCAGAATTCCCCAGATCCACAGAAGTCTGAGGGACCGTCAGTACTAAATGCACAAAGAACAGCATAAACTTTAAAAATCTGAAAACAAGATGACAGAGGTTTCACCAAATAGAAACATTTTACTAGGATGTTAAAGAAAAACTTTTCAAACTGTTCCAAGTCAATTTGTAGAGGGTTGAGTGACTGAAGAGGAAGATATTTCAAGCTAGCTTGTACCAGAGAAAAACTTAAAATACTCAACCTTCTTTTGAAATGGACTTTCTTTTGCAGAAACTGTTACACAGCTGCAGTTTGGGGAAGCTCCCTCAGAAAGGGAAGGTGCTTCTCCTTTTTTTCTCTTGTACGTATGTTCACCAATAAGCAGAGATCACAAGGTGAACCTAAAGACCACTCCAGCACACACCTCTGGGAGCACAGGCACTGCAGAGCATCCTGAACAGGCTGAGCCTCTCTCTGCTTAACCTCCATCACTGGAGACCACCTCTGCAGAGGAGAAACGCAATCTGGTGAAAGGTGTCTCTGCCCATGGCAGGGGCCTTGGAATTAAATGATCTTTAAAAGTCCCTTCCAACCTAAACCGATCAGATTTTACAGCCACCTTCAGCCATTTGTGTTCATTACCACAGCTGACATCTTTATTTCCAGATTATTCTGATTTTTAAAGACCTTCCCATGGCCTTCTAGCATTTCTCTCTGTAGTTTCCTGGATGAAAGTCCTGACCTGGCAAACATTCTCCCTCTCCCCAGCCATCACTGTCCTTCAAGTCCTTGCTGAGGCAATAACCAAAAGGACCAGAGCATCTCATCTGCTCCTGTGATGTCACCTGTGCTGTCCATGTAATTGCAACACACACCGTCCTGTTCACACTATATCTAGATTTGCAAAGTGGGAAGGCTACAGATGAACATCTCACTTGAAAATGACCTGAACCACTGCTGTTTTTAATCTTTATATGTTCTCTGCCCATCCTCACAGATTCTATATCTGTACACAACAATGTCTTCTTTTGTCTCCTACATGACCACAGACTTTCCTCCCCGAGGTCTGCCCTCCTTTTTTTTTTCAGAATGTGTCGGTCCTGCCTGCACACAGCCTGTTCTGGCTGGGTCAGGCTCAGCACTAAGCTCCCTTTTGTCCAGCTGCCTCCACAACACAAAGGGAGCTCCACAGTCAGGTTTGATTACACCAAATGCCCACTGGTGCAGGTTCCTCCACTAATCTCCACCCAGACAAAAAGAAGGGCTTTAATCCTTGAAATCCTCTTAATGACCTTCCAAAGATCTGGCCATCAGTCTTCCTGCAGTCCCTCGGGCAGAATGCTCCAGGTTTAAAAATCTTTCCAGATAACTTTCCATAATGTTGACTGACACCATAAAAACACGTAAGGCACAGGTTGTAATAACTGTAATATAGTAACTGGCAGTACTAAGAGGAGAAATAACAGCTTTTCAGGCAAACATTAAAGTCAGGGCAAGTTAACTCAGTCTGAGTAAACAGATTGTATAAAAGTCCAATTCTTGTGAAATGAGTCCTACTGAGCACAATTCTTCCCATTAGTCACACAATAATTATGCAACCACACAGCAAACAAACCTCAGCCTTTCCCTTTCTTCTGTCTCAGTCGCTGAGAACTCAGGAGGATACGGACATTATTGAGTAAAAGCATTAATCTCTGAAAAAGCATGTTTGTAATGCTCATTTTGTCCCATGAAAGAAATATGAAACCAGAAATTACCGATAATTTCACTGTGGAAGCACAGGGAAGTATTTGTGAGGTACACCACTCACAGTGCTCTGAAGGATCTGAGCACAGAACTGACTGAAGATTTTAAATTAAGGGTATTTATCTTAACTAAACGTGTGAAATAATTTAAAAACACAATTAACTGGTCAAAACATCAGCAATATAGCATATTGTGGAACATACACATGTGAGGTTTTCACTCCTGTCAGCAAAGTACACAGCTATTAAAGCTTCCACTGCTGTCAGAGTTTGTATAAACTATTTCCACAGTTCCTCACACTCTGTCTTAACAAAAAACCAGTTTCAAATCTCAGAAGAGTTTTAGTTACAGTCTACAATTACAGTGGCTGTGACACAACCATCTTTCCAATGGTAAAGAAAAAACTCCTCTCAGTTTGGTCAACAGCTTGTGACCAGATCAGATCACTCTTTTCAAGTTAACCAATATTTTGTGTTGTAAAAAGACCTAATTTGATTCTGTTTAATGGGATTAATATGTAGTTACTTATTTGAAGCTATCATTTTAATGATTTCTAAAAGTTCAAATATCCCAAACTCATTAAATGACAAACTACAGAGCAAATCAAGGTTCAAGGGGTTTGTTTTAGTTCTGAAAAAAAAAGCCCAAATGTACATGCCACTTCACATGTTAAATAATACAAGAAGGGATATTAGAAATGAAAAGTAAAATAATTACAGGGATTACATTTCAGTTCCCAGGTAATCCTGTTACATAAGAAATTTGAGTTATACCTTCTCAAGATTTGAGATGGATTAACAATTATTTCTTCAAATAAAAATTCTCATTTCTTTAAGTGCTGAAATAAATTTATTCCAAATAACGTATTTGGGGAGGGTGGGGGTGTTTCTACTAAATAAAGAAAAATTGTTTAAGTTAATCTGTTCTATAACATTGCAGGCTTCTGCTCTGGGAATGCCTTATATTAGGTGGTTTCTTAACCTGAAATCTAATTAATTTTACATCTAATTCCTTCAAGCAGACTGACTGCAAGGAAAGTTCATGGTGAGGCTGTCACCACAAACTCAGATTTCAATCAGATGAGGAAAAACTGAGGCAGAGCTTTCATCCTTTAATAGAATGGAATGTAGGAAATGTCATTTGACCTAAAAGTGGAGTTCTGACTTGGAAATGTATTTTTAGCTCACATCTATTATATTTCATTTTAGCATTTTTTTTCTGGTTGAGGGGAGAGGGGGGATTATTTAGTTTTGTTGAGCTGGGAGTTTTGTTTAGTTGGATTTTTTTATCAGGCAGTCAAGAGCATGAACTGTTTATCTGCAGTTTGAGGGACAAATGATGTCCAAAAGGTCACCTAACTATTCTTTGCATGTTAAAATTAGCTACATAACTATAAAAGTGACAAAATTCTCTGCAGCAAATACTTCCAATTCTTTAGTATTTAACTGTGTTATAGTATTTAACCTAGTTATGGTATTTAACTAGAAAACAAAGAAAAATCTTAAATAAATCTAGAAAATATGGAAGACTTCTGATTGAAGTATAAACATTTTGAGATATTTTTTAAAAGCTTTCAGGCAAGTTTAAACTATCTAATATAATCTGTGTTTTGGGGAATTTGAAACATTTTAAACCTTGACTGGTATTGACAACACACTTCCATTTGTGATCAGTTTCAATATGTTTTGTATCTTTTAATATGCTAAAATTATATGTAAAACCTCACTATTTTTGTTCATTCCTCTCTGGAAGATACTCATAGCAATGAAAAATTTAATTTCAAAAATCCTTAAGGAAACTTTACACATAAATTCACATCTTGAATTCTGGATTAGAAATGTTTCTGAAAGATAATTTGATACTTTGATTATATCACAAAAAGAAGTTTAGAGATTACGCAAAGTGTGCTCAGGTTCACCTCAAGAAGTTATCACAAATGTCTGAGCCTGCAAAAACTCCCTAAGAATCTTCAAACAGCAAGACTTGGATGCGGGAACACAAATTTCTCTCCAGCGAAATTCTCCCCCACATAAGGGATAACCCACGTGCCAATGAAGAGGAAAAGGTAAAGGTTCAGTGGCAGGTGACTGCACAGTTATAGACATCAAAGACCAGAACATTCCAGGGAGACAGGGAAGCTCAGTGAGAACTGTCAGTCATCAGTGTACAGCTGCCTTTCTAAAATTCAGATTAGAGCAAATGGCCTCAAAATCACTCGTGGAGCCAGGACGCCAGAATGAACATTTAGTTTTAAGTGGTGCAAAGTTAAGAGAACGAAAAAAGCTTCAAACTCCTGCCAGGCTGACATTTTTATTTGTAACACTGAGTAAAAACCATTTTCTAGAGCAGCAATGATGAGATGTTTAATATGAATTATATATCTAATGACACAACCTCACCTCAGGATCAGTTGCATATCTTCCAGCAACAGCAGTTCCCCAAGTTGTTGTGATTTCTATTGAACATGTCACATGCCTGTGCCTCGTGGCATAAAACAACTATTTTTAAAAGTGGTCTCCACGGTTCAGTAATGGCCTCATGATCAGCAGAGCCACAGGAGTCAGAAATGCAAGCACAGGGCTGTTTCCCACCCCAGAAGGACCTCACGTAGCAAGGACAGCCTGGATCACAAGATTCATGTGGACAAGGTGCATCAGACAGCCAGAAAAACAATCAATAGCACATCAAACCATTTTTTCATAGCAGACACTCTGATTACTTCAATGTTCTTTCTGCTATGAGCAGGAAGGGAGGCCTGAGCACAGGCACAGTGAGAAGGAGCAGCACAGACTGTGCCAGGTCACACCTGAGGAAAGCCATGGAGTCACACCTGAGGAATAGCAGTGCAGGGAACAGACTGTCCTGGAACTGTCCAGGCAAGTCACACCTCTGATGGACTGCACCCCAATTGGTCTTCAAATGGTACAAGAAGTTCAGGGCAATGAACCCAATAATCATATCTGGGCAGAGCAATATCTTTTTTTACACCTCAAGTATGCTTTTAAACTGAGTTTCAATGAAATTTGGAGAAGAATTGTGAAGGAAAACAATCAGATTACCTGAAATTAAAATCTGGCCATTTCATAGAGAAACATTTGACCTAATAAAATTGATATTAATGTAAATAATGTAATGTATTAATGACAAGAGGTCCAGCTTGGACTCTGGTGTCCCTCCTCTCCAACAGAGCCATTTGCTTTGGTTCATCTCTGCAGGTTGTGGGAGACACAGGCTGGAGACAAACCCAGCTCATGAGCAGACCTAAGTGCTTTCTCCCTAAACAGACTGCAAGAAATGACTGAAAAACTGCAAAAGCCATTAGCCTGAGGCAATACAATGTGTCAATAAAGCTGCCAAATATCATCAGTGCAGCTGCACTCCAAATCCTTAATCATTCTGCAGTCTTATGTCAAACATGTCTTGCCACCTATTATTCAAAATACAAACACAAAACAAAGAAAACCCTCCAGTGTTTTTTATAGCTTTTCTTAATCTCAGTAAGGCTCGTTGTATCTGCCACATGGCAAGAAGCTAAAACAGTGTTGTGGGACTTAGAAATCTTATTTCTCAGAAGGAAAAGTTTACTTTTTACTATCCTGCCAATAAATGTATTTCTGACAGTTGCAATTCTATTACTACACTTTGGCTTGTAACAATAAGAAAATAAAGTCTTGTGGAATAAAACAATCATGCAAAAGAGTGTGAAAATAGAAAATAGAGGAGAACAAATTATTTGTTTTAAAAAGTTTTGCTTGGGTAGTTCTCCAAAATGCAAAGAGAATTTTTTTAAAAAAGTTTGACAGAATTGCACTTATTCCAGGAAAAAAAAAAATCTGCTGTGTTTCTAGGAAATAATTCTCTTCACTTACAGAAACAAATTTATGACACCAAGTGCTGAAAGCCACATAGGCCAAAAAAGGGTCCTTGTCCTGTCCCTTTGTGCTGAAGGACAGTTACTATCTCATTGTTTGAATTTCTTTTCTTTTCTAAGGCATACTCCAAAACACATTCTGTTGCACGATCATCATTATTAATTAAATTAAAATACCATTTTCAATTACAGAATAAAGTACACAACATAATGCAGTATCTCTGAGATATTTATTCCATGCATTCATTTACTTCCTAATTTATAGTTTGGTCTTCTCTAATACAAATAGAAGTCATTAGTGCAAATTACTGATGTTCTTATTAAAAGTTTAATAAGAGAAGTGCTCTGAGAGTGTGACTCTTAGTCATTCCTCTCTGTGCTCATTTTGCAATAGTTGGATGGTATTTTAGAACCAAAAACAGAATAGGACACTAAAGTCTTCACACTCCTTTGTGCGCATTAATACTGTCATTAACTGATATGAATAAAGAACTCTAGGTCCTGCATGATGAAGAACCTGTCTAAAAATAATATCTTTACTTAACCTTTCATTATTTATGGCTGTTGTATTTTAAAAGAAAAATTAAAAAGTACTCTTTATTACGGAAGTGGTTCTAGAACCCTATTAACAAAGGAAGCACCATGGCTGTCCAGCTCTCAGGAAGAAGTGCCAATCTCACAGCAGGGATTGTGTCATTTCTGCAGAGGACCTGGGGCACCTGTCTGAAGGGAGTCAGTGGAGGAGAGGAGGAGTATGAAACAAGAACAGGGAACAGCATGAAAGAAGGTGGGCAGCTGCGTGGAGACACATAAAGGAAGCTGTTAAAAAAAAAAAAAAAAAAAAAAAGCTCTGCAGGAATTTATGGAGGGAGTAGGAATATGCAGTAAAAAGCACCCTGGCCTCATGATACAGTGAAAGATACTCTGAACACTCTCAAACTCTGACCTTTTTAGAATACAGCTTTAGTAGCAATCTGTAAAACGTGGTGCTCTCAGAACCAAGCTGCAGAAGTACAAGAAGGAAAAAGCAAATCATGAAACAAGAGCTTTTTGCATAATACTACTCAACATCATTGTAGGTATATATGCTATTATGTAATCCCCTTTCCCCAGTAGAGAAGCCCCAATGGCAGACATGTAGGAGTCCATTCTATGAAATTTCCAAGGACTCTTTCTCTGGAATTCTCCTTTCTTTTGTGTGATACAGCCTTGACACCCTCTCCCCTCCCTCTGGACCACCCAAATTTAGCATGAGAGGAACCATGAGAGGAACCACCCAAATGAGAGAATCCAGGACCCTCCAAAAGCCACCAACAGCTTTCAGCTGTTAGTTGCTTGGTCATTTTGAGAAAATCCCATCTACTTTCTATATCCAGGCAGAAAAAATTGTGAATTTTGGCACTTAAGAACTTTTCAGTTCTTCCCTTGCTCATTTTTAACTCCTAGTTCTGCATAGGCATTCAGTCTGTAATCCAAAAAAATTAACTGAAATTTAAATATCTTCCTCTACCCTCCCAAAATCTTTATGGATTTCTTTTAATGCTTCCAGTATAAAATAGAAATTACTTTGGAACAGAAAACAGGCATATCTCATTTCACCTTGCAGAAATGAGTGTAAGAAGCAGAAATTTGGAAACGAGTCCTTCCATATTAACTAAATATTCCCCCCTAGTTTATTACCCGTGACACATAATAAAGATCTCTTATCCCTTTTAAATGTCCTTTCTTTTAGTGACTAAAATTAAATCAAAATAAAGGTAGAAATATGTTCTAACAGTCCTAAGACAGTCTAAAGAAATCCCTTTCTGTTTGCCTTCTCAACCTTGTTTTGTCACTCATCTATTAATTATGTGCATATTAATCTTATGTACAAGGTTTAAGTTAGCATTGGCTAGAAAGTGAAAGGAATTCAGTCCCTGCTCTAAAAACTCCTGTCATGTCCTGGAGCTGTACTTACAAATATTGCACCAAGTATTTGAAATATGTGCATGATAACACGAGTTGTGAACACACTTATTTGACTTCAATAATGCCTTACTTGCAACATAAATTACTGCTTCAAAAGTGCCACGTTAGCCTACTTAACTTTAGGGTGTCAGCATTTATAAAATATGGATGCTGAGCCTGTACACTCCAATACAACAGGAAATTAATATGTATGCTGCAACCACTTGCACTTAGAGACACATATCCTGGAGTAATAGGTATATTATATTTCCAATTTAAAAGAAAAAAAAATTGATCAGATTTCAAGTATCCTGAAGAAGCCCCTCATTGTTTCCTTTTTTTAGCATGAATCAATAAAATAAGCATTAAAGTCTCTGACTGAGGAAAATAAAACGAACTCATACCATTTAGAGACATGAAATTTAATATTGAAGAGAGTGACAGGAACAAATATGCAGCTGTATGAAGTGAATACCTTAAAAAATAAACTACATCAAAATGGTTCTTCCTAATCTCAGACAGTCAATGTTTTATTACTAAATAAATTATTTTTCAACAAAGCTCAAGGTTTTTTAAGTTCTGTAACTTGGCTATTTCTCTCCTTACACTCATCAATTCATATTCCAATTTCCATATCAGAGCGTGGCCTCCAAGCATATGAAAGCTCCTATTTTGAGTCAATTCTTTGTATCACCTATCAAAACCTTTTTTTTTCCTCTACTCAGGCAAAAATTACCCCAGCACAGAGGACCAGAGTAAAACACAGCTCTTAAATAGATGGGTTATGGTGCACCAGTAGCACAGGCACCTTTCTTTTTATCCACAGAGATTCATATACACATTGAAGCCCATTATAATTCTGAAAATATCCAGAGGAAGAAGTAATTTTCTTCTATCAGCAGAAGCAGTCTTTGTGCAGCACAGTTCTCACACAGGCAAAGATGCCATAAAGTTGTACAATGAAATTGGAACAGTTTTACTTGATGATTTTGAGGTAAATTTTGAAGAGTGGAAGAAATAATCTCATTTTTTTATAGAACACAACATAAAACTTAATCCAGTGAGAGCTGTGAAGACCTAAGAAATCTCAGGCAAATATTTTTCAGTCTACAGAGCACCTGGCAAGTTTTCTGCTTCCATCTGAACGAGTCGTATCTGAGGTTTTTGTATTTTTAGCAATTCGCACCCATATATCCTTTGGGCCTACTGTATTATCACGGTCATCAAACTTGCCAGAGGTAAACACATATTCATTTCTTTTGCATTGTCTAACTACCAAGAATTTATCTTGCTAGCCATATTTTGGCCTGCTTCCATCAAAATTATAGACATATATGCAGAATTATCTGTATCACCTGCATTTCATAATTGTTATTCCTCAAAGACACAGGAAGGGAGGAAAACTACTCTTAGAAGTCCACTTATGAGATCTGCTGTATGAGCACTAGAATTTCTTTATTTACAGACTGTGTGATAAGTCCAAAACCCAGAGGGAAGTCACTTTCTGTGTTCTACCTACGATTATCTTGGATTTTTTGGCTCATAATCAGGCACAGCTCAGTGCTGGAACTTGTCCCAATAATCCAAACACAGCACAAACGGTCATTTAGAAGTTTAAGCCTATGCTGCACAGAGTTTTTGGTCTAGAAGAGTCTTTGTGTGAACCAGATGGAATAATTAAAATAAAATTCTAAAGTCCGTTTTACTTTACAAATTCAATTCCACAGAAATGCGGATCAGTTGTCAGAAATTGCCTTCCCTCCCTTTGTGGCACCAGCCACACAAATCAGTTCATATCCAAGCCATTTATTTGCTCAGATGACTAAGCTAGATTTAAATAACCCCCATTATAGTTTCTATTTTTCTGCCTTTTTTCCTTTTTTGATTGGAGAATATCTCCTTTGCTGTTGCCTCAGAATAAAATATGCTTGCTGGGGAAGGGAATTCTCTGCTTTAAGTGACAGCTGTCACATTTTGTTATGGGAGTGCAATTCTATTTAATGGACTTGATTGCGCAATTTGCTGCACCTACCTCACATTGTGTGGGCTCCCAGGAGCGTGTCTGAGCAGAGCTGCAGGATCAATGCCAAAATAAAACAGAAACATGCAGAGGGGGAAAGTGGAGGGGGGAGAAAGAACTGCCGGGAGCAGCACTCACACACCGTGCCATTAAAACCAGGCTTGGCTAATTTCAGTCCCAGCCTCAGAGGTGACTCCTCAGGTGTGCTCAAAGTTCAACAGATTCTCTCTGGGGGCAGGAGATGAAACTCTGAGCACTGCAGAGCATCCCCTTCCCAGAGCAGCTCTGACAATCAGCATTCTGCCTGGGCTCCTGTCAAGAATGCACAAAGTGACTCAGAGAGCCTGTGCAGCACTGAACTACAGCGTTTGACTCACTCAGGATCTCCAAAAGAATTTTAAGAAAGGCACTGTTTAAAATAAAATTCTGTTCTATTATAAGTGTACTATAATACATGTCCAGCACTTAATACTGGATACACATGGGGTTTTTTTCCTCAAATTTCTTTTTTCAGAGGACAGAGATAAAGGAGTAGTGTTTCAAGCTCTGAGAGTGCAATATGCCAGCAATAATGCGATTATTGTGATTATACCTGAGATAATTTAATAAATTCAATTTTTTTCCACTGAGAATAGGAATTGCCACCTACTGATATTTAAATTTTCTATGGCAAAATCTAGGAATGTAATTCTGTTGCTGTCATTTTTCCCCACGCATGCCCACCCTCTCCCTCAATGAATTCCACACCTTACTGAAATGTGCCCCCTGCCCTGGCCTAACAGACTGGATCAATATTCTCTCAACACAGGGATAAACACAAAAGAAAGGAGGAGCCACCAGGGGGAAAGTCAAGAGTTAGGGCTAAAATTCCTGTTCAGCTCCTCTGCAGGCTGATTCCCTAAACTAACCTTTGGAAAACACAGTGCAGCTGCAGCAATCCTTTTCCCACTGCAACTGGGAACATTTCAGAAAAACAAATACATTCAAGAATGGCCAGTGGCAATTACAACTTCCAGCTGAACAAAAAAAAAAAAAAAATAAAAGCCAATTCAATTTTATTAGGGGGCCATCTCCTCCTCTTCCTTGAAAACTCAAGGAAGGGCCTGACAAGGAATTAAGATTTATAGAAAAATCCTTTCACTACTTAAATGGAATTATGATTTTGCCATTAACGCCGAGTCAAGATGTTCACTCTGCATATGAAGATAACTTTTTAGCAGGGATTGCATGGGTAAGTAATATTATAAACTGCAATTCTATAGCAATTTCCTAATGGCCTGTAAGGAGCAAAAGACACGACGAATTTAATGGTGTCTAAAAAGAAGACTGATCACTGCCAGGACAGGAATAAATGATGCTGAGGCCAGAGCACAGCAAACTCGGTGATAAAAGAGGGGTGAAAATGTACTTTCCTGCACTTTCTTTACTGTGCAACAAATACTGAATTTATTTCCTTTCTTGTCCATTTCTCTTCAGCAAGCTGGCTGCAGCAAACAAAATTAACAATTGCCTCTTATAAATCTTGTAAATGCAGATTTAGAGATAGCAGAACACATGACAGGCATTTGTTATCTTGGATGGACTTTCTGGAAAGCACTCTATTTTCCTGTAGCAGAGAAAACCATAAGGAAATTCAGGGCTGGAATCAGTCCTGAATGTCACAGAGGACAGTGCTGGAAAAACCCACAATGGCCAGGCAACCTGAGAGCAGTTTGGGATTTGGTACAGTCTTGGTTAAATCTGTCTGAATGATTCAGACCTTTTGTGCTTTAGTGTTCAACCATAGTAACTTTGGATAATCTTTTTTTTAAGCTGTTACTCTGAAAAAAAAACTTATGACCAGTAGAATGGTCTAAAAGAGATGTTGGAGTGATCTGCCACTGGTTGCTGCTTTTGACAAAATACTGGGGAGGTAAAATATAAGTTCTTACAGTCTTAGAAAGCCATGAAAATATTAATAAGGGGCAAGGCAGATTACCCCAGTTCACTCCATCAGTCCTGAGGAGGTTAGAGGAAAAAGCTGACAGGGGATTCAGCTGATAAAGAATTAAAGGAGGAAACATTAAAAAATAAAAGGTCAGTTAAAATGATTTTATGGAAAATGGAACTTGTAAAAAAGTTATTTGATTATTTTAAAGTGAAGTTGATCGCGTTAATCTCACACCTAATACAGTTTTTAAAACTATTTCAATCCACCCTGAACACAGGTAATCTACAGATCAGCTTTACAGAACATCAGCAGAGCACACATGAGATGCACCAGGAGCCAGCTGACCTGGTTGTGATTCCCCACTGGAAACTTCTCTGTGAAACTCATCAGCTGTTTTAGAGAAGCATTGGAGGGATTAATGTGCAACCTGACGGGGAACGTGTTCATCTGAATGCAACAATTCAGTCTGCTAATAAAACCTGCAAGCAAATAATGCAGAGGGTAGGCAGCTACAAAGTGAACTGAAACGCCTATTTTTTGCCTTATGTGCATATATTAAATTACAATTTATTTTTTTAACCTGTCAAAAAAAAATTCATAAGGAACAAACTTTTTGCTAGGGGTAATATCAGAAACGGGAGATGTAGAAAATGCCAAGTTCATACTGGGTGAGTAATTAAACATTGGAACTCTCTAAAGTACTGCAAAGGGGCAGATTTGACTCTTGAATGCCTAAGCAAAAAAAAATAAAGAATAAAATAAGAACTACGACATTAATTCCACTTAAGACACTGAAAAGGCAGATGTTTGGGCTGTACATAATTCTACTGTTCCTGTTTTAAAATGGTTGTTGAAAAGTGAATTTCCAAAGTGATTTGAAAGTACCTCACAGCAAAACTGCTGAAGCTCAGGGTTTTTAATTTAAAAAAAAAAAAAAAAAAAAAAAAAAAAAGTAGGCTAAACACAAGCATAGTCCAAGAAGTAACCACACAGTTAAAGTGTCATTTCCCAGAGTATGACTTACAAAGAGTAATTGGCCTTTATCCGAGGGAGCTTCTTCCACTACAGGACCAGCACAAGGTACCTGTCTCACACACAGCTCTCAAGGAGCTGGTGCTGCTTCATGACGAAATTTCACACAGAGCTTTGCCAGTGTAACTGAAATACAGTGTGTGAAACATTTCCAAAGGACAATAAATACTTAGTTCTAAGTGCTTTTTAGACACGTAACCAGACAGACAGAACCTCTACCGTTAATTTTTTAATTTAGAAAGCAAAGGTTGGAAGATATTACTGAACTTAGCAATTCTTTCCTCCAGTGATTGAGATCTTTGAACGATGATCATATACGTTTTCAGGATATACATTTTGATTAAACACAGTTTATCATGAAGACATAAAAATGCAAGACTGATGTCGTGTAATAAAGCAGATTAATTACATTTTTCTGAAAAGCTTTAATTGTAACTACACTGTATACCAAAGTTACTGATTGCATTTCAAAAGTTTAAGAGACTAAAAGTACAAAGGATAGTCAGATCAGTACCACAGCCTCTGAAAGATAATGCAAAAGTGTATTTGGAGATCTCAGGTCAGTTCACAGTCAAAAGCTGGTTCAAACTGTGCATTATGCTAATGTAATTTATTTATTTCATGATAAAACATTACAATTTATATTAGCATATTCTTCAAATACCTCAGAGAAGTGTTACAGCAAATAGAAGTATTTAAGGGCAATGCCAAGCACATGAAATTAGGCATAGAGAAAAAAAGAAGAAACTATATAAAGAGAATTAAAATCAAGCACATTTTTACATTATGTATCATACAAATTAGTCACTAATTATGAAAATGTTCTTCGGCTTCACAAGTGGTATTGCCTGTACTATTTTATCCTTTGCTATGCATCTTTTTGAAGCACTATTTTATATCTCCTTTCTATTAGGCTGTCAGCAGTAATCAATGTTAATACACTCGATTACACGCAGCAATTTAAGAAATAATCAGTTTTAAACACTACAGTGTTGCTGTACTCCTGGTGGCCTATATCATTAGGTCTTCACTCTGCAGTATCTATTCAATGCAGAGTTTAAAATGGTGTGACACATTTGCTTTCAAGTTGTAAACTTATTTTTCTGTGTCAAGTATTCTCCTCTCTCAGAAAAGCTGATTTGCTTGAGTGTTCTAGGTGAGAATGTCACACTGAACATTTCTGATGCTGCTAGCAGCAATAAAGTAAATGATGTTTTCTCAAGAAGCATTTCTTTTCTCTAAAGATTCGGTTTAGTTACATAATAGATAAATTATCATTATACATTGTTCACAAGGCAGATATATTGCATTTATTTAATTCAGGTGTGTTTCTTTAATAGCTTTCAACTGAATTTTGGAATATTGTTGAAGGTTACATGCAGAGCACTTTCAATTTAGAATTTTTGTCCTATAACAATGCTATAGTTATTATTTCTTCATCTTTATTATGGAATAAAAGAGAAAGCAATTTTCTGAAAGCACCTAAGCTCATAAACATGTTATGTGCCTTTGAAAACGGGAGTCTACACTGTCGAGCAATTTTGAAAGTTTTTCTATCATTTTACTCACCTGTCCCAGCTTTGTAGAGATGATAAATAATTCCAAACTTTTGGCTCCTTGGAGCATTGTAAACCTCTGCATCTAAATCCAAACACTAAAGCAGGAGCACACAAGATCCCACTTATATAAAAGTACAGCTACATAAGCCTTTTCTCCACCAGAAATTTCAAACACACCGGAAGCAAGTCAAAGGGGAGATTCTCACAGGTGTTCCCTATTTACTTCAGTTTTTCAGTTGGAGAGTCGTGGAATGGTTGAACAGTCTCAGCTGCAACTGGAGCAAATAGGAACTCTCCATCAAATGAAGTATTGTGTACTGGTGAATACACAAAAAACACACAAAAATCAAGTCTCAGATGTTTCAAACTGGGCACACACAATATGCCTGACATTCGTCTGTGCTCGAGAGCAGGCACAGTCTCTCTTCAACAAACACGCATTAAGGTGGCAATTTATTTCACATTGTAAGACACTCCAATCTCACCACAATGAGTGCTATAGAAAAGCCCATGAGGAAGTTAATTATTCTGCCTTCAGCACAGCATTTAAACAGCGTATAGTAAACAGCCTATACTGCAGCCTGGGACCACACACTGAACACGATAAAACAAAATGCTGGATCACTGCTCATTAAATTCTTATCTCTTATGTGAAAGCAATGTGAGATTACATATTTAAAGACTGTAGAGCAGTGCATGCTCACAAGGCAGGCTGCTTGGGCAGCCCACAGCACAGCACCTCTCCAGCTCCACAGCAGTCCAGAACCAATCCTCGCACTTCTCAGAGGTGCAGTCTGTACCCAGGGCTTGTCCTACCTCCATTTTGCATATCTCTTCCTTTTATCAGTTATGGGCTTTTAATCATAATCCTCAAGTGAGTCACCATTAACAAGAGAGAATATTGCCTTATCTCTGCAAGAGTTCCCACCATCCCCAAGCCCTCACAGTCTCAAAAAAGTCACCAAAACTTCCCTCTAAAAACTGTAGAACACTCCACACTTCTAATCCTTTGCCTTCCCCACCCTTTATTTGTTTCATCTGCTTGTAAATCCCTTGTCTCCCAGTCCTGTTATGAGTTTCAAATGATCATCTCTCAAAACCAACTGTTTAACCTTTTCCTCCCTGGTGGGAAAAAGCAATATCCCATCATACAGTTAAATTAAAACCACAGGCTGCCTAACTTATACATGCGAGATACTGAAACTTTTGCATTCTTTTTTTAGTAGGTGTGGTGGGTTTAAAGTATAGAAAAGATGGTAGTGTTTTGAAATGTGATGCATTTCACAGCATCTCAGCACAACAGGAAGTTTCCTCCTTTGCACTCCCACTATGTTTCAAAGAAATAACTTTGCTTAAAAATTTTTCTCCAGTGCTTTACATTGTGAAGAGTAACCCTTGACTACCATGAGCCATCTTCTGCTGGTTTTCACAGTAGAAAGGGGTGGGAAATACAGTGTTACAGATTTCTGTGTTTATTTTCTTTCAGTCATGTCCATATCTAATTGTTTAAAGTATTATTAGAGTGATAATTAGTCTCACTGCTAGCCAGGTAAACACAGCATTGTGTTTAAATGACAAGCTGGGCTCTTCCTGCCTGCATCTAAAACAGCAAAAAGCAGTGTGTAGATGAACTTTCTAATTACTTTTCTCCAAGTTGCACTGCCAGAAATAGAGCCAGGCTCACTTTGACCTGTTTGTGGAGATTGCACTGCTTGGCTTGACTAGGTCTGAGATTATCCAGGCTCAGATGCTGACATGATCACAGGTACAGCCTCTGAAAAAGAGAGAAAGCTTCTCCCTCGCCTCTGTCTCTAGTGAATCACCCACCAGCTTCTGACAGAAATGCAATCTTGTTCTCAGTGCCTAAACTAAGTAGAGAGGGAAAATATTGCACTTCACTGTGGAACAATCGGGAGTAATTGGTGACTCTTAACAGAAATACTGCAGGACTCTGCATGGCCTGGTGTTCTGTAGAACAATACATTGACACAAACACAATTCCTGTTATTTTTACACTAAAACATTGGTCTATTACTGATTACAAGTTTTCAGGAGAGTAGAAGCATTATCTTATCAGGCCTCAAAAGAAGGAAATGGCAAAAACGCTTCTGGCAATTCAGCAACAACATCTACAGACCCAGCTGAGGCTTCCTTGTTCCCAGCCTCCAGACTGAGACGCCAGGTAATTGATTTAATTAATCGCAGTTCTTCCATAATTTGAATGAGGCAATATGACCAATGGTTCAAGCACAACCATTCCACAACAATGGCAGAATTTTTCTGCAAGGTCTTCATCAGCTCATGTATTTTTTATGGCTTAAAAGAATTAAAGGCTTGACCACTATCCAATTTCTTCGCTTTTACTGCTCAGGAGATAAATAAAAGCAGAATTTGGATCTGGCTGTTTCACTTTCTGCAGTTATTGTTTTTAACCTAACATACAAGAATTACTGAGGATTTAAAGTTAGCTTTGCAAAGACTTGCTGACTTCCTAATTCCCACTTATTTCAGTGAGTCAAGAGGCAAAATGTGCCTGAGATAGTGGGACAAAATATTTGTAATGTGTAAATATTTGTAAAAATATAAAAAAAAAATATTGAACTTTGGGTGAGATTAATTAAAAACCATTAATGTCTTCTAGAATTCTATTATTCATGCACATATTTTTTCAACTTGTAAAACAAGCGAGTTAGATGCCTGCAGCCAATACAAGCAAAGCAAATATCCTCTCTTCAGTTTCTGTACGCTGAAATTGGCATCAGGACCAACATAGAGATAAGAAAAAAACATCAGAGATCCTTCCTCTTAGCAGAACTATTCACATCCAATTTCTCAGGTCCACATTTACAGAAAGAAGCTACCATATGCACCACAGGAAAAACGGAAGAGGAAATCAGACTCCCTCACCATCCACTGGCTTCCCCCCTGTTTCACTCCTTGTCCCCAGCTTTTATTTAAGGAGATATGAAAACATTAGGATTTATTATAAACTTCAGAATTTATGCACAGTGGACAAAATAGCTTATATTTTACTGTTGTGCAACAAGCATGAACATACAGAAAATTCACATTCAGACTGAGTACATTTGCAGCTCTCTGAATCACAGAAAAGGCAATTAATCTTAGTAACCTCACAGAGAACTGACAGAGTGTTTTAACATAGTCAAAATGCTGAAGGTCCTTGAATGCTTTCTAATAAAAAATGTTATGAGTTTTTGAATTTTATGTTTACTGTCTCATCTCTGTGGGGAACCTAATGAAAAATGCAGTCTGGGAACACAGTATGGATATTTCATATAAATAATTGCTATAAATGTTTATTATTGGAAATGCAACTGTACATGACTCTTAATGTAATCTATATTAAAGACTAATCAAATAATTGATTGTGATTACTGATCATATCAATTTTTTGTTCATGTTAATAATGTTTCTAGTAAGAGATAACATGCAAGGCAGAGCATGTGCATAAGGGAAGCCATGCTTTGAAAAGCAGGGGAAGAATATATTTAGTATTTACTAGTATTTATTTCACGACATTCATGCAAATTCTGGATGCGAGTGAACTGAAACAAAATCTCCACTACTGCTTAAAGTTTAAAGGATAAAATTATGCAAAGCATTCTTGCAAAGCATTCTTACAATGCACTGTCATTTCCAAGGCATTAACACCATCCCATATTATCACAAATTACAATAAAGAAAGAAGAGGTCATCAGTTAATGTTCTTAAGAACAGTCCTTTTTCTTATTCTGGGTGAGCATTTACAAAAGAATAATAGTCCATTTTCTTTGATTAAGGGATTTGTTAGTTGGGAAATGCTTAAATACTGCTCTTTCTGATGCAAAAATACTTCCTTTTATATTCACAA
Source organism: Sylvia atricapilla (assembly GCF_009819655.1). Taxonomy (NCBI): domain Eukaryota; kingdom Metazoa; phylum Chordata; class Aves; order Passeriformes; family Sylviidae; genus Sylvia; species Sylvia atricapilla. The sequence continues at coordinate 30,753,301 of NC_089148.1, read as the reverse complement.
GACCACAGAAAAGTTGAGTTTGGAAGAGCCCTCTGCAGATTGCCTCGTCCAGTGTTCTTGGTTGAGCACTGTGAAGTAAAGCAGGCTGCTCAGGACCAGGTCCTGCCAAGCTTTTAACATCTTCAGAGACAGACACTCCATCCCCTCTCCGGGCAAGTCGTTTCAGTGTTCCATCAGACTTAGAGTTAAAAAAAAAATTAAATTAAATTAGGCCCTCACAATGTCCCCACAGCAGTCCCATGCTCCCTCCGGAGCCCCCTGCTCCTGCTGTGGCTCTCAGGGTCCACTCACCTGGATGGTGTCACCTTGTGCCCCTTGTTAACCAAAGGCTGGAGCTCAGTCTGAGTCAGTCTGCAAACTGAGCTGCACCAGGTGTGTTCCTCAACACCAGCTCTGTCTTCTTTACACCTCCCAAATGTCCCAACAGACATTTATGCACATGGATTAGATACACTTCCCTGACAATTTACTTTTTTAAAATTTTCCTTCACTTCATCCTCCTCCATCAATGTTAAGACTTCCATGCTCCAGATTTCACACTGGCCTCAGCTACCTGAGTGTCTTGAAAAGCAATCTGACCCAAAAACACTGAGAAGTTGGTCAAAATTCCTAGTCCTTCCCTGTGTCTTTTACCACCACACTGCCTCTCTCACTTGGCACTGAGCCCACAGTTTCTTTTGTCTTCCTTTTACAGATGAAGTATTTCAGGTGAATTTCTTGTTTCCTTCCAAGTCCCTGGACAAATCCAAATCCAAATCCAGATGGGCTTTGGCCTTCTTAACCCTGTCCCTGCATGTTCAAACGGAGCCTCTCTACTTTTTCCAGCTCACCTACCTTTCTTCCATCTCTGGTACATTTTCTTTTCACATTTGAGCTTTTTCAGGACCAACTTGTCTTTATCTGATTTCTTTCTCATCAGGATAGATGATTCCTTTAAAACCAACCATCTCTCCAGGACCCCTCTTTCCTCCAGGGCTGTGACCCATGGGATTTTTCCAGGCAGGTCCCTAAATAGACAAAAGTTTGCACTTCTTAACTCTAAGAGGTCATTTTAGATTTGTGCTTCCTCTCAGGAGGTTGCATCACATTGTCCTCTCTCTTCCAGACTTCACTTTGGCAATAATGAGTAAGGATGTGTTAATTTTATTCAGAAATAAGATACAGATTTTTTTTTTCCCTCAGCCCTTGATGAGCTAGACTTCTCTGGAAATTTGGCCCCTGCCTGTTTCTAATAATAATAGATCTATCATTTGGAACCTCTCTGGAGGGAGTATCAGTCTTTTCTGCAGCACTGCCTTAAATTCACTTCTCTACAATCCTTACAGTGTCTGCAAGGCACAGAATACTACAATAATTAGATATTTTAACTACAGATTTTTATATCTAAACTTTTAGAATCTCCTTATGACAGTTTCTATTCTTTTCCTGGGGTTCACTGAAACTTATTAGGGCAATAAACCCACTAATGAAACACTGTGGTTGAGAATTTTAATGCAGTGAAGTCAAGAAATTAGCTTGAAATTATAGTTCTGCATATGAACCAGTGCATATGAATAACCTATCTCATATGCATATTGACTCAAATATTCATCACTCTATCCAGCAAGACAAAATTCATCACACACACAGAGTAATCCCTAATAAATGCTGAAATACTGAGGTTCGCTCTTTGATTCCACAACTATGTCAAATGCCAGGGAAAAAACTGTTGGTATATTTGGATATAGGATATGAACCAAGGTACCTCATATCAAATAATTTACTATTCCAAAAATAAGAGGAGAAGAAATTAAATACAAGCTGAACTGTGAAAAAACTGTGGAGTTGTGCTTACAACTTCTATTTAACACTAAGTATTTCTCTCACATTTTTCTTTCATCTCATTGACCCTGGCTACAATTTAATGGGTAAATTTTTTTTTCTGCATAAACACTAAATGAACATCTTGCTGCAATATTTTTCTAGACATGATGGTGCAATGAAGGCTAAGTTTGTAGGTTTCTCCTCACACGCAAAAAGTAATCCTTTTTTTTTTTTGCATTTTATTACAGATGTGCATTGAATAATTGTCATTTGTATTGTAATAATAATAGTAATTTTTTTGCTTCTCTTTCCTTAGATACTCCTCATAGCTGAAAAGCTCCTCTACAAGCATTCATGATAATAAATATTATTTAATGGGAAGATGAGATATTCAAGAACAGGAGTAGTCTATAAAGAAACACTATGGCCATGAAGTGTAAATGCATCTGCAGTCTCTGAGATAAAAACAGTTCTATGCCCAAAAAAAGTGTTGCTGAATAGAGGCTTCTCTATAAAGAATCATTAAACTATTTTCCTTAAGAACTGTTTTTAATAATACAAATTCCTTTGAGAATTTTCTAAGAAAATACTGATTAATCAACCATAACAAAAACTGAAAGAAGCATGTGCTCTAGAGAAACTGCAGGGAGAATGTTACTTGGTTTTGGAGGAACCATAATCAGGCTTATTTTATTTATATTTCTCCTATTTTTTATTTCAAGAAGCTGACTACCATTAATATCTTTTAATTCAATTACACCAGAAAAATGTTGATATGATGGATTGGTGTACAAAGGGCCTTGGGAAACTGAGGAAGAGCAGAATTCACACAGGATGTGTCAAAGCGTAAGGAAGCTGTTTTGGGCAGGAAAGAAAACTTACACGGCCTTGCAAAAACATAATTCCCATTTTTTTCTGTGTTCATGAAGCCCGTGAGATGTGCTGTGGAAGATGGCTAAACAAGCACCCTGACTGAGTGGGCTGGGACATTGGGATGAGTGGCAGGGAACTGATGTACAATCCAGGAAATCCCTGGGTTTGGAACTAAATCTGCGCAGAATAGACTACTCTGTTCCTCAAAGGAGCAATACAACCCCTGTGCTTGCAATACAAACATGCACACTGGAATTGTCTGTCCCAAGTAAATCAAAATATAGTCAACAGTTAAATCTGTATGGAAGTTAAATGTAATTCATATAATGGAACAATTCTTGTGTGCACTGAAGAATAAATCAAAAGGAACTCAGGTAGAGCTCCAGTCCTCTCTCTTTGTCTTATCATGGACATTGCTCCTGTGTAGGCCCTGTTGTTGGTGATTTTCCTGCTTAGACCACATTTTATCAGTGCTTTTAAAAGCCATAAATCTGGAATTCTCTCTCCTGAAGACTTGCAAATCCTTACTCCAAATAGTTTCTAGACACAAAGTGTCACTTTGGTTTTGTGTTTCTCTGTTCAGTAGATTATAAACAATATATATTTCATATATGGCATGATTCAGTATGAAATCCTGAAACTGCTTTAAAAAACAAGTCAATAATACTTTTCCCATTATATAGATGTGGAAAATGAAGCAAGTTGATAAGCAAATTTGCTCTGGCCAGTGAATATGATCTCCTAAGTTTCAGTTCAGTGCTCTGTCAAATAGAATCACTGCTTTTAGCAATTAATACAAAGTAGTTTATCATTTTCTTATTATGCAGGGTTCATTTAGCTACACTCTGATAAATGTCTTTTATATATTTACAGTATTATTTACGTAGGCTGCATTTACACAAGGGCTGCCTGCTTCAGTGATGGATCAACATACAGAGAACTTGCAAATGAACACCTAAATAAATACGTTTCTAGAAAAGGGAGACATTTCTGAGTAGCTCTAACACTATCTTGTTAGTATATCTAACTATGTGATGAAGACAATAAAAGCAAATGACATGTAGTCATAGCACAGCCATACGTTTTATGCAAACAATGAGAAAACCAAGTTGGTAGCCAAATTTTATGCCAAACCACCAAGTGTTTGATCTAAGTGTGGAGTTAATGCTGCCACACAATTGGAATGCAGTTCTCTGTAGTGTGTCATCCAGAGGTATCACTACTGTTTAAAACCATCCCATTCCAAACCACTTTGCATCCTTACACAGACAAAGCCCTTCCACAGCAAGAACTGCAATTTAGGAAAGATTGCAGAAAGCTAAGTCTGAACAGGGACAGATAATCAAGCACATTTCTATTTTTAGAAAGCCCAGATTAACAAGACTTGTGGTAAAGGGTGAGGGCAGATCTCAGTCACAGCATGCCACTGCTGCAAGAGCTCTGCTTCCAACATCCAACTCTGGAATACGGCAAAGAATTTAAAGTGGGGTTAATTTTATTCTCTACTTAACAACCAGACCTAAATTGCTTTAGTATTACCCACCTACTCAAAGGCAGAAAAAGCAATTTTTTCCTGTGAACACTAACTCTCTCTCATGAGAAAGTTGTTAATACTAAAGCAGCACCAATTATTTTCCATCTTGTAAATCTAACAAAAAACAAGCTTCATGCTGTTTTCATTAGTGGTACAATTTTTTTCACATGGTGAGATACAGAACCTGCAGAGAAATAACTCAGGTTCTAGATACCCCAACCCTCCCTGAATCTAATAGAGTTGCAGCATAGAAAGTCCATTCTAATATTCAAGAGTCAGCCAACCAGTTTGTTAGGCCCAAAGCAGCCTTGAGCCAACAACAGAACCTGACAATGGTCTGAAGTGTAATGTCTTTTGACGACATTACACTGCAAACCATTTTCAGGCCGCTTGTCAAGAAAAGTATGAATTGTTAATGCTTACCACATCCAGCATCTGTTTAAAACGAAATCCGTGTCCCTTTTCACGGATCCAAAGGTGCTCTGATGCAGAAGGATCCAGGTCTGGAAGCCCTGTCGTGCTGACCCTGTGGCACTGGGGCTTCCCAGAGGTTTCCTTCCTCTGCCCTTGTCTTTTCCTTGGGAGTGTCCAATAAGGAAGATACACCAGAGGAGCAGTGCTGGGACTGACGCCGAGCACTGCAGCGCACACGGCAGTCCTCTCGCAGAACTGTAACCTAACATATGCGTGGCTTGGATGGAAATGAATATGCAGTGACAGGCACTGAGGAGCTCTGTGGTTTTCTCATGGTGCAGAGAAGGAATTCAGTCTATCCCCCAAGAAACCGTCAGTAAATTGTGCACGGCATTGGGCAAAAGAAGGAGATCACTCCATGTCCCTCAGATAACAATTCAGCTATATTTGTTTGTACCATGCCATATAATTCAGTTAACAACTCTTTTAAAGGTCCAAGTGTGGTGAATAAGTAAAATATGTGATTCAAAAATCAACCACTTATTAAATTTAGTCTAAACAACATCCTCTCTCAGTGCCACTGTTTAGACAACCAATACAAAATAAAGTGTCAAAGACTGCTTTAGCCACTTCCAGGAGTTTGCTAAGTCATTGCTCACATGTAAACCACAAGATGCCATGAATACTCAAGGGAACCTTTTCGTTTCAAGAGCTCTCATTGTTACACTTTTCAGATGCACCAAATTTAATTTCTGCACCTGCAAAGAAAACAGCATTGAGGACCCAGTTCAGAGTTTTCAGATCATTGCCTTCAGTGAAGGCTCAAAGGTACAAACAAGGTGCTGACGTTTTGTCAAAGTCTTCCAGTTTCTGTGTGTCTACTGTGCTTTAATAGAGGTGCTCATTTATGCCATTCTACACTTAAATCCTGTGCTCAGTAAATGCCGAGCACCCACCAACTCCCAGCTTTCTCTCAGGTTTTGGATTTTGGCCTGAATTTAGCCCAGTGCAGCAGAGCATGAACTGGGTTTGTGCATCTAACTCCACTAACCTTCACTAACCTGGCAAAGAGTGTCCATACTTCCTACAGTAGTGCAAAACTATATAGAATCCTTCAGCGTTTCATATTTTCTTTAATTTAAAAGATGTGACCTATTTTAGAACACTCTTTCTTTAGTTTGGCAAAACCACACATGATGGGCAGGTGAATGTCATTTTAATTTGGTTATTGCCACTTCTAGAGTCATAAAAAATTTACAATATGATAGACTGATCAACACGGGTATGTTAATAAATTAATTAGGATCATATAAATATTTCTTTAATACTGTTGTGCTCATTTTTTCTTTATTATTTTATTTATTTATTTATTTATTATTCTTTATTAAAAGATAAATGTCTTTCATTGCTGTCAGTTGGAGTTTTAATAGACATGAATAGACATTTTTATACTTTTAAATAATATTCATGCAAATGATTATAATGCTAGCAATTATTTTCTCAAATATTCTTGTATTCATGTCCTTCAAGTTCCGTGAACCACTGAACTGTCAGGGTAAAAAAAACCTAACTGATTTTTCTTTTAGCAGTATTATTTCAATTAGATTAATATTTCCCAAGTTTATAATTAATTTGACAGAAATGTCATTATAGTAAAAAGTCAATACTCCTTCTGTTCCTTGCTGGCAAACTTTCCCTACAGTGAAGAATTTTATAACAGTGCCAGAAATCATCAAATTGCCTAAATATGGAGATACACATGTCAAATATTTGTTTCTTTTTACTGATTTCTATAGCACCTATTACTATGCTAGATAGATGAATCTTCTGTTATTTATTATTTGAAACACAATAGAACAATTAAAATAGATCTTTTACACAAATGTGCAGCGTCTCAACTAATGTTGCCATTCATGGTCCTTTGGCATATAAATTTCTTGTGCTAGAGCACCCTACCTTAGAATAATAAAAGGTATAATTTTATATTTTGAAAATTAGATGCCAGATTATGGTAATTTTTTTCAGCCCAGAGGTACTGAAAACACAAGACATTTATTGTATGAAGTTCTTACAAGTGCTCTGACGGCCAATAGCAAATTTCCCACAAAGAACTGCTTATTAATTCTTGCAGGTTTAAAGCATCTTCATCCTCCCTAGACTGTGCAGAAGAGTGAGAGAATTTTTACTATTTTAATGCCTGAACTAATATTCCTGTAAAAAACTTCTTTAAATAAGGAGGGAATACTTGATGCTGGGAAGTTCTTAGCCACTCCAGATAATTTTGATGATTTTTCACCATGATGAAATCACATTTCCTAAGGCAGACGTTTTGAAATTGGAGAAGGAAAAAAACAACTCATGTTCCCTATTCAAATAATAAATGCTGCATTGTTTTACAATTGTACATTCTATTAATGTTTGTTTCTGGGTTTTAAATGTTAATTAGTATAGCTGCTATTTAGTCTCACCTACTTTTTTTTTTTTAATTTAAGCCTCTGCTGCTGCCCACAAGAGACTGTTATAGACAGTCATTTTTTCTGACCTCATACAATGACCTTTACATTTTTATGCATCGCCAGTCTTGGAAAAACTATTGCAAAGTGTATTGATCTCATGATCAAATCTTCATCCTCAAGTGTATTTGGATATTTTAACTTCCTGAAATTTCACAAAGGTAGTATTTTATTCCCCTCCATTAGTTTTTAATAGTTTTCCATACTGTCTCAAAACACTCTCCCTCATGTTTAAATATTTACAGGGCATCACCATGTACCTTTCATAATCTTAGTATTATTTAATCAATTCTTACCCAGGGGAGCATTTAACCAAACGATTCACTAAATTTGATGTCAGCACACCTATTTATACCTTTCAGCAGGCATTTTCTCTTGCTGCACCACGGCCTTAGATAATTATTGCCATTTCTTTATTGCTTTTGCACTTTTTCTCTTGACTTCAGCAAATGAGTGCTTTTCTGAATGGAATGTGAAGTACAAAACATTTTGCGTACACATTTTAAGCTGCTCCAACATGAAATGCACACTTTATAACACTTCCACAAACCCTCAATGAAAACCTAATTTTCAGTACTTGAAAATTTCCTATCTGATTTTGAGAATGAGTTTTGTCGCATATAAAACTTGCTTTTGCTGTTGTTGATCTACATTTTTATAGAAATCAAAAAATAAGGAGGTAATTAGAGGAAGAGCACAAGACCAAACATCCAAAAACCATAGGAAAGAAAAGCTGAAAGGAACCAGGAGGGGTAATTGCAGGACCATAAGAGAAAAATATGATGAACACTGACAAAGACCAAAACTACTCAGATATTTGCCATTCACATTCCTGTGGCTTCATCTTGATCACACATCCCTTACTATGAGAATATTTTTATTGAAATCTCTAAAGAAAGAGGCTTCACAACCCAGACAGTCTGTTCCATTCACTAACTCTGGAGTTTAAAATGCTCTTTTCAATTTAATTTAAATCTTTTGCTGTGGGTACAGCAGAAGACATGAAGATATGAAGAATTATTATTTACTGTATCTTCAGACTGCATTCCTCCAAAAAATTCATCGTTACCTGTATTTTTCTTGAAGTAAATAGTAAAGCAAGAGACAGTATCCATTTCAACATCACCAGCCGGTGGGAAATTGTAATAATTATCTCATGTCTTACACACAACACTCTTAATTACATATCACAGAAAAATACGTCGTGTTTTGCCATTCAACTGCAATAATTCAAATTCAGTTTTTATTTCTCTATCGCCCTCCTACTTTCAGATAATGCAATTCCCTAATCAGTTACTTCACATTTTGTACTCAAAGTTTATTTTTTCTTTCCTGATAGTAACATTTTGGTCTTCTTGTAACTGGATCATTCCTGCAGTTCTGTCAAGATAATCAGAATACTTAGACCTTCTTTCAAAGGGTTTGCAGGCCCTCCCACTTTAACTGATTACAAAACATTAACTGATTACAATCTCATGAAAACCCAAGAGAGGAAAGCACTAAATATTTCACTTCGTTTTTCACATATTTGATTTTTTATTCATTTCTTTTTGAACCTTCAACGTAATAATCTAAGTGACCTTTTGGACTGCAGCAGCAACAAATTAGACTTAAATTTGTTAAGAAAGAAATTCATGGGTGTGTTAATGGCCTGCAAAAATACTGTTTGCATAAACACTTATGCAAACGTATCTTAATGAAAAATAATCCAGCTGGAGACACCTTACTATTACCAGTATTCAAATTCCAGAGAGTCAGAGAATTGACAACACAAGTCCTTTGTCTGGACCCTTCCAAGGTCCCTCCCCAGTCCCCTCTTGCTTCCCATTCTCCAAGGAGGAACCTTGGGCTGCCAGCTCAGAGGGTTTTTTGAGCACATCCTTGACAACCCAGAGAGGGCTCCAGTGGGTTAATTGGAAACTGCCCAAGAGGCAGCTGAGTTGCTGGCAGCACAACACTAAAACTCACATCTTTCTCAGCTACAGTGTGCTAATTTTTATTAATTATTACAAGTATTAAATAACAGTACCATTAAAGCATGGTCACCACTGCATTTCTTCCATAAAAATTACAGAGAGTGACCCTTGGCACAAAGAAGTGTCTTAATAAATTAGTTATACTTCAACTATGAAGCAAATTTATTTATTGGTACCTGCACTTTTTTAAGACTCAAAGCCCAGATAAAAGATTCTGATATATATCTTCACAATAAAAAAAATAAGAGAGGGAATTGTCTCAAAGACGCAATGACAGTGGAAGGGCATCATGCTGAAGTAAACTAATATATGAAGCAGTTAAACTATGACAAAAAGGTGAAATATTATTAAATATAATTCATTTATTCACTTATGAATACTGTATGTGCATCTACAAAGGTATGCTTCTTAATGTAATTTAATGGCTTTGAATGTAATTTTCACACTATTTACAGATCTGACCCTTCTCTGCAACATCAGTTTCTCAATAATCAGCACTTTTATGTTTGCTAACTCTCAGTAATATCTGTAAAATAAAGGACATCACAGAGTAATCTTTGCATCTTTTAACTTCAATCTAACCTGCTCCTTGTTCTGCACAGTGCCATCCTAAGAACCATCTTTGCTAAGCATTCTAAACAAAGGAAGCCTCAGTTATCTCTCTTTCCTTCTATAAATATTATCAACCTAGCAACAACGTGATTAACTATGATTGTTACTAATAAAAGTAGTAGGTAGTTCCCTGCATATTTCCATTTTAGTTTCTAGACAGAAGAAAAGCCTTTTTAATATTGGCAGAGAATGGATTTTCTTCCTACTATGAAGTATTATAGCACTGAATAAAGTCTTTCTGATCAAACCATACCATAATAGCTTTTGTCTTGTGTCACTATATGTTAGCCAGCATCAGAAGAGAAAATAAGCAGAGGCTTGCTATTGTGCCTCTATTTTAAAAGGGCCTTCCATCTGGTAGGAAGCAGAAGCCATCAGCACTGTAATTAAAATGCAATTACTGTCCCCCGCCGCAATCCCAGGACGACCATTCCATCTGTGTGATATACAGTGGAAAAACCACAATTTTTTGCACTTTTCTAGCCCCATTAAGTTTATTCTCTTTCTATTAATTAATCTAACAGCACTAAGGGATCATTCCTGTTTTGCAAGCCATTGTGTCACAAACTGCGCGCTCACAAAGACTGAAACCACATGAATTTTTAAAACTCTCCGCTATTCCTGTGACATAAAACCTTAATTACTTCTGACTAAATCTGTAATTAAAATATATCACCGCAGCAGATTTACCTGCGTGTGGGTGTTGGAGTGCATGCTTCTGTGACTGTCACAAATGAATCACTCGGAGACGGTGTTATAAAAAGGGGGATTAGCATGTACGACAGAAAGCATGGGGAAAAGGGACTTGGAAATGAAAAAACTGGCAGCAGTCTAGGAAAAAGTTGTACACTGGTAAAATAAGCAAGACAAATTCTCTTATTTTGGTGATTTTTTTAAATAAAAATACTCATAATGTGTATGGAGACATAGGAAATGTTCCAACATTAAGTTTATTCCTATCTGGTCCTACATTTTAATGTTCCACTTCAACCTTATAACAATAATATGACCATAAGTATAACCTCTGACACTGCAAAACAAAATCCCATAGTATTTTTCATAGAAATCCATCTTGTATTCATGGAGATAATCTCATAATCTACCCTTCCTTTTATTCATAGCTGTGCAGTCCAAGGCCTTCCATCTGCAAAGCTAGAAAATCTTAAACTCTTTGTGAGAAGTACAAGCATTGTGCATATCAAGACAGAATTATCAGCTAAATATTAAGGTGAAATCTTAGCCCTGTCACAGCTCGTTGGAGTTTTGCCTTTGACTTCAGTGAAGTCAAAGAGTATTTTGTCTTTTCTGTTAATGCATGTTGCTAGGGGAAAACAAAGAGACAAGGCTCCCTGCAAATGCCCAGCTACAAGAGGTGAGCAGACTAGCACTGAACCTCAGCATGAGAATCCTAGCTGTAAAATGTCATGTGAAAATAGTATTAAAAGTCCTGGCAAAAAATAAATTCCCTAATTCCTTTTCGTGTGTGTGTGTGTGTGTGTTTTGAGCGTCTTGGAATCCATTAAGGTTCAGCATGTGCATAAGTGTTTTTTACAAACTCAGCATTTGGGCTCAATATGTCTCCAACAGAAGAGAATTTTGGCATTTTGTAGTTTTAATAAAGGGGAAGGACAGAAGCATTCATAAAATGTTTAGGATAGCTTCCTGCAGCTCATAGGTCATTAAATGTGCCACTCACGCTCCTATTTAGTACAATGACATGGTTTTAGTCAGGGCAGAGAGTCCCTTTTCAAAGATACCACAGGACAATTTCAGAGTTTGCTCCAGCAGACAATGATTCTGATCAGTAAGAATTTGCACCTCACTCCAACTTGTTTTATCTGGTTTAAGATTCCAGCATTCGTTTCTATCAAGATTCTGTGCTTGAATAAATAAAGCTTTTTAATACTCCATATTTTCTTCCTGGGAATTTACTTGCACACTGTAATCATGTTACCTATCAATCTTCTTTTGATAAGATAAATAGATTGAGGTATTTAAATCTCCCACTATAAAGCATTTTCTCCAGCTCTTAAAATGTGTCTTCTCCCTGCACCTCCTGCAATTTTAAAAATGTGGAGAACAGTGTGTAAAGCACTCTCTATCCTCAAGGTAAGACAAAAATGGCAAGATTTGCTTCTTTATGTGGTTACTAAAATAACTTGGACTAGGAATTAGTCCTCAACATGGAGAAATGCAAAATTCCATGAGTGGCTCCAGCCAGACTCTGCAGAGAGTGGCTTCCCTAGAATACTGTGGAGATCTTTAGCTTGCATGCAGCAGGTTACCAATGGTACTCGAATTGGCAATATCTTGTTTACTGCAAGAAAAGTCTCACAGGACAGTCAGCTACTGAGAACCTACAAAAATTTAGTAGGTTCACAAGTTACTGCCTCACTGGAACCAGATGGTTTGGCTATAGCTTGTGTCTGTGTAGGAAAGCAGTTCTCACACACTTCCTATAAATGCTGTCATTCAAACTGGTATTTTTTAAATCCAAAAGAGTGATGAATTTGTGTTGCTTAAAAAAAAAAAGTGGTATCACATGTTGTCCAGCCTCAAATGCTGAGCATTCCATTAATGAAGGTATGTTATACTTATTAAGAAAGCACAGAGAAATATTAACTACATGTGATTGAATGAATAAAGCTTTATATTAAACATCAGTCATGCATGAGGTAAATTGGCACTTAGATACAGAAAAAAGAGCTAAATTTACATTAAAATTTATAATGCAAATATCTATAGCAATCTCTCTAATATAATTGCTTATAATTCAAGCAAAGATAAAGAGGTTAGATTTGTTGGCTTTCTGGCTACAATGCAGTTTTATGACAAAACTTAATCAAATAATTGTTATTTTAAATTATTCTGAACTTGCCTTTGAAAAGGAATTTTTCCAAGTGGAATTTTTCATTCTGCTCCAGTGCTGCTCTTCTCATTACCTAGATCACTTCCTGTCCTGGGTAAGCGCAGCACACACAGAGTAAATATCCAGTTCTACTGCATATGATGACAGCACTTAGTGGCCTACTTCGAGGTCCTTTTCACCTTCAGACCCTAGTGATACAATATATTTAGAAATAAACTGCACACAAAACTGTCCAGCCTAAGAAAATATAAACACGACACAGTGGGCCTACATAACTCATTTGATGGGGGCGAGAGTTGAGTAAGACTAGATACACTCTGCCAATTATTTTGTCAATATAAGTGTTTGGAACATAATAATTTCATATCCCCAAATGCTGTCCAGAGCTATTAGTTTCACCTCCTAAGGACATCCTATAGAACATCAGCTATTGTTTTGCCACAGGAAAAAAAAAAAAAAAAAAAAAAGTCTGCACTAAATAGGAAGACCCTAGATGGAATTAAATTGACTAACAAGAATCTGGAGGATAACCAGGGACTTGTTTCTGCATGCCCTCTCTAAAGCACCTCCCATATAAACACATTCTAAATTGGAATGGCAACCCATACTGACAGCGAATGTTGAGAATTTTAAAGAAGGACAGAAGAAAATTGGAGGGTTATTTTACAGAAAGCATACAAGAATATATGTTTAAAACATGGAATCTGCTTCAAGCCCTTCTCAGTGCACAGAAGCTGCCTGTGCAAAGGTAACAAAGACCTCTTGACTGCCATCATGAGTAGCAGCCACACACTGGGATCTGTTTTGCTAACGTAGTGCATAAAGCAATACAAAATTAGCTTTCATATCATACAGTCTATCACTGTTTGACCCTCTGGGCTCCTTTTATTTATAGCATGTAGTTTCTTGTTTACTTTAGTGTTTTCATATTAAATAAATATTCATGAAAGTGCACTCTTCCTGAAATTGGGTCATTTAGGGACTATCCCATTAAAAATAGATTTACTTTTTTTACAGGTGTCATCCATTAAGGTAGGGAATAGACAAACTCAGCCAATTGTATCTGTCAAGAAGATGTTAGTCCTTCCAGAAACTCAGTCTTCTGTCCTTTACATATATAGCACTTAATAGCAAAATGACTAACTTCATACTTTGGGGAATTTTTTATTGTTGCACGATTTGTATCTGAGGGTTTGAGGAGATATTTTAGTCCTTCCAAGTTGTTCAGATGCTGACAGCAGGCTTATAAATAAAAGCTTTCTCTTATTGGCTAAGATGTGGGCAGCCTATTGCAAAAGTGGCTCAGGGAAGAGGAGTTTAGCTCCTCGCTGGGATTAAACACAAACCAGTGACAGAAGACAAAGCAAAACAGTGACATGCTCTCTCCTAGGGCAGAGGATATGGGAATCTCCACAGAGCAGGGGATCCACTGGGGCTTGGTTTAACGAGGCTCTTGGTCAAATGAACTCGTGTAAGGTGTGTGCATAGAACAGTGTGGGTTCTTAAATTCAGCCTCCATCTCCCATGTACCCAAATGTTGGAAGGAGTGTGGAGTAAGAGTTCTGGGAACATGTGGATAGGATGAAATGTGTGTGGCAGAACTTGCAAGGTTTGGACACAAGCTGAACAAAAGCCTGGGACTGGAGGAATGGAAAGAGGCAGGCACTTCTACAGAGCCATCCATCACCCCACTGCCTCTCACAAACACTTTTAAAACGGGATGAAAAGCCTTTCACAGTGACTTGAGTGGGGTGAGAAGCACAGGGGGAGTTTAGACACCTAATCTAGACTGGGGATCTAAACTTTGGACTGTGACATTTAAGTGAGATGAGTTTTAGGATTAACAAGGACACTTGATCAAAAGATCCAAGCAAATTTGTCTGGTGCATTTCCCCAGTAAGAACTGGTATTTTTAGTTCAGCCACCACCAACCACTACTATGGATATTTCACACTAGTTATGAAATGAAACTGTTTGAAAATTAAATCTTTGCAGAAAGGAGGCATGAAAACTTTTTGATTATTTTCATGCCAGTGAGCTTGAGATGAATCACAGCTTCATCACATGGCAATAAACTCAGGTCCAAATTTTCAGAATGTGACTTTCTGCTAATACAGTAGTAATACTTTTATATTGCAGACATATATATCAGCCAACAAGTTCTACAGTCTTCTCTTCCCCAGACCCTGTTGTATCAAATGACTAACAAATAAAAATAGAGGTTTTCAAAAATTTCACATTCAGGGGAGTTTTAAAAAGAAGAAATTATCCATTTTCTATGGATGTTTTCCTAGCAACTTGAACAGTCTTGAAAAATATTCTTAATGTGTTCAATAGGATATTAATGCAGAAGCCAACAGCTTCCATTCAAAAGATAAAAAACAAATACAGAGAAAAGCAATTTTCAAATGCAGCAATTATTGCAAATATTGGTGGTTTAAAACTAAGACAAAAAATATCATAGCACATTAAAAAGTAAAAGAATTCACAATATCTAACCTTAAATCAGCCTTGCAAAGTCCTAATTGCCCACTGCCTGGGGTGAGAAATTCTTTTGACGGGCAAGTAAATTATCATTAGTCTTGTCTATTATTGTCAGTCATTATGGTAAAATGCTGATGAGTGAATTTATGTCTGCATTTTCACGTCAACTTTCCCACACAGGTTCAAATTAAGTCACAAGTCAGGGCACAAAAGAATCTAAAATCAGCTGTTTGAATTTCTTTATCTGCATAGTGATATGCATAACTGCTCCAACCTTTAGTGTAATAGGAATTCCTCTAAGTGTTTTTAAATATCATAAAAGTGTTTGTGTGTAACACAAGGTAATATAACGCATATAAGTGAACATTTAACTAAAAGATGTATGTAGGATCTTTTGCTTCCTTTCATGGAAAAGTACTCTCCAACACTTCAGTCTCTGCTGAATAAAACTGCAAAGCATAACTCAGGTAAAAGAGGTGAACAGGCTTCAGAAAGGAGAGTTCCAGTTCTGGGCAAATGAGGCTGATTTATTCCTTGGCTGACTGGCAACACATAAAGACTGAGGAAATTCTTATAGCAGCACTGCTCTTGAAAGAACTGCAAATTTAAGAGATAAATAATGATATGATGTTGCTGAATGCAAGTGTTAACAATAACAAAACACCATTATCAGATACCCAGTCTGATACTGGAGCAGCTCTTAGCTAAAGAAATTATTACTATTAATAGTAATGAATGAATAATAGTAATGAAATAAAAAAAAACATTTTTTTTTCTGAATAGCTCCATCACTTTGTCAAGAATGAGAAAGAATTTTTCCTAATCTATTGATAAACAGGAGGGATAGGTAGTAGTGCTGTTAATCACTGAGTTCTAATGCTCTTCCTTCAACCAGCTTTGGAGTTGTCTTTAACTCCCTGAAAATTAACATGTCTGGAAAAATTTAGGAAAAATATATTAAACATTCCTGTGGAAGCAGCTAGAGAGGAATACTGAATAGAAGGAACCTAAAAGCCTTCTTACTACTGATTAAATATTACTATATTCTCAAGTTTGAGAGCTCATAGTCCTGAAAGCTTCATTTCCATTCTTTTCATTCAATGCCACGTTTTTCTTTTTGGCATTTACCCAGGATAGACTTTCTATTCATACAGGTACTTCATCTCAGGCAGGCACACAGGCTGGGCTTGAACGACTTCTCACAATCCCCAGGATGATCACTTCATCTTGACAGAGTGTGATAGTATTTGTATCTGGGGGTGGTCCTGAAATAAGCATTTTTGTGTATTTTACTGGAAGAAAAACATTTCAATCCAGAGTTTAAAACAGAGATAAGCTCTAGATACATGTTTCAAAAGATTCACATTAGTTTGGCCATACTGAAATACATTTAGATGCAGTGGCCATCAGCAGGGTCTCAGTGCAACAGAGCAACAAAAGTAGCTTGAGAATTTCACAAATTTATAGATTAAAGGCCTGAGGGGATCATGGTGATAGTCTAATCTAACCTTTTTGTAATAAAGGCATGCACTAATTCTCTTTTGAATTAAAGTATATATTTTAGGGTGAAAATATCCATCAGTTGCCACTGATGGAGAATGAACTAGTCTGTGGTAAATCATTCCAACATTAATTAACCTAACAGTTATAAATAATCTCAGCTTCAATGTCCAGTCATTCTATTTATACTTTTATTTACTGGAATTGAAAATCCCATTATCAAAGTTTTGTTTCCTAATATTTTTACTCATTCTTGTGGCTCTTCTCTAGAGCATTTCTAATTTATCCAGACCTTATATTTTCTTGACCTTATACATTCAATTCATAAAGCAACTTGATTCAGTCTCTGTTTTTTTTCAAGGTCCTTTTTCCTATGTCAAAGTTCTTTCATCTAGATGGACACAAACACCTATCCCTTCCATTATTTATCACTTGCTCAGTTCTTTATCACTGTGATAAACCTGTGTTTTATGTTTTTATTCAAATCATGGTGATGATGTCAAACACTGTAGATATAAAAGAAGAAAAACTACCTGCCATGAAGAAAGCTGTTCTTTGCTGAAGTCATGCAGATGTATACAAATAAAGAAAAAAAAAAGATTATGTAAGTCCTATAGTCAAAGATTTGAGTACTACTCCCAGTGAGTAATTCATATTTCAGTAAAAATTTCCTTGGAGAAAAAAAATTCAGATTCGGACACCAATTCCAAAGATGAGGGTATTTTCTTCTTAACATTAAAAAAAAAAAAAAAATTAGAGGAAAATGCACAGGAGAAATAACACTTGATCTCAAACTTCAAACCTACCAAGCTCTATTTTGGTCATCACCTGTGTGACTACTGTGGTACAATAAATAATAACAACTGCTGCTTTACAAAAATTATATCAATAATGTCTTTCAAACATTCCAAAGGATTTTGTAGTCTGATATATTATCCAAAACCACTTTCTAATAATTTCATTATTTTATTCTCTTTTATAATGAAATTTGGTGGGTCTAAGGTATAATTCTGACCCTGGACTCTCCAGTCAGGTTTTGATGAACACATACTTGCCATTGATGATTATATCTTATTACAACTAGATGATTCAAATACTTTTTATCACAGTTTCCACACTTCTCTAGACTTAAATGAATCAAAATCAGAAATTTTTCCATAAGAATTGCTGCATTTTCATTCCTTTGTATCAAATCTAGTTTTTTTGGTTGACACAACAGAGAGTTCTTGCATCTTTGCCCTTATTTTCTCCTGTCTCCATACAAGCAGATAGTATGTAAGACAAGAAGGATACAGAAAATGTAATTTACATGGACCATAAGAAATGGGAATACTCACCTGGACAAGAAACAGTCTGTCCCTCTGTTTTCACATTGGATGGGGCACAGCTGAAGTAAGTGCAGAGGCTTTTGGGAATGTTGTTTGTCAAGGACTGGACTGGGACTAAGGTTTCATTTACATTAACAACAAAACAATTTTTAAATTAGTTGCATAGAGTTAGGAATGGTAGCAGTTACACTCTGTAGCAAAATATGCTGAAACACTCTGAATTATCATATAAAGGCTCAAGACCTCAAATCAGAAGATTAATTACAAACAGCTATGACTAGAACAAGTGTAAAATAATTTTGAACTAAACCCAAGTCTCCTATGGTACTTAAGCACCTACATAGTAATTAAAGTTTAGCCTTAAGTGTAGGACTCCTTTGAAAACCATGAAAATAAACTGGTAGCCTCCAGTCATTCCATTTTAAATGCTTTAGTGATTTATTTAGAGAAAATAACATTGAAAAGCTTTGAACAAAGTAGATAGTTGGCATTATGACCATGTGTCATTTTATGCTAAAAAATACTCTAAGAAATAAAGCCTGCTGTTACCTATAGTAAACAGCCATTTATCACTTTGAAGAATATATGATCTAATCTTTTCAGAAAAGTGGGCAGAGTTTCAACTTGAATACAGGGTAGAGTCACACTCAGACAAAAAATATTTGGATAGGTCACTTCATGATCAGATTTTTCTCTGTTTATTCAGTTCTAATGTGACTAACCTATAATCACTGGTAAAAAGCTGATAGTTATTTTTCCTATAAAGGCACAGAGTACTCAATTTTGACTACTTTTAAAACCTACAGACAAAAACTACAATAACTACGAGCACTGTAGGAAAATGTTATTGCTGATAGGTGTTAATTTTGACAGGAACATTCTTTGCAAAAACCTGGCCATTATTTGATGCCTTTTGTAGGTGTTGAAAATAACTAGGTCATTTCCTTGCATTCCCCATAGATCCCTTCTGTCCTTAAAAGTCTTCATAAACACAAGCTATCATTTTCCCTGTGCATACTGAGAGATGTGCTCGTTACAGGAGTTATATTTTGATCAGGCAGAAGGAAATGAAGCTCAGTTGTGATTCACCATCTACAGAAATCTTCTCCCAAGTGCAAACTAATCTAAATGCTGCATATATATCTTTCTTTACTATATATATCAGCAATTAACATATATATGGGCATATGCACTATTTATTAGTGTGTATATTAGTGCATACACATAGTAATTCAGAGTTGGAGGCATCTTTTTAATGTATAAATGTAACACCATTATTGAAACATTTCTTACTCTCATGCTAGATACTGTGCTTATACTATGCCTATCTTCTGTCTAATTAACTCTCTTGGGATTTCATCATTTGTACACAAACCCCATTAATATCAATAGTACATCTTCTTCAAAATAACCTTACCTTGAACTTAGGGTTTAACCTTAACATTTCTCTTCTTATCAAATTGCCTTTAAAAAAAATTTTGTTCTGCATACCATTAGAGCTCAAAAAAATACTCTAGGAAAAAAAAAAATCACATAATTAAAAATATAGATAATTCCACAAAAATTAACACAATATGATACAAGATATTTATATTAATATTTGCTGCTCCCCTTGCTCTGAAATATTCTTATTGATGGAAAATATTATGTAATTAAACTTAGTGAGCAATTGCAAGCTGATACGAAATTCAGGCAGCTCAGTAAAAACATGCCAAATAGGACACTGCAGGTAACCAAAGAGTAAATATACTTCAACTTTCACACTGTTCAAAACTAAACTGCCAAAGGCTGCAGGGGGAAAAGGCATGTCAATCAGTTTGTTCAGTCTACACTCAGCTGCACTGATCTCAGACACCTGAGATCACAAAAATGACACATCTAACAGTTTCAGCTCCCAAAGAAGAAATTGGTGTGTGAGTTTAGAACAAGCTGTTCTACTGGATTAATATGAAATTATGTAGTTGGTCTGAAACATTAAGAAATTCTACAGGTTTTGCTCCCTCTTTTGTTTCAGGTGAAGTACCTTACAATTGTACTGAAGTAATCTTGGGGGTGCTCCCTGTCCTGGGTACATGTCTGAAAAGAATTTGGGTCTAAATAAATAGACCTAAGCTTCAAAATTATACAGGATATACTGTGTTATTTTAAAAAGCTTTTGACGTTTTGTGGAATCACCAACACACTTCTGTAAAAACAGCTGCTCATTTAAGCCAGTTTATAACAAAATGGTTTAGGTTCATATTCCCAGAAACATAGACAAAGTACTTAGGCAGTGACTAAGTACATTGATGACTAAGCCCACATTTAAATCCGAAATTCAAGTCAGAGGAAATACCAGCTGCTGAAACTTGGTTAACTCTCCTCTTTGGCTGAGAAGTTCTGTAGGCACCTGAACATTCTCAAGGCATGAAATCCCAGGACTGTTTTGCCCAGACATTTGGACTACCAGCTCTACTCCAAGTGCTGTGGGATGTACAGGAACTAGATGGAACAGTACCTAAAATGTCCACATGGACTCTCCCACAGGATTCAGAGAGGGCATCAGGCCTTTGTTACAGGGGCTTAATTTCGAACTGTAATTAAACATTAAGGAGGCAATATCAACAGTTTTTCATACAATACCTGCTAAACATTGAATCAGAAAGGAGGTGCCTGAGGTCCCTGCTGACTGAAGCCTGAACAGATGCAAATCCACCTTTCACCTGCTACAGAGAACAGCAAGAGCACATTTTGCAGTGCTGGGAAAGTAGGAACCACTGGTAGGAACAACCTGGTGAAGAGTTTCTAAGGCTGTGAATTCCAATTGCTCCTCCCGGAATTATTACTTTTTGCTCAGTGATGTGGGCCTGTCCTTTGTCATGTCTGAAGTCTGGCCATGGTTCTGCAGATATGAGTCACCTATAGCCTGTTTCCTACTGAATTCCTGTTCCTCTTGCCTCTCCTGAGAGATGGAACTCTCCCAATCCACCGTTAGGGTACCACTGATGCCACAGGCTCCTTGAGGGTTGACACGGAAAACCTGGAAATTTAGGTCGTGAAACCTTTGAAAGTGGATCTTCATCCTACTATTCTTATTTTCACAGGATTAATGTTTGAGGATTATTAATTCTCTAGTCTGAAAACAAAAGGTTTTATACTATATGCCTGTACCCCATCACAAGGATCACCTTACATGATCTTTCCTGAAGTTCTCAGGGGCTGGGAGCAAAAAAAGCCAATTAGTTTCCATTTACTTCTCACAGGGATCTGTGGATTTTGTTTGCTTGTTTGGTTTGGGTTTATATATATCATCTTCACAAGAGCTGAACAACACCCCAAGTCTCAGAAGCTCTAGGTACTGTTCTCACACATAACTCAGGGCTCTATAAACATATTTAGAGCTAATATGACCATAGTTCTTCTACTAACCAAGCTAATTAAGTTAGAGTTAGATCACTGGCTTATGCAGACAAACCTCAGAAGGCAAAAGTTGTGCTGAATAGAATAATTAAGTGATTAGCTTGCAACAGAGTATATTTTGCTTTTAAGCTAAAGTGATTTTTTTTAAATGAAGGTTTTCTGCTTCTTCTTGTATGGTTGGCATCTAAATAACAGAAGAGATTTTTTAAAATTATTTTTATTAATACTTTATAGCAAAACTTATTTTGGAGTAATACGGTCAGATTCAGGCAATAATGCATTGGGTGAAATTGTTATCCTTGGCTATATTTTGATGAATAAAGGGTTTTCTTATTTAAGATTCTAGATCAAACTGTTCTACTTGAAATCATAAATAGAGCAGACCTAGTAATTAAATTTTATGGTGACATGAAATGAAAAACTGAACAATAACTAATTGTGCTAATATTTAAATACCTATTAGCTTTCAATCATTAATTAAGCTTGTTTTGTATCAGTTTTGCAATTAACATAACTTCAGTTTGTTTTCACTTTCAACAAGTAACAGTTAAAATAAATTGTTAGAAATTAAAAATCAAATTCTATCATTCTCCTAATGAATCACACCTCATGTTTAGCACTCTTTATTCCAGAACTAATTATGTGGTGCACACAAGCATTCCTAAGATAAATGTTTATTACGGAAATGATAACATGACTGCAACATAATGGCAATATCATGATGCAATTACAATGAATCATTATAATCCGTGAAGTGCTTTGAGATACTCAGATATGCAGTACACTTCAGATACACCAAGTCAGGTTGTCTCATACTTCCAGGCAGAAATCTACGTCCTTCACATTATTTTATCCTCACGTTTGGGAGTTTCAGGCCTCGGTCAGTTTCTTTTTTATTTTTCCTGCATTGTGCCCAAAATCAGACGGGAGAAATGGTGCTGGTTACAGGAGTTTTAAGCATTAGGATCAAGGCAGACACGTGGGAAAGCCCAAGGAAACAATAAAAGTGTTGGTCCCAACCACTGTGGCCATGCACAGAAGTCTGGTCACATTGCCTCCTCCTCTGTGCCAAGGGGGAAAAACCAGTTTTACAAGAGAGGAGAAGAGAATAATGGATTCTTTTCATGACTGTAACCAGAAAGCAATAAACTAAATAATGACCCCAATTCACACTCCATGCATTGCAGTGTGACGTTTGAGGCAGTTGCTGGTGGAATCAAAATTTTCTTTCTTTTAAAACATATTTGATATGCATAAACCTTCGAGATTTTCTAACAGTATTTAGACATTCCCTGGGAGAATCTTCCTTTTTTTTGTTGGTTTTTTCTGGAGCTTTCCTTATTTTAAAATAGATGTCTTCCCAACTGTAAATATGATTTTCCCCTGTGCATTTAAGTCAGCACTATATCTTTCCCATTCTTGTCTCTCTGTATAATTAATACTGAATTTACTATTTCTTTTTGGCATTTACAAAAGAAATGTAATTATAATATGCCATTTGTGACTTTACCTGCAGGCTTTTGGTATTCAAATTGTCCCTTTGCTCTCTTCTGTGGCACTTTTTCATTCCACCCTTTACATCTGGAAACCCTTTCTTAGCTACATCCTCTTTTCTCACTAATTGGATACTTTCCAGAGACTTAAAAAAAAAAAAAAAAAAAAAAAAAAAAAAAAAAAAAAAAAAAAGGAAAAAAAAAAAAGCTTAAAACATATTCCAAAAATAGCTCCCCAAAGCTAAATAAAGATCAAAAAATTAACCAAAGCGTGGTTTAAAGAAAAAAAAAAAAAAAACACACTCAGATTTTCCTGCATTTTATTACCATCCAGTACTGGATACTTTGAATTTAAATTCTGTAAGAAAGGAACCTTCATCTCCATGTTATATGCAAAGCACTGAGCACACCTGTGGTGTTAAATGAATAGTTATAATAGATACAAGGGTGAATAGCATTAAATGGCAGTGGGCACAAAGATATTCACTGGATCACCTGTTTTGACCAGCCTGATTAATGTGGTAATTGAGCATGCCTTATTTAGTGCACAGACTTTCCTCAGTGACAAAAGCCATATTGTGAGTGGCCGCTTGTCCCATCCTGGTAATTTCACTCACACGCAAAAAACTCCCAGTGCTGAAATCTGTGTCCCATATTAAAAGGAGAAAAGAAACCATGCTATGTTGTGGCAAGTGGCAAAAGAATTATTAAGCAAAAAAGACAGGAAATAATTGCACTAATTTTTAATTCTATCTTCTATCATTTTTGAAGGGAACCAAATTTAGTATCCTCGCTTTCCAAAACCTTCGGCCTTCTAACTAGCTTAATTGGCCTCTGTTCATTTCTTACTCAGATCATTTATAAACTGCCTCCATGGTCCCTGCTGCCTTTTCAAAGCAGCATATGGTGCCTCCATTCATGATAGTCACAATTTCTATTAGTGAGTAAAGGAGAAAAAAAAATGTTAATGTCATATTCAGACTGCAGCAGAAAAAGCCTGAAACAAAACTTGGGATTCAAGAATGAAGGTATCAATGGAGACAATAACTCTGAAACTTCACCCACCCTGGAGGATTTTTAGCGTATTTTTAGTCCACAAACTTCTACAGTACTTGGTGTAGATACTAAGCTATGTTTAAAAAGAAATTCAGGCTTAAACACACTACATTAAGCATCTGTTGCAAATGTTTGAACCTCAAAGATTGTCTTTCTTGTTGTGCTCTTACATGTGATAACGAAAATAATGCCACACAATTTCTTATATTTAAATCGAGCCAAGATCGATTAATTAAGAATGTCTCAGTATTGAACTGATTAACTCACAAAATACAGAGTTAGTGTCCCATCCCAAAAGATTAGAAGATTAAAAAAGAAACATATATTCCATCAAACTTAGGAATACTCATAGTTTAATGTTATTTTGTCCTTTCTACTGGAATTTTTTAAGTTACAATCAAAAATAAAAATATTTTTAGCTCTTCTTTTTGTTCTTAGATTTTTATTTTCTTTTTTTGATAGTTAATCTATTTAGTTTCACTCTGCTAGCCAGCTTGGATGAAAGGTTAACACATTGCTAATTGAGATATACTGGGTATTACTTTGAACAGCAGAGGCAGCTTTTATGGATGGTGATATGAATTCAATAAAGCTGAATTTGCATGAAATAAGGCTAATTTAGTGCCTGCATACTTATCAATTGATTTCAAATTTTCTTCTTTAATGTTTATTTTTTTCATTCAGGAAAATAACTGTTTGTTATACAGGTCATTAACTTGTTTCAGTCCAATAAAAGCACCAAAGTTGTGCCAGCTTCAGAACTGTGCATTAAAAAGTCCTTCTGTTCTCACCACATCTCACCCTCATTCCCACCATGTCCCCATTCACACAGATGCCATGTAGCTGGATTTGTCTTGAAATCCCTTGGATTAATATGTTTTAGGTGTATTTTCTATCTGTTGACAATATTTTAAAAAGACCTGGTTAAAGTATAAAAAGAAATCAAATCTCTTACTATCGCTGTTTAGGATATATACAAAGAGTACATCATGATTAAGTTACTTGACTGTTTCAGGAATGAAAAAATCCAGCTCTGTGTTTTTAAGAGGATGCAGTAGATATGTGTGGGGTAAGAATCTATTATTAAATAGTTCCCAAGAAAAGATAAGCCTTCCTATATATGGATACAGTTCTTATTTCTCCGTAATTTTACACAGGACAAATTTGTTCCATACAATAAAAATTATAATAGAAACATAAATTTTAATATAATAGGCCATATTTCAACAAATTCAATTTGCATTACCTCAGTGCAGGTGGTTATTTATTACAGTGTATACACACATAATCTTGATGTTTTGAAGGTGACTCAGTGGCTGAGTGAGTAAGCCAGGGACAGTCAGGGAAAGCATTTACTCAGCATCTAGAGCACATATTACAAGCTCAGCTCTGCATGAAGGGCAATTTGGACTATGAAGAAGCAGCAAAAGGAATCAAGGACAACTGTAGTTTAATACTTCCAATCTCATCAACTGAGAGCAAAATCCCATTTTTAAAGGAAAAAAAATTCCAAAGATAAAAACCCAGTTCACAAAAATAGTTCAAGTACAGCCCTGAGAATTTACCATAATGAAAGTGTGTGTATTATTGTATGGTTAAAAACATAACAGTTGCAGTTTTCTGAAAATTATTTCAAGGTTAGTAGATTTGTTTCAAAATTTTTCTATTTTTATTTTTTGCCCTTTTCCCTTACACAGAAAGCAATTAAATTTTATGCCACTGTCACTTAAAATATATATATAACCTGGAGCAGTGGGGAAAAAGCAAAGGAGAGAGAGAATTAAAATGATCTAAAATCAAAGAGAAAGAGCAAAAGAAAAGGAGGGGTATGAATCTAGAAGGACTGATTGAAGATGAGTTCTGAAAACTGAGAGAAAGAAAAGGAAATAGGCATAAGAAACTGAAGATAAAGGCACAGAAGTTACTTGGGACAAACACATTTCTTATAGAATACTTTACATAAAACTCATACTTTTGGCAAAGAGGCCCCCCAGAAGACACTTCTTTAAAAAAAAAATCTATGTGATAGCAACATATTTACCCAAGAAAAGTGTTCCTCAAATTTGATTCATTTTTAGTGACAGTTTAAAAGTAATATATCATGTTTATTCACAATCACAGGTTGCATTTTCTCCTTATTTAACACAGAAAGAAAACTGAGTTAAATTAGCTCTTAGAGATTTATCCATTAATAATTTTGTCTGTCTCCTTGCTCTGCCTGATACTGATTTACTCTGCTGCAACACTGACAATCTCATTTGTAATGCCTTAACAGTAAGACCCATTTAAATCAATAGATACACATGTGTGTGCTCAAACTTCATCTTTCTGCTAACAGCCTTAATTTAGATGCCCAGACATAAAGATTTTATAGGCTATTTTGTTTCTTTTGTGTCACATGCAGCCAACTTCCATAAAGTTGTTAATTTTACTAAAAGTCTTACCAGCATTTAGGCATTTTACATCATTACAGTTATTATCTCAAATCTAATCAGTGACAAGCAGCTCCAACAGTTCCAAATTGAGAATAAGAAATAGAAAATAGAGAATAAGTGAGAAAAAAGTGATTGAACAAATATTAATAGCAATATCTATGATGCATGTAGTATTTTTCATGCATTTCTACAGCACTTACAGAATAAAGTATGCACTACTCTCTTCTTACACCAATTAGTGAAACTGGAGTAAAGTTTTAGGTTGCCCTGGAAAGAGGGTAAAGAAGGGAATTTCCTTACTCCCAACCTTTGGGCTCACAGGGCTAGAACCATTATTTTCAAGACCTAATTATGCTTCACTTGTCTCAAAGCTGATCATACCTCCCAATTTTCAGACCTAGAAAGTACCAAATGAAGCTTTTGACCAAATAGGAGGGAGTCCAACCGGGATGAAACCCATCCTGGTCTTTGTCCCATAAAGCAACCTCATCCCTTTCAACAAGACTTACACTGATGATGAGCACACTTAGTTAAATATGATTTAATATAAATATAAACATGAGTAATATATGTTTATATTCAATATAGATTACTCATTGCTAAGTATCATTTAAAGAGTTTGGCAGCACTCCTTCTGAACTATGCTAATCCTGGAACTTATTACTTACCTTAAAGCGAGTTGTTTAATTCAACTACTTGGGTAAATTTGGTTTCCACCTGTGAATTAAGGTTTATAAACTAATCCCTATTATTATCATTTATCAAAAGGAGCATGTGAGAGGATGTTAATTTGAATGCAAGTATGGTTGCACTATCCTGTTTGTACATATTTCATTGTGAATATTTTACATTGTTCTATATGCAAGCCAATTCTAATGCAAACTATTTAATTTCCCTCAGGTAATGAGAAGGTAAAGGAGTTAATCAAGATTTAAATCCAGATTCTGCTGTTTTCCAGCTCGTACAAATGTAACATGAATTAAAGTTTGATTTACCAACAAAATAGACATAGTTCTAAGGCAAATGGCCTCAAATGTCATTTCCTTCATCTCACCATATAAAATAATTTGGCTCTCTGGGCAGCTTCCTGTCTAATCCATATTGTAGATAACTAACGATGGACTCCATAACTTTCCTAGGAATGTCATTTCAGGGATTGCCTGCCTTTACTCCAAAATGCCTCTTCCAAATACCTACTCTGAATTCTCCTTCGGCACTTCCAATGTGCTACAACAGTTCAAGTTTGATACTTACTGGCCAAATCTCACACATACTCCAAATTGTTATGTTCTATCTCAATATTCCTTCCTAATAAGCTAAAATTCTTCCATTTTTCATTGCAGATCAGCTATGACATTTCTGATCATCATTTCTGCTCTTCTTTCAGTTGCCTCCATCGTGCCTACAGTTTCCTGAAAGTGAATTATGCAAAACAGGATGCAGTTTGTCCTTGCTCATGCTGTGAAAAGCTAAAAAATTACCCCACACGTGTTCTAGGCTGTGTTCCTGCTTTTACAGTCCAGAATGCTTTTTCCTCTCTCCAAGTGAATGATCATTTTGAATTCTAAATTTTTGTTTTAAAAATCTGTCCTAGAATGTAGTCAACATATAGGAATTTAATTCCATCATGTAAGTCTAATGAGGAATAGAATCCCACATAGTCCCACCCAATAGGTTTTTTCACAGCTTTGACTGTGAACCATTAAACCATTCTCTGGATAAGCTTTCAAAGAAATATTGTATCAGCTATAATGTAATCTCATCTATACACACATTTTGCTAATGATATCATTTGCTAATGATATCATTTGTTAATGACAATATTATTAGTAACAGGGACAAAATCCTCGCTAAACCAAGATTATACTGGACCTACCATTTCTTCTCTAACCATACAACTTACAAAATATTCCTGTTTTAAAACTGCACAGACTTTGTTGTGGAATTTATAGTTCAGTATCTATTTGATTTCACAGAACTGTTTCACTTCAGAATTGTTTTACAAAAAGGGCAAAATTAACCCATGTATCTACCTCCTAACCATGAGCAAAACTTTAAAAGCATTCTAACACTAACTCTCTTTTGTTACACAAAGAGAAATCACACTGCTTTTACAGTTTACTGTGGGGAATCTTTCGTCTTCAGAGACAAGCAGAAGACGTCTGATAAGAACAGAGATGGGGAAAAAATACCCTCCCTAGTGCTTCAGCATTCACAAGATGTGTCAAGTTTAAATGAATCATTGAGGGAAAAAAAAGCTGCTTCTCTTATGGGGGATCAATTTTGAAAAAGAACAGTCAAATGAGCGTTTTGCAGAACATCACCTAGTGCTTGGAATGTATAAATAACAGAGTCCTTTCCTGGAACATCAGTTACACCAATACAGTTACTTTGTCCAGAAAAGAAATAGAATTTATTAGCCATGTTCTGTTGCCTCGTACAGTATCTAAGCGACCTAATGGTATTACCTGAGCAACATTGTTGTCGGAGTAGAGATGGCCCCAAATTGAATTCAAATACCCTTGAGCCTCACTTAGCTGAGAAATAGGCTAGGACACAGTTGTTAGACCAGGTCAAAGAGGAAAAAGGTAGAAGAGAGCTCACAAGTGCTTGAGGGAAGAAAAGTGAAAATGAAATGGATTACACTGCAAACAGAAAAGAGCAAACAAAAAGGATTATTTAAACAGGAAATGCTAAAGATGAGCAAAAGATTTTTAGAAAGGTAAAAGATGTATGAGTAAGCAACTATGAACTATACAACTATGCTATGTTCCAACCTGCTTATTTCTTTTCTTACGTGTATTAAGTTCTTATGTAAGAAGTCAATCACAGGTTTAGGTATTTAATTATCTCTACAGACTTGCAAACTCTTATTATCCTGTGGTCCTCTGGCACCAGGATACCTCTACATTGACTTCACTGGGAATACTCAAAGTATGTGATGTATATGCACAAATCTCTCCAGGAGCACAGTTTTCCAGAGTCTGACCTCAAAAGAAACCCCACAGGCATGTTAGTTCTGCCTGGCAAGTCTTATGGACATCCTCCCTACTCAAAGCTAATAGTTTGTCATTTCCAGGGAATCTTATAAATAGTTAATTGGGAGAAAGATTTTTTTCCTTCTTCGTTCCTTTAACGAAGTAAACATAGCAAATACATAGGATCTTCATTCTTCTGATCATTTTGTCAACCAAATTCTACCTAAAGAAATTTAGGAAGTATTTTTTGATGTTTCAAGCAAAGTGAGAAAAGTATCTGTTAGGGGTACTAATTTTGATTTTATGTTTTTCTGTCTGGTTTAAGGGTGGGTCTGCTTGTTCTCAGTTTAGAATTTCTGCTCAGTAACTTCAGCTTTCATCTGTCTGATGAAGTTAGAATAGCCACATTGGGGGGAAAAAGTTGTTATTCAAGTTACAAACAAGCCTTAGAAGTAACCCATTGTGAACAGTTTACAGAACTGTACATACTTCCCAATCATGACCCAGAGTTTAAAAAGCTTTTCTTGCAATGGTTATTAAAAAAATTAATTTCATGTGTCATACAAGACCAAGAAAGGTGTAACCACTTATGTTCTTCAGTTTTCTATGTCCAATGTGGGAGATAATTTCCCTGATTGTGACCCTTAGCTGTCCTTTGTCATGTTGGAATGGCCCCTTGGAGGCACCCTCCTCAAAGAGGCAACCAAATAAATTCTAATATTCAGCTAAGGGATCCATTTTCTTTCTGGACATGCTGAGGTTATTAAATGTTTCTACCACTCGTTATTTTTATCTATGCGGAAGTTTCAACAATTTAAAGTTTTCTGTTATCCAAGGCTGCATAAACCCAGTCACCTCCACACTTAGAGAGGAGGTTAATCCATGTATCCATAAGACTTCCTGCCCAGCACAGGAAAGACACAGATATGCAATATAAATATTGCTCACCTTCTTCTTTGGTGTTGCTCTAAAGTTATCTTTGGAACCAGATGACCGTGGAAATAGGATAAATTTAGGGTTGGGGTGGGGATGAAACCCCCCTGAAGTCCTGAATTATGGAATTTTGTGTCCTGTGAAAGCTAGATACCCTAGCACTGGCTTTATGACCATGACAGCATTATTTGGTTTCTTCTAACAGATGCTGGCCTAAAAAGACCATGTGAGTTGCTATTTCTGCTAAATAAAGGAAAAGTTTTCAGCTTCAGTGTTGGACACACTTAGTGGAGCGATAAAGGACTTCCTCTACTTCCCAGTGTGTGACTGTTTATGCTGGAGAGAAACCACACCGGCTGCCTGAAATACACAGGCTGGTCCCATATTCCAAGCTGCCTTTGTACAGTTAATATTTCTGTTATTGGTCAATACAAATATATAGAAATGCCTTTTGCTCTGCCAGTAATTTTTACATCGAGTATTTTATTCACAGTTTTTTAATGTGCGCTTCCTCACTAATCTAAGTGTAACAACCTTGGAGACCAGGTCTCTCTCTGGTTCTGGCAAAGACCTGGTATTTGGGTGGGCTTCTTTTCCATGAGAAATTTGCCACCAATTTTGCTACCACCTGAGAACATTAGGTGAAAATCACCACAGCATACCAGCATAAAAAAAAAAAAAAAAAAAAAAAAAAAAATTGCTGAGAAATTTAAAGACATAAAACTCTTCGTAAAGAGTAAATTTTCTACATTTTCCTTATTTATTCCACACTCTGATTACAGGTAAAGATGCAGTTCTCTGCTCATATATATTTACAGGCACATACATACCTGGAGTTAAACTACTTAATACAAAAAGTAAATCTTCTTTTTCTGGAGAAGTCCATTATTAGAATGTATTTTCTTTTTTCCCCCATCTTTGTTAGAACCAAAGTTTCTGGAACTTTGCATTTCATATGTGTAAGGTTTCCATAACATGTTGGAGCAGGATCAGAGGGACTTTTAAATGGAAAGCCTTTTCCCTGTGAAATTTATGTGGATGGTAGTAGTGTAGAAAAATATCCAGGCAAGAAAGACAAACAACTTGGAAAGTATTCAAAATATGGTTGGAAGGGGATTTCATCTCTCACTGTCCTGGATAAAATGCTGTAGGATATAACTCTGTAATATTAAACATAGGAATCTAATTAAGCCTCACTAAATTAAGCTGTTTTATAAAAAAGTCTGTTTGACTGACATGTGTTTTGAGTGTAACTTTCTAACTGTTGTAGTGCACCATTACTAATGTATGTGCTCAGCACATGAAACACAACCTACCTTATCTAACAGTAGGAAACCATGAGATGAGAAACAAAAACCAGAACGCAATCTAGTCAATATATTTAGTCAATACTCTTATCTTTGAAAAGGGTCCTAGAAGCTTTAATGTTCACCAGAGATCAGAATCTCGAGTTTATCTGCACCTTCAGAGAATAGCATCTCCATCAGCAGTCCTTCTGGCATTACTAATTAAAGAATAATCTACTGATTTACTGACATGAGCAGGAATATAAAAGAATTCACACAAAACTGCTTTGGAATGAATATTCCTGCAATTCTAAAATCCCAATACACTAAGCCATGCTAACTTTAGTGCCATTTGGTGGGAAAACCAATATGGATATCTGTAAACACGCTTAATATGAAAATATAATTATATTTATATATAATTATATATAAATTATATTTTAACATCTTCCCTTAAAGTTTAGGTCATATAATATAAATATGATCCAAAACTTTGAGACTATAATATTTTTTTTATAAAGTTATAAAAATCTTGTATGCCCTCCGCCCAGAATTTAAGGACTCAGTAAACATGCCCAAGTGCACGAAGGCAAACATGCATTTCTATTTTCAGAAGTCAGAAGTGGAGCTATACAGACACAATTCTTGCATAGAGATTGAAATTTTTCTGCAATTTTGACAGCACAACATGCAAGTTATCCATCTTCCTTCCCTAATCAAACAAGGAAAAAAGGAATTAAAAAGAGACTTAAGCAATTTCATTTTTATTAAACCAAATGGATGATGCGGCTAAAGTTTAGCAGAAAATGCCAGACAGTTATAAACAGCTATTTTCTCTAACAGAAAAAGGCATAATGATACCCAAGGTTTAACGCTGAAACTCAGAAAATACACACGAGAAATATGGAATATCCTGTTAATGAAGATAATTAGCAACTAAAACAACAACTGGGACAATTTTTTCACAATTTATGGATATTAGGTAAAGAAAGCATCAGTCATTTCTTGTAAGATAGGCTTTGCACTTATCATTACTTGTAAGGAGCTTTATCTGTACTGGTTCCTTTCTCAATTCCTTTTAACTCTCCATGAACTGGAGACTGTAGGTCCTACTGATGCCTATGGTGATACTAATATTACATTCACTTAATGTATATTCAAGATCATTTTCATAAATACATTATATTGATGTCTCACAGCCACAGCTGATCAGCTCGCACACTCAACCACTTCTCACCCTTTGCATTTCACAATTAATGAATTCCTCTTTATGACAGTTTCATGCGATTAACTACTAATTCTTACAGTTCACACTGTTGTACCTCACTTCAGTTTTGCTGCGGAAGTTCCCTAATGGATAAATACAATCTAGCCTGATCCTTGCCTTTAATGGCCACACTTCCCATTGTCATATTGTTCCATTGGTTTGATCCAATTATGAGAAAGCTCCTTCTGAAGACACCAAGAAGCAGATGAAAGCTGTGTTCCACTGTGGAGACTGCTGAATTGTTGGCCTGATGTTCTTTCTAATGCAAATAAAAGGAAACCTACAATACTCCAGAATCAAGTGACATCATATTTCTACCCACAGACAGACAGGGCTGGGACATGAATGACACCCGGTGCTCCAATGTGCTGTGATTGAAGGGGAACAAAAAGAAAGCCAGAGAGGGGCTCTGGGTCAGGGACTGTAGTGATAGGACAGGAGCAGTGGGTAAAAATTTAAAGAGGAGGAATTTAGGTTAGATACCAGGAAGAAATTCTTTACTGTGAGGGTGGTGAGGCCCTGGCACAGGCTGCCCAGAAAGATGTGGATGTCCCCTATCCCTGGCAGGGTTCAAGGCCAGGTTGGATTGAGCACCCTGGTCTAGTGGGGGGTGTTCCTGCCCATGGCAGGGGGGTTGGGGCTGGATGATCTTTAAGGTCCTTGAAACCCTTAAAATTCTCTAGGATTCCATGATTCTATGAATTGGTTTTCTAAACATAATTATTGTAGACTGACAAGGCACTTTTCCGTAGTGTCCCTTCATAAAACAGGGGACCCACATTTGTGTTTACATGAGGCAGAGGGATGGACAGATGGAGAACAGACTGAAAAGTCTCCATGGGCACGAGGTGGGAAAATAAAGTCAGTCTTTGCTGACTACCAGGATATAGACAGCAAAGACTGGGAGTTAAACTTGGTGTCTATAGAGCATGACTGAGGTTACCTGGTGCACCAACTACTACATAAACTAGGAATCTCTCATCCTTGAGCAAACACACCCCTAATTTTTTGCAGGATCAGGATCACTGAGCAAAATTCGTGCAACTTCAGAACATCACTGCAATATGTGAGCTGGATTAAAATATGCAACGCTGTTGGAGGTGGCAAATAGAAACTTAAGAGTGGCAAAATATAACAAGAAAATGAGAAACAGATATAAGAGAATAATTTTTAGCAAGATAATGTCTTTAGAGAAGTAAATGTTCAGAACAATAAAAGTAAACCAATAATGTACATGTTTCTTTAATAAAAGCAGAATGTGGTACTCTATTTTAATTGAGTAAATTGAAATGCAGCATGCAATTTGGTATTATTTAATCTTTTAGCTAAGTTTCTTTTTTTTTTTCATTTATAATGATTTCCTAAATTATTACTTATGTAACATAGGACTGAAATGCAACCTTCATAAATCAGCTCATACCATATTAAAAATTGCGTTATTTCCTATTACAAGTGTGTTATAGGATTCTAAAATGTCATCTCATTGTCTGCCCACTCTTTTTTAACTTTCTAAAAGAAAGATTGGAGAAGTTCGTGCATGAAAGCATTAATACTTAAAACCCTGCATTAATAAATATATGCAGACAAATTATCAGTCTATTTTTGCAGACAGCAGTTCGCAGACAATCCTACAAAGGCATACATACTTCAAAACTTTGTATTATTTACCTGGAGTAGACTTATTCATTGCAAAATTAATCAAGGTACAAATCTCTACAGAATGTTAGGACAGTATCATGTCTGGGAATGAATTTCTGCAGATATAAACAACCTCTCAAATTTGGAGAAAAAATCACTCTGTAATGTCACACACATATATATATATTTGTAATTTGCATCATGAAAGACAAGGGCTATCTAAGCAAATATTTTTACATTGCAAAAAGACTTTCAAAAGGATTGCAATCTTGAAAAGTAATAAAACCCTCGTTTAAATCACCAATAGCTTTAGTTCAGAAAAAAGTATCATTGTTTTTTCACTAAAGTCTCTATTTTTTAGTTTTTAAAAATATGATCAACATTTTCTTTATGGTTTAATTTTCTTTTCAGAGCTTCTCCTTTTTATACTCACATTTTCTAACCAAACTGAAATAATGTTATTACCTTATATTCACATTTCTAAAACCTTCCAGTACCTTTGAAGTATTATTGTCCTCATTAATATACAGCACTTTCCAATTTAGTACAATCTAAGAATGTAATTCAAGGTCTATTCCTCCCCCACATCATTTATGAAATTGTCAAATAAAATTAGACTTATCACCAAACCTGGCAGTTCTTTAATGAGCAGTTTCATCTTGGTTGTAATTATTTTTTGTTTGTGTATATTCAGTGATTTTTCATTCTACTTCCCACAAATTATATTAACTTTTACATTTTACCCAGTGGAAATCATATTTTTTTCCCTTTTCACTTTGGAATTTCTATGCACCACATTACATACATTGCTTTATGCCAATATAAAAAAATTGAAGAAATAACTAATATTAGGAAGCCACCTAGTAGAGTGTTTTGTTGCATTTTCTTGCTGTTCAGTTATTGTTGGTCTTGCTGCATTTGCTGCTAATTATTCTGACAGGAACTCGATGGTAGTTACACATGTTCATGAGGAAATGCAGAAATCACTGCTCCCTACTGGTCCCTGTTTCCTCACTGTCTCCTCAGACTTTGTCTAATTCTTCCATAAGGCTTTCCACGATGCTTTCCAAGGCAATTCTCTTACCCTTACATAATTACTCTATTTATAGAGTTTGCTTTTCTGTATTTTCTGATACTTTCCTGACAGTTGGGGAGGGTTTTTTAGGGAAAAAAAAAAAAAAAAAAAAAAAAAAGGTTAAAAAATGTACTTATTAACTGCCATTAATAGTGCCATTTCCAACTAGCATAAACTTCTGGATTTAAGTCACAAACCTGAAAAATTCCTTTCCTCTACACGGAAAGTCTGGAACCATTACAGGGTATCTGTCACACTTTTTATATGACAAAATTAGATCTGACCAATTTCTGTGGGCTGAAACTATGAAGATCCTGTGAATTTGAGGGAATTCCCATCATTAACTTTGCAAAATAAAATTATTTCAGATAAATCATTTAATAATAATCATTTAATAAATCAAATAATAAATTAATAAATTATCAATAAATGATAATTTAATATTCAGATATATCATTTGAAATAATGAAAGGAGTTATTTCAAATAAGCAAGAATGTAGATTTCAAATCATCTCAGTACAATTCATTATTGGAGAACACCTATTTTTACCACTGAAGCTCCAGCTAAAATAATATTTTCCTTTGCAGTGCAAATTGTGGAATTTCTGACCTCCATACTGAAAAAGTAATAAACCTGGCAAAATACTCATCACTTTATCACTGAACACTATCATTAAGAAACTGAATGCCAGTCTTGGAGGAAGAAGGATGAATAATGCCAGAAATATGTAACATTTCAGTGTAGTATAAGATACCACCTGTTATTATCAAGTTATGATTAATATTATCAAATGCTACCATCAAGCTCTATCATTAGAGATCTGCTGCTGCACAAACTGGAATTTTCTGTCTAATTTTGAATCTATTTTGTTATAGGTATGTTTGACTCTAACTTTTGCATCTTTGGTTACTACATTTCTATAAAAGCCTTGAATTTCATGTAAATAACAGCTACATTTATACCAAAATTTTAAAATTTCTTTATTACTAGGACATGGGGAAAATTAGCCAACAGTTTTGGGCAGTCAAGTGTTTTCCTTTAGCACATTTTTGATTCACCCTTTCTCAAGCACACCATATATACAAACTGAATATTCAATTGTATCCTTGGGCAGCAGAACAGATATTCACAAGATAACTATTTTTTAAAACTTTATCTTTTGAACCAAAGATCTTGAGGTGATCAGCCTTCATGACTGCAAGGTGGACAAAAATACCAGTTTCCAGGCTGTGGTATCTTACATTTTGTGATTTGTGTCTCATGTCATTAAAAAAATAACTTTTCATTGTCTAACACGGCAGCTAAATGAGTGCTGCACTATTGATATTTACTATTCATGCATCTCTTCTCATATTTACCTTTAACTATCAATATTCTACTTATTAATCCGTGACAAGCTGTTAACCAGTAAATGGAAAATTCTGGTAGTTGTTACAAAATTATCACACTCAACCTTTTATGAGTTCCTGAGGTCACCCTTCTGCAGGAGAAAAATGGCTCTAGTGAATTGCATTGCACTACAGTGTAAAAGGGAGACTTTCAGGAATTTTAGTAGATGATTAAGAATAGCTGTTAATGCTTAAAATGCCTCTGTGTTGTCAACTGAAACAGTATTATGAGAAAGAAAAATATTCCACTGATTTCCCACATTTGATAGAATTCCTGCTGAGTAATAACCTGAAACCTGAAAAAACGCTTCTGTGGTAACCAGCTTTAGAGATCTATTTCTTCCAGTGCTTTACTGCTCAGGGGGCTATCCAAGGAAAATAAGAGGTCACAGTTTATGCTCATTACTTTCTTATTTAAATCATATGATTTTGAGATTACAGTTGATATTAATGGAA
Source organism: Sylvia atricapilla (assembly GCF_009819655.1). Taxonomy (NCBI): domain Eukaryota; kingdom Metazoa; phylum Chordata; class Aves; order Passeriformes; family Sylviidae; genus Sylvia; species Sylvia atricapilla. The sequence continues at coordinate 30,715,990 of NC_089148.1, read as the reverse complement.
GTAGAGAATTAATGCATTGATCAAAGAGCATGTTTGTCACAGAGAATTCTTTGTGCAGTCCTGACACTTATTTCAACCTCGAGGTAGAATTCCAGTGCTCTAAATGAAACTGAAAAGTTGCACCTGGTATTTTATGTGAGCCGGTAAATCCAGGTACATGAACTTGAACTGGCAAACTCTTGTGACTATTTGGGCACTCTCACAAAAACATTCCTCACTTTCAGATAGAAATGGATGACTGTTCTCCATAAGCTGTAACAGGAATGAACAGTAGGAGGCAGAATTGATGGTTATTCTTGAAAATAATACTGGCAAAAGAACAAATGAGTATTAAGTGGTTATTAGTGCATTTATTTAAGAAATCAGAGGGCCCCAAACTTTGAGAGGACTAACATCTCAATCAAGTTTGCTAAAGGAATAGTTCATTTTAAAGGATAGCTGGCCAAATTTAGGAATTTATAATAGCAAGGAATTCAACTGTCTACAATAGAAACTCTCTTCCTGTCCAGTATTGTATTATTTCTGTATATTTCATGCAGAGACAGGATGGCAGAAGGGTATTCAACCACTGACCACGAAGTTCTCATTATGTCCTACATTCCCTCCTTTCTCCAGTTTTAACCTTTTAAAAATGGAATCTTCAGTTGCCCATTTTTTGTTCATCATCCTATTTAATCTGTTTCAGCTTAGACTGAACATCCTTCTCCACATTTAGGACTTTTTTATTTGATGTATATCAAAAAACACACAATAATCACAGGGGTTTTTTTTTGATTCAATAGCAAGAAAATATTCTTGTATAGAAAGGCCAAATTATTCTCCTATGTGATTGTACTGTTGGGTCATGGAATCCTTCAAGGGGACAAAGCAACTTCTTACTGTTAAAGAAGCCTATCCAAATCATGAATATAATGCTGGGTTTCTCTAGGGACAAGAAAAATAACCCCCAAAAAACCAAAATTATAATAAGCAATGTGCTGGTTGAACTGCATTTCATTTTCCATTCAGTCAGCAGTCAGAATAGAAAAAGACTATTGTGTTGGGTACGTAAATTTAAGGGGAAAAGCCATGCTCTTTTGGCTCTATAATATGGATTATTTTAAACAAAATGGCAGCCATCATCAGTGTCTGTTGCTTTTAAGCAGTATCTTGTACAATAGAGATAGAGAACACCTTTGGATATCATGCTGCTTACACCATACCATAAATGTCTGTAGGAATAACACCCTGGCACCTGCAGCCAAAATGATCTCTCACGTTCTGTGGTGAGAATTTCTTTCTAAATAATATATACAGCTAGCAAAAAACCCTCAGAGAAGTATTTCCTACCCTGATGTTCTGCAAATTGAATACTAGAAGTGATGCTCAGCCTTTCAGAAAGAAATCATTATCTAGTCATTAACTTTTCTTTTACCCTCCCTCTCTTCTTAAAAAACTGAAGTGCAAATGAAACTGTTTAAGAAATAATATAGCAAACAACTAAATGCTTATGCCCACACAAATGACTAAATAGGAAGGTGAAACATAATTATGTTCATTTACAGTCTGATTTCTGACATCAAGCACTGAGTGTGCTCATTCACTCTTTTATGGGCAAACACCAATTTTTAATTAATTCACTCAATTTGAAGAAACCAAGTCAAACTGTTGAACACATTCATAGCAATTATATTTTAAAACAACAGAAAGATAGTGAATATGCATCTTGTTTAAGTAAAATAGGAATCTCATTAAATTGAAAAAGATATTGCTCATCTTCAGAGAGAGGCAGACACAACAGTTACTTGAAAAACGAAAAACTGAAGATTGCAAATAGTACAGTGCACACAGTATGAATAGAGATAGTGTCAATTAGGTGGGATTATTAATACACTGGCAACCAAGTCTGTGGAGAAAGATATTGTTGAACAATTGTGTTTGTTTGTTTCAGTATAAAAGCCAGATCTAATTACATTTCAAATGCATTCATTTGACACTCAGCTACTGTTTCTGTAAGTACATTTGTGTCTGCATGCTCCTCAATATTATGATATTTTGAAGAACCCTGTTTTCTCTCCTGTTAAGTACCACCTATCCAGAATGTCAAGCGTTATTCTTCAGAAGGCTGCATGGAAGTTGAGCATGCAAAAATGGGCAAACACACTGCTCAAACTGCAGGACTTGTTATGTTTACAAAAGAAAGCTTTTATACACACTCGGCTAAATCTGAGTGGGCAGCCCTGGGAAGCTGACCAACATCTTTCTAGGATTTTAAATGCATTTGTGGCATAGGCAGTGATGATACATTCATTTAATAGGTTAATGTTTTTAAATAATTGACAAGTTCAGTTATAAAAATACTTATTTTTCACTTGCTCTAAGCACTACAAATACATCTAAAAGAATTTTCTAGTGATTTTACTGTGTGGCTAAATACGTGCAAACACTACCTCATGAGATAACTTACTTCTTACCCAAAACTGAATCATAAATACTTAGTATTGTTTAAACTTAGTGAAAACTGGCCTACAATTGAGCTTCAAATACAGTTTCAGACTCTTTTCCCCATTCAACGTGCATCCATGATGCCTTTAATCAGAATCAGGAACTTGTAGAGTGTGGACAATATATACACCAACAAATTTTCAGCATGTACAAAGCAAATTTTAGGTTAAAGGGTATAAAATTATTTGAAGATAGTTTTGTAATAAAAAACCAAATTCATCAGGGCAGAAGCCTTCCTATGTTCCCAAATTTTCTCTGTGACTACACTTTTTTTTCCTACAGTAAAGTATAACTTCCCATGAATCTCCTTCTGCTTGGTTTACCTGTTGAAAACATTCATAAAAATGCAACCAAAGGAGGCAATACAGCTCATTTACAACTCAGCACTGAGGGATCTATGATCCATACTGCTCGAGCTGTGAGCAATAACACTTTCTGAGTGAGGCCAGTAATGTATGTGGTGCACACCATTTTCTTTTCTTCCTAATGTCACAAGGGACAGTGGCTTCATAGATGAGAGAACTGTGAAAAGCACCCTGGCTTGCAGTGGATGTCCCAGTTTAAAGCCCAGAGAGGGGTGGTGAGTGGGGTTAAACCCAGTTCACAAGTGGTTCCCCCCAAGGGTCAGTGTTGGGGTTTCATCCATTCATTGATGATCTGGACAAGGGGTTTGGCTGCACCCTCAGTCACGTGCTCTAATCATATAAAATATCACTTTTTAAAGGCAAAATGTTGTATGTTCTGTGAGGCCCGACCAAACAGCACTCAGAAGAGAATGCCAGATATTCTTTCATGTTTGAACTATTATAGACTGCTGCGTGTTTACAGACAAATAAAATATTAAATTAATGTAGTTTATTTACACATTGATGTTGATGCAAGTATGTACGTAAACCAATGCACACACTGTAGCTTTGCATAAACAAAACACTCCTCTTAAGAGAACTATGAATAAAAGCTTTATTTAGCACAGCAGTAATTTATCCCCTAAACAACTTCACACAGTTTGAGGGAATAAAGTGAAAAACAAAGGAATATAAATGATTAAAAGCTATTTGCCGTGAAACTTCACTAGAAATGAAGATTAGAGAGACCAAGAAATTTCCAGTCAGGACAAAAGGCTTTTTAAATCCTTTAAATCTTTTGTTGTGCCTGTGACTACAGGTTGAAATGATTGATTTTCCTCTATGACAGTGTCTTAAATTGTGTGTCACATAGTCAAAATTTAAAGCTTGATAGGTCCACAGAACAGTTTTAAAATCATTCAAAGAAGCTCAAAATTTAATTAGGAAAAACATTAGACCAATTAAGACAAAATGGTAGTATAAAATATTAAGGTAAAACATGTATTAGTGTGACATTTGCATTTTTATGAAGTATGAATCACAAAGAAATAAAAACTGCTGCTAAATTTCAGTTAAGTCTCTTTTTAAAATCTTGTTTCCATGGCAATGCTGAGAGTAAGTTTTCAGAGGATGTAAGATATGGATTTTTTATTTAAAAAAAAAAATAAAAAATAAAAAAATAAATTAAAAAAAAACCCACAACCGTTTAAATGAGAAATAGCAACATCATGGCCTCTTTTTAATTTTCTAATATGCCCAAGAGGCACAGGAAATAAGTCACCAAGACATCAATGCCAGGATGAATGCAGGAGGACAGACCCTTACTTATTCCACTAGTTTGCAGAATGCTGCTAAATAAACACATCCACCAGCGTAATTCTGCTGCAAACACACTAATCGTTAGCAGGCAACAGTATTTTTGCAATCTGAAGGCCTACTAGAGCCCATTCAATCAGGAAAGCTTAATAACAACACTCATTACCAGGATGAGTTGAAATTCCACTACAAAGGCTACCTATGACAAAAGTAACCAAGTGATTCTTCTTTTACATTCCAGATCTAAGAAAAGTTGCTCAAGTCTCTAATGAGTAATCAGGGATTGAGGTTTCTAGGCTACAAAAATCCTGTTATGGCAAAAAAGGCAGAAACCTAACACCCAAATCAATACTGTATTACTCTCTCCACAGGCAAGAGCTGCTGGGTCAGGAAAATCATGAAAAATTCATAGTGAAGGTGGTCAAGTCATCCATAAGACAGAGAAAATAATGCTATATCTAAAGATCCCTTGAGCAATTGAAGACATTTTATAGATTTCACCATGGATAAGTGCTGGTTTGTCTCATCTGTGTACCTTAATGCTGTTCCTCTCTTATTTCTAACAGTAAATGAGGATGGTCTGGTCTATATTTACTGTCTTTCCTATTTACTTTATTAATTTCTCTGCCTTTGTGCTCCACTGTTGTTGGAATAGCTTCCCTCAAGAGAATTCTGAGTCACTCCTGCTAGAAGAAAAAGCAGGTAACGCATCTTGGAGGAGTCCTCCACCCAAATTCCTCAGCAGGGACGAGCATTATTCAGGCTAAGAGAAAAAGTTAGGGATGTCCTGCTCCTTTTTGTGACATCAGTTCTGCAAAGGGGAAAAAGCAACAGCCTTCATTTTTTATCAAGTCAAAACTCTCAAGCATAAAAAAGAAAAATACAATTTAATTTAATACAAGGGTAATACAAGGAAAATAGGTGTTTCAAGACACACATATGAAAAAGATTTGAGCATGATTAATAACTTGGTTTGCACATCTTTATTCCTCCTGCAGCATCGAATTTATGCCTAACAAAACAACAGCACAAAAAGTTAAATAGCAAAGCAGGTCCCCCTGTACAACATATAATAAAGTCAGTAAAAAAAAAGGAACCCTAACAATAGCAAGAAGTGATAGAAATCTGACTTCTACATAGAAGACACATCACTTTCTAAAGCTTCACAAACATTTCCGAAAATTGGGGGAAGGTACATTCTTCCACAATGCACAGAAATCCAAAGCTTTCCAGTAGGATAAGCTGCACCATTATCCCACACCTGTAAAAGATTTAAAAATTCTATGATTCAAGACACAAGACTCTTTGTGGAAAATGGATACAGTCATGATTAAATCTGTTATGCCAAAATAAGATAAACAATGTAAGAAAGACCGTGCATCTCTCTGCCACTGAGGAAAAAGAATCAAATTACGGATGAAAACTGCTAGTCCATTTTGTCAATTGTCTGCAGGATGCAGTACTGTCTCCTGTTCTGTAACAGCAAACCCTATCTAGTGAGCCATTTCAGAAACTGTTAAAGTTTTTTATTGTGTTTAAAAAATATTATTCACCTGTGAATGTAATTGTCCAAGTATATTGCCTCTCCAGATACACATTAGACTCAGTCATGGGCAAGTTCTTGGAATAATCTAGAAAAGCATGAAAAAAGAGGCAAGACACATTCTCTCTTAGACTTGAATGTGCTGGACATTCACCTGGAACATTAATGAACATCCCCACCCCTGTAATATAATGCCAGTCTAAGACCTAGAGGGCAATTCCATACATCAAATGAATTTCTTTTTTTTTTGTTGTTGTTTGTTTGGTTGGTTTCTTTTTCTTTATGAAAACTAGGAAAGAATATTGGGAGCTAAAAAGCAGGGGAAAAAAATTTTAGATAGTAGTGGGAGAAGCAGCTCTGAAGGTTTATGCAATTTTACTTGAAAGCATATGAGAGAATTTACAGGGATGGTGCCAAGGAATATAAAGGCCAATTTTCCAAGGTGCTAATAGTACTGAAATGTCACTAAAGTCAATGGAAACTTCAGTTATTTTGCACTTCTTAGAAAATGTTTGAAAATAGCGAGTCCATAACAGGGACCTTGTGAAATCACTTGTGGCACCTATATTCCCCTAGCAGTGCAAATACCAGGGCAGAAAGCAGAGGTTATTTTGAAGTAGAGGGGTGAAATCAGCTGCAAGGAAAAAAAGGATTTTTTATTGGCATCAGGTAGCATGATCAGGCAGTATGTATTCACAACATGTGCCAGTACCACGAAGGATGACAGATGTTAATATGTGTCCCCAACACATTGCTGTATGAAAACGAGTGTTCAAACAAATTTACCAATGATTGTTCTTGAGTCCTAGATCAGAATATTTAAAGTTTCAAGTTTTTTGAAGTATATTGATCAATGTCCAAATCCATTAAAGGTTTACCAAAAAAAAATTTCCCAAATTCAACCATTATGATTCAGTAAGAAAAGAAGTTTTCTAGAGAATGACACCAAGTGTCACGAATGACAACATGTCTGGGGCTGCCGGAACTTCACTATACATGGATTAATAATTTCACCTGGGGGAATATAGAAAAATATTCCCTTGGCGAGATGAGAGACTGGAAATCTGTGTCTTTGTGAAGCTCTGGTGCTGCAGTGGGAGCCATGAGTGGGGCTGAAACTGTTTTTTCTCAGTGCTCTCCATTGCCACCAGCTGAATTCTGCTGATTCCAGAGTAACCCAGCCTGTGGCCAGGGAATTTGGATGTGCCCCAAGTACCTTATCCAGAATTTTCCATTTACATGGCTCAGGTTACAAGTTCTCTGGGTTAAAACAGTTGCAAGAGCAGCACAAAAGATGCCACTTGTCTTAATTTAGCTTAGGGGTATTTATTATGTATTAGCACTAACACAGTTATTTGCATGGCAGACGGAATTTTTCTTTTTTCATTTCTCCCCACAGAAGTTCTCTAAGATACTCTGAGACATTCTTATAATGGCATGCAGATACAAAAATAAAAAAAAAAAGTTTCACTAGAAAAGAATGAATGATTGGGAAAAAGAATACACAATTTAAATAAACAAAATCAGTGTTTCTTACACAAAGATAAGGATACTCCCTAGGAGAATGTTCAAAACTTTGCATTTCTTCTTGCTAATTATACACTTCATCTTCAAAACCAGGAAAAAATGCAAAATATTTTTCATTCATTTCCCACATACATATAGCACATCTATTAATATAATAATCTTTGGGTTTAGTAGAATACATTTTACAGCCTGATAAGCATTGCATTACACACAAAGTAAAATGGCTGTATCATTTACTGTGCTCCTCTCATTTAATATAATATCTGTAGCAGCCTGCATCTTCTCACAATATTCTAACTTTACATTACTACAAAACACAATTTCATAAATTGTAAAGGTCTATACAAACAAGGAATGTATTTTAATACAGGAAACTTGACACTATCACTGCACTTTTCTTCAAAAATACTCTTTTCTTCCTTTGACATTTTTTTGGCTTACACAACAGGGTGCCAAACATTTGTGACAGCTTACAATAGAAAAACAATATTGCTTTTAGTTAACAATGTTAGCTATGAATATATATTGACAGCATTTTCACTGCAGATTTGCTGCCAACATAATACAAAGCAAATAGCATTCAATATGTTGGAACACTCAGGGGAATTAAAGAGTTTCAAAAACAAATTTATGGCATTAGGTGCTGAATGCTAAATCTAATGAAAATGCAAATTTGGAAGTATCTCCTGCACATACTTCATGCAAAGGAACACAGTTTGGCAAACAGATAAAATTAAGATTGTTTAAGTCAGGAAAAAAATTATGTTAAAATGCCTCTGCTTGTTTGGCTTCTTATAAAGCCAGTTTTACCACAAAGATTAATTTTTTTCCAAAATTCTTTCTGCTTTTCTTCCTTTAAGTACATCAGAGAGAGATCATAAAAAAACCCTCTGAATTCAAAATGCTTCCAAATGTTTTGAGAAAATACGTCATTGAATAATTTTAATATTTGTACCTTCACTACTAATCATATACCAACCCAAGCATCACTGTTCCCTTGAAACAACAGAAGCTGAGTTTTCCATCCAACTCTGTACATTTATTATGATCTACAAAACGAGCAAACGAGTGCACAGAAATTATGATTTAAACCTTATTAAAATACAGTAATTTACTGCAACATTGTAGTCTCATCACCTATATGTTAAAATGCATTTTTAAAACCAAACATTATTGACCCTACCTTATAACTGACATGACATTAATAGTTTTTAAACCATTTACAAAGCAAATTAATCAAGGTTAACAATACCACAATGACAAGAAAGCAAAAATTGATCAGATTTTGTAGCTGCTGAAATAATATTTTTATTAATTTTTAGATGAACTTTATATTTATCATAACTGAACAATAACAAGCTGTTCAACAGTTATAGCTAATAGTTCTTGTAAGACATAAAAATATTATCTAAGTTTTAAAATAATTTGTTTAGATAGATATAAAATTATATATTTTAAAAGCAAATTCTTCATAGGTTACACTGTGGTATTACTGAAGGCATTTTGTACTCTCTAAATAACAAAGAAAAAAGGAAAAGAAAAAAGGGAAAGAAAAAAGAAAAAGTATTTGTAGAACAATATTTGGTTTTAAGCACTGAAGTGTTAAATTATAATCCATAATTATCAAACCCACTCTAACACAGAGAAATTTATGAATTTCAGGTTTATTAGAAAGCTGAATGAAACACATTTTAGGATTAAGCTTGGCCATCACACAGTTTTCCATGAGACTCATACTACTTGCATTATAGAACAGCCTAAACTGCAAAATTATACAGTACTTCCCACTCTGGTGAGAGAGCCACAACTCCACATTTAGATCTGCAAAGGAAAAACCTTCCCCTTTAGCAAAGCTATGAATTTCTAAACGTGCTTTCGAGCTCACCCAGTGCAATATGGACCTGCATTCTATAAGCATCAAACGAGCTGATTTTTTAGAAGCTGAAAGACTCTTAAACTGGTGAAGATGGAATAAACACAGTTAATTTGCTAAAGTCTACCCTGTCTCTTTTCACTAACTGTCAAGGAAATCATATTTTACATTTTTTTTCAGTTTGTGCTTGGAAAGGATTTCCCAGTAACCTACACTAAATCTCACTGAAGGGTGACAACAGAAATCAATATGTGTCTCTGAAGAATAATCTAGCCAAACATTTACATTTAGAAAATTCATTTGTATCTATGCATGAGAAATTCCTGGCAAAAAAAAAAAAAAAAAAAAGAAATTATCTCCCTGCATACATGCCATCTCTTTTTATAGGCTGATTTTTATAATGAACAGGCTTTAAATCAATAAAATAAATATATATAACTCTATGTAAAATCACAATTGACCTAGGTAGGTAGCTATATTAACCTCGGGTTCAAAGAAATCCTTCTGCAGCCATAGGGAAGAGACAACCCACAAGGAACAGCTATTGTAGTTTGATCCTGGATATTCCAAAGCCATGGAATTGCCATTCCACATGCCTGCCAGGAAGGATATTCAGTTTAATCTGGCTATTGAGGCGATTCTAAACCAAACACTGGAGGTACTCAGCATCACTGTCGAATTTGCAGGGCCAGGAAATGCCCTGCCATGGACCCCACAATATTCTGTAGTGCTCTGATTGATTGTGGGATTAGTTTTGCCCACAGAGCTCACAGAAGATCAGGACACGAAGACACAACAAGCTGCAAAGCTGCAATTCTGCTTCCCTGCATCACCCCTGAATATGACATGGCCCTGCATAAAACCGTGCAAAGGGAAAGGAAAACCTGCTAGGAGAATCTGCACATTGGTGTAAGATGTTCCTTTTATCTTCTTCATAGAGAATTTTCAAGAGAATTTTCAGAGGCACAATGAACACAATACCCTTCAAAAATTATGCTACACAATTAGAAAATTAAATCAGTGCCCTGTAGAGGACCATCAGTTCAAGACAGGAAAAATTGCCATTCCAATAAAAGCTTGTTACAATGTTCAAGGTTAAGGATCTGAATTCATGGACTTCGGTGTTCAGTAGGACCATACATATATTAACTGGGCAAAAATAATGGTAATAATGCTCTTCTCAAAGTTGAAAATTATAATAAGGAAGTGGTTGTCCAATTTGCTGTTTCCTATCTTGGAAAATTATTAGGGGAAAAAAAGAGACTGGTAAAGAGAACCCTGCTCGGTGACTGGCTTAGAGAAAACAAATATTTTGGGGCAGATTATTTGTATTCTTTATAGCAAGCTACTAAAAGCTCCAGAAAGATTATCCTTTCTATTACAATGCAAACACCATTCAACCACATACACTAGATTTAGCAGAAATACATGCAGTTGTTTTAAATCTATGCTGAATGTGTTCCACTGTATATACATCCTCTAGTAAAAGGAGTAATAAAAAACTCATTTCTACTTGAAAAAACCTGCCGAGTTTTAGTTCCTACATAACATAATGCATATTTAGACTATCATGTTATTCTGTAAAAGATGTCCAAACAAGATGATTTGATGTTGGAATAGTCATCTCAGAAAAACCAGAGCAATGTAAGGTAAAATAATTGTCAAGTCAATCTCTAGCTTACACTTTATTGCAGAAATAAATTGAACTCTGCTCTAGCTTTTTGACACGTAATTCTGATACTAATGGGTTCAAATCCATTTCTCTTTGCTCTCCTTCCTAACAGGAAGCCTCATGTAATACTGTGTCAGAAATCCACCAGTTACTGGCTAATGTTTCCCTTAAATAAAAAGTCTCTGCCTGTAATAGTATTAACAGCTGCCATCAGTTTACAGTAATGAGCCACAGTTCATCATGGTAGTGCTACTACGAAAATTAGAAGCTTCCATGGAGCTTCTCAAATCTCAAAAAAAAATTACCAGAGCCATCCTGACTGTGGTGTAACAGCAGATGTTGCCTATCCAGGGTGTAAAGGTCACATCCTAAACTGGGGGAACTGTACTCAATCATCAGAACAGCTCAGCTGATTATCCTGCGGTTTGTATACAAAATACAGCAGCTTTATGTTGAGAGTCAGTTTATGAGCCCTGTGTTAATTTTCCTTAATTTCTCACAGCAAAAAAATTGCAGTCGTTTTACAGAGTATTCCACAGCTTCTTCGACAGATAAAATATATTTTGCTGGAAGAAACATAATAATTTAACTATATATAATGTAAAAGCTCGGGTAACCTATACAGTTTTCCAGTTTCAATGAACAGTAAAAAGAAACAAACAAACAAAAAGAAAAGCAGCTGCAAATCATGGCATTTTAATTTTATTTGCTCCCTAAAAGAATTGAAAGTGCATATCTTAATGTGTGATAGCTCCAGAGTTTCATAAACTAAGCACATACTTCTACGGAGTATAGTAAAGAAATAAAATATTTAATTGAGATCAGGATGGTATTTTTCTGTGGCATTCAACATTGTAAAAACTTCGCTCCCTCAGAAATCAATGGGAGACAGATTATTCTGAATTTAAAAAATTAAAAATTGTTCTGAATTAAAAAGATAAAAACATCTAAAAGCAGGAAAGTTCAAAACATTTCATCTTCACTTCTTCAACGTATGCTTCCACACTCTGATACAAAGACTTTTCAGTAACAAAAGGAAAATGTACCCAAATTTGCATGGAACACAATTCACCCTGGAAATAAAAAAGGGAGTATTTAATCATAAATCAAAAAAAGTTTTAAGTTGAAAGAAAAGTAAGCATGTCGCATCACTGACATCAAGATCATCAAGGCACTGATTTTGTTGATGGCATCTATAATGTATTTTTGACATTTTGAGTGACAGATGCCACCATCAGAGGAAATTAAAACACACCTGGCCATTAGTTTCCTGTAGGCAAAAGGCAGTGTTAAATCTGAAGCAGACAGTATGTGTGCAATAATTACTGAACACTGGCATCTGAAATGTTCTTACAGACACCTGGAACAGAAAAAGTTTATGAATTTAACACTGCCTTGCCAAGAGTGGGTATTTCACCAGGACAGATGTTGTTCCAGTACTCTGACTATTTCCTGTGCTTCCCAACCTACCTGCATTCATTACTTTTCAAAGGATGATACCTGTCATGACAGCTTTGGATAATTTCATGGAGATGCACACTATATTGCACTTACCAAAGTTTCGCATGCACCCTCAATCTATTCCAAGCACAACTGAATTATTGATCCAAAATAAAATTATATGTACTTGAAAGGATTCCAACTTGGAAGAATCATCATTTATAAATCCAATTTTATACATGACCAATATAGACACAAGCTTCCAAAATGGGAACATTATTTTTCTTCAAAACTGCGGCGTGTTCAATTGATTTTTCTTTTTTTAAATGTTGAGACGCACATGCAATCTATTTTAAATGTCATCACTTTGTTTCTTACTTAATTATCATTCCTTATGGCTTCCTCAGTAAGTAAATGATTACCTCAACTGCTATAGGTATCATCTAGCCCCATGCGCTTTTGAAATTGTACCACTTTCCAACACAGGGATCAGTAAGACTACTTTTAAAAACACAAAGACTCCTTTGAAATAATCCATTTTGGGTTTTAATACAAATTTCAGATAATTCAAGCCCTTCCCTAACAAAAATTAACAGACTCATATTACCAGATGCTGTGGTGCCACAAGGTTTCACAAAATTAGCCTCATGATTCTGCCTGCCATCCTTCTTTTCGCATTTTTTTGAAGTTGAAGGGCATGTGCTACTCAAAGAAATCTTCTGCTTACCCTGTAGCAAAGCTGTTACTAAAAAAGATATCCAAATGCACTCACCTCAGCCTCTTGTGTTTTCTAGGGAGATAGACATGTTTATCTAGAAAATATACATATGCACACAAATACAGCTTTAAGGAACTTGGCCAGTGCAGGATATGCAGTGCAACATTGTCATACACGGGGATTCCATAGGATTGAACAAAACCCAACTTAAAGTCCAGACTTCCTCTGCTTCTAAATTCTGAAAGGACTCCCAAAGGATACAAACACATAACTCTTATTTTACTCAACTGTTTTCATATTTGCTACTGAACACCAAAGAATTTTCACTGAAAGCTTTCTCTAATTCAGAATAATTTTTTACTTGATTTTTCCTGATGAAAATCTGTCAAGACCACTTTGACTCCTCTTTAATCTTAGAAAGATTATTATAACTTCAACCTTTATGCAGTATTTGCTTTTCTCCAAGGGAAAATAAATCATGGTATGATATGACATGATTATGATGAAAGATAATGACTGACAAACCCAGCAGCCTTAGATGCACGTCAAAGTTTAATCTTGACCAAGTTCAGCCACAAAAACTGAAATCCACTATTTGCTAGGCAAGAGAAAAGGAAAAACTTCACTCACATATGAAACAAATAAAAATTTGATACTGCTCTAACTAAATCAATACTAACACTACAGTGAGCAATGAATGAAAAGTTATAGCAGTGATTCTACTCACAGTTACATCTTAAAGTCAAAATGGGAATGTGAGCTGGTAGTGTCAGCTGGGTTACTGATACCCATCTAACCTCTTAAATACAGATGGTTTTCAAAAAAAGTACCAGAAGAAAGGAAACAAAATCAATTTATAAGACAAAAGAGAACGGGGACATGAAAACGATCAGGTTTTGCCTACCTGTATAAATGGTGACTAAAATACCAAAATACAGGAAGAGTTGGATGTCTCTTTCTAGCATGCTAAAAATTCACAGTATGTAAAGATGGGTAACAGCTAGGGGCTTCCTAAACAGGGAAAATTCAAACAATCTAGTGATTCGCCTTACAAATTATTATAAACAGCTATTTTAGAGATGACAGGAGCTGACCAGAGGAGGATTAATAAACTCTTAATGTAAATTATTATTAAATGAGTGATACACACCTAATTTATTAAGAAGGCATATGCAATGAAACACACAAAAGAAATTATGCATTTAAGGTTGGTTAGGAATTGTTGCAAAAAAACGCTTTATTTATTCACTTCAAATGTATTCGCTTCAAAATTTCAGATCTGTACACTTCCATAAAAACATACCCTTTTACATATGCATTTTCCAAAGCTAGGTAGATGCAATACAGCCTTTAAAGCACAGTAAAGAAAATATCTGTCTTCTCAAATGAGAAGCTGGAAAGAGTATAAGACATTATAAAGCATTTTGATACCAGTAACTTAAATCCCCAAATGACAGTAGAGCAAAGCATGTCTGCTTAAGAAGAAGAAAGTAAAAAGGTAGCCTGTTTCCAACTTTAGCCTGCTTTTGATGTCATATTCACTCCATCTTACTTTGGACGCAGCTTCGGCAGGAATTAACTGCAAAGAATGAGTTCTTAGGTCAGGAAAAAAGGTTGAGTACCTCAAATTATGGCTGCTTTTCTTTTTTTCCCCCTGCTTCTCCAAAACTTGTCATTTGGTATAAAGAGAGACATTATCTCTCCCTATACACATATCACTCATATCTTTAAACAATCACAGCTGTAACGTCATAAAGAAGCAGTTGTGTGCTAAAGATCATTGACTTGTTTTAGGACATTAAAAGGCCTTCACATATTATAAAATCCACAGTCAATAACAAATATTTCCTGAATATCTAACCAGTTAAAAACAACAGAGACCTTACAGCCTTTTATATTTTACAAAACAGTGTAGGATAAAAAACCAGAAAATTCTACAATGACAGTTCCATGCATTCATAATAATGTCCAGCCATGATAATCTCTGTCTTACCTGGGCATCCTGTTTCAATTTCTGAAAAACACGCTATCCTTTCTCCTGATCCATACTCACACGTAAAAAACCAAAAAAAAAACACCATGAGTCAAAATTCTAGTTTCAGTTCAACAGCAACTGAAGTAACGGAGAAAATGCCTTTGAAGTAAATAACATTTGGTTCTTTGATTTTAACCTCAATCTGGATCGATTTATTAACTGTAAGTAATGATCAAGTCCTAGCTGCCAAATACCCATTCTTCTCCTCTATGCTTCTTGGTATATTTTGTCAGTACCTTTGTGATAAAGAACTCCAAATGTGTTTATCAACACTTACAGAACAAAATTTGGCACTATTAGGAAACCCCTTCTGTTGGAAATTCTTTTTTTAATCTCAGTGAAAATACCATTTCTCAACATGATTCATCAGACAGCAGAGCTGTTCAGAGCACACACACACACAGAATTTGTCATGAGGCCTAGATGTGCATTACTTAGTGGTATAATATGGCTGCTGTGTGTTAAACAAAAAATCCTCAAATATTTTTAATCCTTTCATCACTTTCTTGTGTTTAACTCTTATCTTTTCTCAAACTGCTAAAAATTAAATTTTCCAGGACAAAGACAATCTTTTTCCAGTGTGGTTACAGTATCTGGAACAGTGAGTGTCAAGTACTTGAGAAGAATTTCCAGCTATGGCCCTCAGAAACAATAATCATTCTCTTCACCTGTAAAATCCACCAATATCAGTATACCAGCATATTTTTTATCATTTATCACACGTACACACATTCCTTTTTTTTTCCCAAAAAGCTCAAATGAATCACTGTTGCTAGTAATAACATTAAAGCCATTCTAGCTCAGAGGTAATCTTGCACCTGAAGCACTGTGTATTTAAAATACTTGAAATGCAATTGGGAGATGAAATTTGTTCATCCAATTTCCAGCTTCACAGAAAAGAAATTTAGCAAAATCGTAGATGGTGTTCTAAGGGCCGTGGCTGAAGCAAATAGGAAGCAAACCCTGCCCAGTAAAGAGCATTATCAGGAACAGAGAGCAGCCTGTGACACATATATAATTAGAGAAATTGGAGGCTTTGCCCATGAGACCATGTGTTCCACAGCAAATCCAATTTCCTTCACTCTCCCTTTCATGGATTTGTGTAAATCATAAACGTCCATGTGTTTCCCTTACATATAACATATCAGTTTCTTTTTTTCTTTTCCAATATCGGTGTTAATTGAATTCACCAAACAAGGAACAGAAAAGAATCATAGCTCAGATGTTTTCAGACCAACTGGCTTACAAGTCAGAAACCATTTAAGGAGATTGAAAGACCAAATTTTACATCTTGCAGGTATCTTACATGACGGTTCATTGCCCCTCAGAAATATAAGGTCTTAGCCTTTTTTTTTTTTTAATCTTTTTCCTTGTTAAAAAAGTATAAAATAAAACTGAAAACATAAAATGTCTGATGTACAAGTCCAAATCATAAGGAGGAAGAAATTACTTTACCAACTTCCAAATTAAAAAAACAAAAAAGTCTGTTGGTTCTACTTCAACATCGGGAAGTGAAGATCAAATAAACCAAGTTTATAATAAAATTCTAAAAATAATTCTGGAAATATTAGGGCTGTCACTGGCATGGTACAGAGCTTAGCTCTATTACCTGTGAAGCACAACAGTAACCTCAGACATACGTAACAGGAGCAAGGAAGCAATCACTCTGAAAAAGACTTCTGTATGATAGGGAAAAACAAATTAGGCCTGAGTTTCCATAGTGATACAGCAACAAAAGGCTGCTGCAATTTCCAGCTGTCTATAGTGAGGCAGTAACAGAGCAAAGGGACTCGAGCCCCTTCTCTGTAAATTGGGATTAGCACACTCAGAATTATCCATTAAATTTTAGTTCCGCACTATAAAGAAGATATTGAAGGAACTGGAAGAGGAAGAACAATAATGAAAACAAGAAGTTCTGCAAGAAACAAAATTACTAAATGCTATGGATTTGGATTTCATGGTTGGATTCTCTGGTATCTTAAAAATGCAAATTCCAATGAGTACTTTCTCCTATTCATCTCCTCTGTGGATTCTCTGATGTTTAATAAGAAATGATCTCATACTATAGCCTGTCTGCCAGTGGGAACACTAATGGGTCTCTTGCCCATCTGGCAGCCTGTTTTCCCGAAACTTACAGGAATTCCTGACCAGTGGTGCTGAAACTGGCCAAGAGTTAAGAAGCTACTGAAGGAGAAAAGAGAGGAGAGGGATCAGCAGCCATACAAAAACCCAGGCTAGCAAGTAGACAGTGTGATCATATAAGCTTTGCTTCCTTGGGAAACCAGGCTAATTATCAAAGGACTGAAAGATTCACTCATGATGAAAGTCCAAAGGCCCCAAAGCGGAAAAATACTTAAAAGGTAAAGTGGTCTATTGGATATAGGGCTGAAAGAACCAAACATGATAGCTAGGTTGAGACACAAATGATGAGGAATGTTGTAATTTACAGAAATATAAATGTTAGTCAGGGATGATGAGGATTTATTTGTACCAAGAGGAGTTATTACGAAGCAGAATTGCAACTGGGAATTGTGGGATTAAATAAAGGAAAGCTTTAGGCTAAAAATCAAGCAACACTGTAAGTGAGAGCAGTCTATAAAACAGTTTTCAGACATAGGAAATGGAAGATCTGTGGCTTAAGAAAATTAAAACTGGAAGGAAAAGAACCTATTTTCTTACAGAACAATAATGCATGGATGGTAAGATTGGCCGGAATGTCTAATTGGTCTTTCTTTTCATTTATCAGTAGATTAATAACACAAAATAATGCACTAACAATTATACAAAAAAAAAAAAAAGTAGCTACTCTTTGTGAGTCCTCATCCAAATGTCTGAAACCAAGCCTAATATACATAAACGTATAGATGTGCGTTCTTCACACATTACTTATATGATACATCAAAAATAAATACAATATTAGCCAGTTAATGATTTATAGAGAGCTACTAAAATACCTACTTCTACACATAATGTTATCAAAGGTCTTCTGTATTTCTGTTAGTGCAACATTTTCAAGCAATACTGAATAGTTTGGGCTTCCTTGGTACTGTTTTCCAGTAAAACATAAAATAAAATAATCAAAATGCAGAAAACAGATTGCATTACACAGTGTGTTTGATGTAGCAACTTCTAACTTTCATTTAATATAGCTGAGCTGCAATGACTAATGCTGCCCATGGCCTGTGGTACAAAGACCTAAAAGGGGTTCCAGACTAGATTACGTCCAGGCAGGTCTCATTTTAACGGAAATTGGAGAGATGAGAAAAAGATTATAGCAGCACACATTATAAAAACAGACCTCACAAGTCAAACTTAATAGTGGAACCATTCTCTTTCATGTAGACAACCATGAAAACAAATATCCTGTAAGCACTAGATATATATTGTATCTTTTTACCCGATCTCTTTGCCTCCTTGAGACAGATTCCCATTCATCTCATGACTATATAATTTGATCACAGCTGAGTAAGGCACAGCAAGGGAAAGGGTCTGTCTGATAAAGTATCAGGCTCCAGGATGATAGATAAACAATTTCATGATTTCCAGTTGTAACAGGAATGATGCAGTGCTGGGTATTAAGATATTAGTCTCATAGGAATACAAATATCAAGCTTCTGCAGTTTTTTCCTTACTAAATATGTTTTATTTCCATTAAGTAAAAATGACAGACAGATTCTGACAAACTTAGGCAGGCCACCAGAACAAAATTCAAGGTGCATGTGAAAAGTAAAATGAAATATTTTTATTATTATTTTTCAGTGTGAAAGCTAGTATATAACTTTTATAAGCATACAAGTGAAAAAAAATAGAGCAAGGAAGTTTCTTTCTCAAGGGGCATCTTTACTGAAAAAAACATTATTTAAAAGTAAGTGAAACAGTTGCCTATCAATTTGCTTCACATTTAAACCTCCTCTATCACAAGGGACATGTTGGCAAGCAACTCCTCTGCTACAGGTCACTAGGGATCTGTCTGCTTGCAAAGCTGCCCCATTGTTCTACATGTATTAAATGAAGGTCTGAGGGATAATATTTGAACAGCCATGATGGATTTCTTTTTCATATATTAGCACACATATTTGGAATGGAATTTTATTTATTTTGTTGGAATGCAAAAGCACAAATAAATGGCAGCCATTATTAATACCAGTCCTGTTAGTTGGCAAAAATCCTACTGTCATTGCAATTACCTCCTCTCTTGGATAGCTGAAAAGCATGCTCATCCCCACTCCTGCTGATACCTGCTTTTATTCAGAAAAAGTCAAAGAACAAAGATACATTTTAAAGAAATTTTTAGTTGCCAACCCTGGGCATCATCTTTTTCATTGAAGAAAACACATTCTGGAGTAAGCAATTTTCGAAGCTATCATGCAATCTAATTTATTATCACTTACCTGTGATTCCTTCACGTTCTCCACGGTGAAGTTGAACCAGACTCGGAAGCGTGGGTTGCAGGTGTCTGGCCGAATGAAGAGGTCATACTCAAACTCTGTGACGTGGTCCACACGGCCAAGGTTCCCTACCAAGAACAGATGGAACAGGAGGTGTTTTACTGAATGGCTGAGCAACTCTCCAGGAACAACACTGAGGAAAGTTTTTAATGCTTCTACCTCCATTGGTTAAAATATACAAGTATAACAGGCCTTAAAACAGAATTATTCTTTAGAATTTAATTTAGAATATTCTTTAGAATAATTCTCCAGAATTATTTTTTAAAAGTAGTTCAGAATTATTTTTAGGGGTTTGATTGCAGTCATAAAATAAAATACATAGCAGTGAGCAATATGCATATGAATACACCAAAAAGAAGACAACACATTTTTATTGTTCAATCAAATTGACCTTTTGTCTCCTCTTATCTGAATACCCCAATTGTGTGTCCTAACATCCTTTTAAATGTTTCCTTTTTCTTTTTTTTTCACTTTTCTAATGATGTCTCTGCACGTCTTTTAATCCCCACCTGTTAGGATTTCTTTCTTTCCAACTGCTGCTCTTGTTCAAGTCTCTGTGACATTAAAGGGCCCCCAGATTTCCACCTGGCCTCCCCGGCTCTTGCTCTAAGCATCCCTCTCTCCCCACAGATGGTCCAGCCTTCATCTCCTCTGTGATTCAAAAACCACCTCAATCCTTTTCCTGCACCATTTACGGCCACTATCACCTCTGTCCAAAGACACAAATGAGATTTTGCTTCAGCCTGTTCCTAGTGAATTTCATGGAATAGTATTTTTAAATATAGTCAGAGCTACATTGTCCCCTATGGCATTATTCAGCAGGCAACCACACTGGCTATAGAAATGAAGTTCAGCGCTGGGAAAAACTACTAAGTGCTTTCAAATTGCTAAAATGGCATTTTTCCTTTGAAGTGTGCCAAGATTTTTAGAGACAGGGCTTAGACTGTCCATTTCATTTACGCACTATAAAAATAAGACTTTACATTTTCCTGATCCAATCCAAAACTCATCTCATCAGGTCTTGTAAGACAGGGCCATGTTTTAGCCCACATGCTAAATTAGATTTCTTTTTAAAAAGGAGCACTGAAAACCTGGGTTTATGGTTTCAAATATATTTTGGGGGTTAAATATATATTTTTGGGTTGGAAATATACTGTTGGGTTCTAATGCCTATTTATAAGGTTATTTGAGCTAAACAATTCCCTCGTCAGCAAGTCCCACTGCAGTCAATAGGACTGTTCTCTGGCAACACGTTGCTCAATACCAGCAAATTTCAGCTGATCTGCTGCTCTGGGCTGGAAAAGCAGCAGGAAAAAGACATTTTTAATTCTGTTTATCAATACAGTTCTAGGATTTCTACCTTATCCTAAATTGTTTCTGGCTTTACTAATGGAACATATTTAATCTTCTCTATTTTTAATGTTATCCTCTACTTTCCTACCCACATCCTCCTTTTCAGAAGAATATTCTCTCCACTGCTTTCCTCTGCAGAGACCCGCTCCACGCTCTCAATCTGTTCCTGAGGGCTCGCCTCAAGGAGACACTTGGCATCGGAAATGTTAGAAAAACCAGCTCTATTGCAAAGCCAGAATGCCTCTGCCAAACATAAATAATGTCACCTGCCGTGGTGGGTGCCCAGGTGCTGGCAGTGGGGCTGCAGCCTGGCTCTTGGAGAGGCTGTGCTGTCCCATTCCAGCCCGTTCCTGACACTCCCAGATGGCTCCAGAATGGCCTCACCCACGGCACAGCACAGCCCTCAGCCCAGGGGCTGAAAACGTGTCCAGTGAAGGGCAAAATCCTACACACACAGAGGGAGCCTGAGGAGAAACGGGGAGTGAGGAGGAGGAGGGACAGGGGTGCTCTGGGAGCCAGGACAGGGACTCCTCTGTGCCCTGTGCGGAGAGGCTGGGGCAGGATGGTGTCTCCTGGAGGGACAGTGACACACAGAGGATCCAGGCTGGGGCAGGATGGTGTCTCCTGGAGGAGCAGAGACCCTCACAAGACCCAGGCTGGGGCAGGATGGTGTCTCCTGGAGGGACAGTGACACACAGAGGACCCAGGCTGGGGCAGGTTGGTGTCTCCTGGAGGGACAGTGACACAGAGGACCCAGGATGGAGCAGGTTGGTGTCTCCTGGAGGGACAGTGACACAGA
Source organism: Sylvia atricapilla (assembly GCF_009819655.1). Taxonomy (NCBI): domain Eukaryota; kingdom Metazoa; phylum Chordata; class Aves; order Passeriformes; family Sylviidae; genus Sylvia; species Sylvia atricapilla. The sequence goes on along the minus strand of NC_089148.1, from coordinate 30,694,437 downwards.
GGACCCAGGATGGAGCAGGTTGGTGTCTCCTGGAGGGACAGTGACACAGAGGACCCAGGATGGAGCAGGATGGTGTCTCCTGGAGGGACAGTGACACAGAGGACCCAGGATGGAGCAGGATGGTGTCTCCTGGAGGGGCAGTGACACTCACAGGATCCAGGATGGAGCAGGTTGGTGTCTCCTGGAGGGGCAGTGACACAGAGGACCCAGGATGGAGCAGGATGGTGTCTCCTGGAGGGGCAGTGACACACACAGGATCCAGGATGGAGCAGGTTGGTGTCTCCTGGAGGGGCAGTGACACAGAGGACCCAGGATGGAGCAGGATGGTGTCTCCTGGAGGGGCAGTGACACACACAGGATCCAGGATGGAGCAGGTTGGTGTCTCCTGGAGGGACAGTGACACACAGAGGACCCAGGATGGAGCAGATTGGTGTCTCCTGGAGGGACAGTGACACACAGAGGATCCAGGATGGAGCAGGTTGGTGTCTCCTGGAGGGACAGTGACACACAGGACCCAGGATGGAGCAGGTTGGTGTCTCCTGGAGGGACAGTGACACAGAGGACCCAGGATGGAGCAGGTTGGTGTCTCCTGGAGGGACAGTGACACAGAGGACCCAGGATGGAGCAGGATGGTGTCTCCTGGAGGGGCAGTGACACACACAGGACCCAGGATGGAGCAGGTTGGTGTCTCCTGGAGGGACAGTGACACAGAGGACCCAGGATGGAGCAGATTGGTGTCTCCTGGAGGGGCAGTGACACAGAGGACCCAGGATGGAGCAGGATGGTGTCTCCTGGAGGGACAGTGACACACAGAGGACCCAGGATGGAGCAGGTTGGTGTCTCCTGGAGGGACAGTGACACAGAGGATCCAGGCTGGGCAGGATGGTGTCTCCTGGAGGGACAGTGACACAGAGGATCCAGGATGGAGCAGGTTGGTGTCTCCTGGAGGGACAGAGACACACAGAGGACCCAGGCTGGGGCAGGATGGTGTCTATGGTGTCTCCTGGAGGGGCAGTGACACACAGAGGACCCAGGCTGGGGCAGGTGCTCCTGACAGGACTGCAGCCCTGGGAAGGGAAGGGCCCAGGATGGAGCAGGGGAGCAAGGAAGAATCAGCCCTCAGCCCCTGCACCACTCCTCGAATGGGGAAGTTGATCCTGGGAAGCAGGGAAGGACAGGGTAAAGGCATTGTTCCACTTTTCTCTGATTTTTACTACGCAAACCTATTTTAACTGGCAATAAATAAGTCTCCCCAGAGCTGAGTGTTTTGCCTATCCAGGCCATTGGTGAGTGCCCTCCCTCTCTGCACCTCAACCCATGAGCTCTTGCACCTTATTTTCACCTCTGTCCTGGGGAGGAGTGTGGGTGAGATAGCACTGGGTGGGCAAAGGAAACCCACCATAGCTCCTGGCTTTAGCTGAAATCCCTGACACATCTAAGTGCATATTCTGCCACAGGGGTCAGACCCCTCCCTTACTGACAACCAAACTCAAATCTTAACGTAAAATACAATTTCCTACAGATAATTATCCAAAGTAAATAAGACTGGTAGAACTGAGCTATTGTATCGTAATACCTTTAATTAAGTGGCTTCGTTTTGCTGTATTTTTCATTAAATGTCATGCATAAATGACATAGCTGGGATAATAATATTCCTTAGATATTTCAGGACTTAGGTAGTGCAAGGTACACATCCCAAAAGTTTAGATTCCAGTTGCATCCCAGGTCACAGATTTAGATCTCTCTGGACAAAGTTTGGTGTGTAGATTCACTTCAGCCTGAGCTGTGCATGATCCCGGCAGATTCTCTAGAGTGAAGGCAGCAGGCTGGATGAACACAGATGGTGGGCTAGGTCCATCCTATAAACTAATAAACTAATATACATGCCTCCCAGCAATCCCAGCAATTCCAGACATGGATTAGGTTATCCGCAGCACAGAGCAGAGGTGCAAATTTTGATGGAATTACTCCCAAAGAAGGACGCAGAAGCAATTAAATTCATATTTAAAGTTCAAAGACCATTAAAAACTTGTACTGGAAGACATAAGAAACTAAAAGATTATTAAGTGAATAATTAAAACAGAGCAAAATGAGACCTTGCTTTTGAGTTTTTGCACATTTCAGTTTCTTTATCTACAACAAGCTAACCTGAACTGGATGGGGAACAGATGACCCACTCAGAACTGCTTTACAGAGTCCTCAGGAGCCCTAAACTAGCACTGGAGAATTGTCAGGAGATGACAATTGCCAGGAGATGACTGATGTGAGGAGAAGCACAGATGGTGAAGAGCTGGTGTGCTGAAGCCACTGCCACCCAGTCTGCTCCGGAAAATCCATCTCAAATCCAGCAGAGCCCTTATAATTTAATCATTTTTGTGCTTGATTCCTCAGAAACCCAAACATGATTTTCTCTCTTGATTTGGATACTCCATTCCCTCCTAATGCACTATTTTTTCCTTTTGTGAGTTTATTAGTTTATTATTAGTTTTTGCCTCTTACCAGGCACGTGTCAGCTGCCATTGTCACCTGCAGCCCTTCGCAGTTTGGTGTCATTTGGACATTTCATTAGCCCACTATTTCTTCTCTGTCTTCCAGATGCTAAAGAGGCTGGACTGAGCACTAATGCCTTCGGTAACTAATTCAACAAGTTCCTCATGCTCAATAGACTATTGTTTGTAATATCACAGCCTTTGCTCACAATCTGTCAGCCTAATTTCAGCCCACATAGCAATGTCATTAAACAAGACAGCAGTTTTGGTACAAAGAAGCCAAGAACTGTAGGAACAAAACACCTCCTCACTCTAAGAGATGCTTTGTAGAAAAACTGATAATGCCACCAAAAAACCATTTCTTGGCGTCCAGGGAAGGATATAAACTTCCCAATGTTAATCTCATAAACAAACTGAACAGTTTTTTTAGTTTTTTGTCCTGCCTTCACAGTGCTGTATCATGGGAAATACATTTATTCTAACAGATGAGAATTCAATTCAATTCCAATACCACAGGTACCGCAGTGATGTGCATTAGAAACTGTGGAGCGGGAATTAAAACATTGGTTACAGCATTCCATTTAGATATTAAGCCATTTTAACATTTTAACATCGAAAATAAACTATTTTTTTCTTAAGAGCAAACCACCTCTAAACTGATTTTTTTAAAATATCTGTAAAAGGTTCCATGATTTTTTTTTTTCTTGCTTTTTGGCTAAATATATAGCAAGAGAGAAAAACTATTTAATAAGTGGGTAGACAGCAAGTTCTTCCTGTGTCCCAGGAATTTCTGTGCAATCCCACAATGCATACAGTGTACTTTGCAGTAATTCAGCCAATTTCTCTGCTGAAATTGTGACAAATGTAAGAAAAAGCCAAATAGCACTTATTTTGTGTAATGTGCCTACCAACAGTTTTCAGTCATGATACAACTACTGTACAAACCTTCGTGTGCACAGTTCTTATTCTGGTCATTTGTGATATCAGTAAGAGTCTGTTCACAACCTCATTGGTTAAGTATATTCTTCTCAAATCAGACAAAAAAGTCTCACAGTACTAAAATACACACTTTGTTTTACTTCACTTTGAGATCATGCCACGTGAACTCTCACCACTCCGTTCCATAAATGCAGAAGTTTTATATCTGAGAGTACACAGCATTCTCCAAAGCCTCCTCACTCCATACCTTGTGATTAGCACTGTATTTGGGGTTAACATTATAAAACACAAGATATTAATGTTATTTAAGGCACACATATGATTAATGAACTGATAGAGTAATGTGACCTGCAAGGGGGAAAAAACCCAACATAATATAAGCAATAAAATCTGAACTGATTTGCATTCTAAGACAATTCTTGTTTAACTTATTTTTAATAATTCAAGTGTACAACTGGATGTCAAATTACTTTCTGACTATATTTTAAAACTAAAACAAGTTATTTATTAGAGTAGCCAGCATTCTGCAAAACATTTTGGATTTTCTCTCCTATGCACTCTGAAATAAGTTGCAGGGGTTTTTTCTATTATTGTTTTACTTTACAGAAGTATTAGCACAGATTTTTTTTAACTGATGGGAAGATGTGAACAAATCAAATTCTCAAATGTCTATAAACTGACTTTCACTTAGCCTTGGGGTTTGTTTTTAAGACATGCTCAATTTTCAGTCACAGTTCTGTTCAATACTCTTAGCATACCGAGAAAAGAGGAGACATACTTTCCTTTAATCATTCAAGCTGAAATTCTTAATTATATTTGCTTAAATTGCTTTACAGAGTAATGTTTAGTGCCATGCTCCCAAAATGTGAATAGTGAGAGGGGTCAATAGCATGTTTCAAGTTTCTTTAAAAGTCAGAAAAAAGCCCAATGATACAATTTATTAATCATGCAACATACACTTAGTCCTCATAAAATATTAATGCATATTGCTTCCTACATCAATAAAAAGTGTACTTTACACAAAGAAAGAAAACCTGCTTAAGAAAATGCTAGCTAAAGTCACTAAACATTCTAACAATTATCATATAAATGCTAGAAAAGAAAATATAGATATGTTAACCAATCCTAAAATCTTCTTAAACCGCACATTGTGCTTGCCTACAGAGAATTTTTAAGATGAAAAATAGACCTTGAGGGTCTTAGACAAGCCTGAGGCAATATAAAGAAAAAGGTCAAACACTCTGCTAAAAAGGACCGTTATCTTCAGAACAACAACTTATCAGCCAGCTTGCAGCCCTGCTTATTTACAGTTATTGGTCCCCGAGGAAGTGCACTTCAGCGCAGGGCGCGATTACTTTGTAATGAGTTTGCCAGAAATGGTAAAGGAAACTAATTTGTAACAATGTGCTGTTCCCGGCACATGAACTTTCTCAGACACTTTTTTTTTTTTTTTTTTTTTTTTCTTTTTTTTTTTTTTTTTTTTTTTTGTGTCCGGCCATGAATAACTAACTTCAGCCTCCCTAATAAGCAGTGAAAACAGAAGTGCACTAAAACCCGACTGAGTCGCGAGCATAAATGTGCTGAAATATCAGTGATTATCCCTCTCAGCTGTCCATTACAGTACTCATGATGACCACCAATTCCCCTGTGGTGGATATATAGAATGCAGGTTTCAGGGGGTGGATTTGCACATGAAAATTAACACCATTTGGAAGAAAATAGCCTGCACCTGTCACAGATTAGCAACAAAAGGTCAAATGCCTCCTTTTACACCTAGAGCACTTGCATATTGTATGCCTTGCTTATAGGAGCCTAATTCTAGTTTCTTAATTCAGAAAAGTGAGCACCATGGTGAACTGAGGAGAAAAAAAGAATTAAATCTTGGCTAAAAGCTATCAATAAATCTATTGATCAAGATACATATGAATGGAAGTAGCTGAGGCAATCTCTGTCTCTAAAAAGAGGTAGTTTTTCAAAAGAGAATTACACAAAGTGCTCTTCTGTTTTTGTCAATATGCTGCCAGGTTTTGAAATGCTATTTTTCATCCACACAATAAAAATCTTGACAAGTAAGCAATAGAAAATCACTAATACACTTTCAGCTGCATTTCAATCTATACAAATTCTTTAAACAAAAACAACCAAGGAACAGATTGGAATATACATCATTTTCACCAGTAGAACCTGGGATCAAGTCCAAGATAGCCAAACAGTATTAATCTATATTTCATGCAATTCTATATTTCCCAAAATAAGGTAAAATGTTGAATATGGAATAACCTCGATGGAATTCATCCTTATAGATGATAAAACACATTGAGATGATAATGCAAAGAAATTTTATCGATATGTTCTAAATGGAACAGGAACTACAGGGACTGAGATCCGTAAAAACTTCTCTCGAGTGAAAGATTAGATATCTTCTGAAAGGAGGGGATCTAGGAATATCAGATGTAAATTCCCACTAGCTTTATGGTCTTTGCCTCTGAAAAGGAATTAATAAAAAAATAGTTCTGCAATAAGTCCTAAAGAACTTCTAAATAGTATTTGATTTCTAAATTGGAAAAAAAAGAAAAATCTAATGAAATAGGGACGACCTCTGAAAACCCATGATAGTTTTTGCATCATCTCCTAGATTCATGCCCAGAGCATATGTCAGCTCAAGATACCTGAAACTACAAAGAACAATTTGAAAAAATAAGACAATACCATAAAAACCATATATACAACACCTGTAAATTATAGTTTAAATTATTAAAATTGCACATATCAAGCTCTGCAACACAAAGTAATATCTTCACTACCACAGTTAAATCAATGTTCTGCAGAAAATCTCTCAGTACTCTTCAGAAATATAGTGTTCTTTTAAAAACCTGATGTTCCAGTTGAAACCATAGAAATGCTCGTGACTGCACTTTTGGTCAAAATCCAGATTTCCTTTGAAAAATGGTCATGAATAGCAAATAGGCAAAGCATTTCAAAAGTACATGGTTCGAAAAGCTGGATGCTTCAGACTTGATTTGCAGTCTCTTTTCTCTCTTCCCTCCTCTGTTAAATAAGCTGAAAATGTTGTTTCCATAATGTTTTAAGTTTTTATCAAGAGTGACATCCAAATAACAGTAAATGAGTAGTTTTTGTGGAAAAGATTGTATGGGAACAATGACTTAGGACTTAACAGCAGCTGGTAAAAGGCCATGTTCATCTCTGCAAAGAGATGTAGATGTAGAACTCACAGAGGCTGAAAAATTCTGATTGAGCTCTTATTGTAAGCAGACAATGTGATAGAATCTGATTGTGACTGAGAGCACATGAAAATTCTAGCTATATAAGTTATGGATCTCTATTGGTTTGTTTCTTTTGGTGTTGATCTTAATTTATAGCAATGAGAGCCTGATCTGATTTTCCACACCTTTCCAGGATCACAGTCACAGTACCACCCTCTCCAATACTTTTCCTCCCAAGTGACATAAGTTAGGTGCACTGAATCCATTTCCTGGGGGCATTCTGCCCACAGGCCCTGGGAACACAGTTACAGCTTCTCAGTGGTCCCAAACAAGTGTAATGAACAAATCTTTAATTCCTTGGTATTGAGTCAAATTGCAGAAATATTAATGATGTGTGGCCTAGACTAAAACACCCACAGAAGTTTTATAAATTAAAACTTTTATCTGAATTAGAGTAGGAGGCAGAATTGTCTTCCACACAGAATATTAAGGGAATTGAAAACCTTTAAGAAAGAATGACTGGTTGAAAAATGAGAGAATCATAAACGATCTTAAATCTATTTGTTGAAGATAAAAGGAGGGGTGAGGCAGCCAATGCCATGATTTATTTTACTAAAAACAGTTGGAAAAAGATCCTCATATTCTAGGAGTCCAGACAGTGCTGCCAATGGATAGCTTTAGGATGAGTTCTATCTTTCTGGAAAAAAAAAAAAAAAACTTTTCTTGGTCACAGGTGTTTGAATGTCTGGTAAAGGGGAAGGGGGAATAGAGGGATTAAAATTTATTAAGTAGGCTTGAGGTTCCTCCTGCAATAAGGATACAGTTACAGAATTTTCACATTATAAATAACTGTAAAATTCTAGCATGTGCTAATCCCAAAGGCCACCTACTGACATCACTTGCAACTTTCTTTTATAGTCCAGGAGAGTAAACAATGCAATTTAGAAAAACAACACAAGCAGCTAGAACCAGAATATTTTCTGCCTTTTTATGTTCATTAAGTAGAGCAGTCTTAACATTGATGCACAGTGAAAAACAGCAACAAGTATTCCTGAATATTTAGTGATCATGATTGCTCAACAACCACTATGAGCAAAACGGCACAATATACGAGTAACAGATATCCCAAAATACTACAAAGACCATTGTGTAAACAGCAGGCTCACATACATATTAAGAAATTATACAATACAGTCTTGCTGAAAGAATTCGATAGTTTTGATCAAATTAGATTGATATTTAATCACTTGCAGCCAATGAGCCTTATTTCAAAATTGCCCTTTTCAATAAAAACTAGTGCTTGCAGTTAAAGGTCCTAAAAAACCTGGTGCTGTAAAGAATAAAATGTCAATGTTCACCATGTAGGGAAATTGTAAAGGATGAATAAAATGGAGCCAGTCTCTTGACTACTTCTCCTACATCTGTGAGTCTTATAAATTACAGAAATATCAAGCAGAGCCCAAGACTGCAGGACAAATGCTCCAAAAAGTCACAAAATCACGTAAACACACGACCTGGCAGTGGTAAAGCAGCAACTTAGTAGGGAGTGTCAAGAGTGCTTAAAAATCAGAGGCCTGTGCCCTAAGATGGCCATCACACAGCCACTACACCAAATCCACCAAATCCCCAGAAAAACAGATTTCTCTGCTCCCTCTTTATCAATTCCCCAAAGGCCTCCAATGACAGATGGGCAGTTATTTATCCACGGCAGTGAACCTTTGTTAAAGGAAAATCAGAATACAAAGAGGTTTTGCATTAGTGTCACGAAACTCAGCTTTTCTTTAACAAAGCATGTGCTCCCAAAATGGGTCTCTCACGGCCGCGCTTGTGCCACGTCTTTCCAGAGCAGAGCTCTTAAAGGGAAAAGCATTTGGGGAAATTTCTGTTTGGAAGTCACTTAGCATATAATGGGTGCTCTCCTAAATAAATAATTAATAAGTTAATAAATAAATTATAACGACGTCTGCAGCCTGAACCACGGAAGCAACCACCAGCCCAGGCAGATGAGGGAAGAGGAGCTGAGTGATGGTACACAGTGGGGTGTACCATCACTGGTGTGCCACAGACAAAAACAGGCTCCAAATGCTCACTCAGTTAGGGGTGATGCTCAGGGTACACCACTGAAATCTGTTGCTCTCTACAGCCTCTGAGGTAAAGCATTCTCCTATACACCTGCTGCCTAACAGCACAGGTGCGCAAAAAAAAGGATTAAAAATGGTTCAAAAAATTAAAAGCTGCGTTTTCTTTACTCTTTAGCACATCACAGTAGTCCTACTTATGTAATGCTTCCTACTCAATATATTCATCATTTTGCAAAGACCCTGAGAATTCTTGCAATGCAAAAGACAAGGAAGTTCTTTCATCCTACAAGAGAGGAAATTCCTGTTGATTTATTGCTGCACAGTAACGCTGTAATTCTGCATTTGGCCTAGTTTGGTGCCTTATACACAGAATCACCGTTTTTCCAGGGGAATGCTTCCAAAGAATAACTACACACTGACACTTGAATAAAAATTAATAGATGGAAACCCTAATCAGAGACCTATAGTTATATTATGTTATATTCTCAAGCACCTCTCAAAAGTCACCAGAGCTGTAAATAAAATCAGAAGGTTTTTATTAAAGAGTATTAATGGAAAGGTTCCAGATATTGCCTTATAAAAGAATCTTGCTTTTTGAGATAGATCCTAGATAAGAGCCTTTTCTAACTAATAAATTATTGGGTTTATAGCTGAAACTTTCTTTATCATATTAAAAAAAAAATCCTTGAAAAAAAGTACTGCAAGGATAGACTTTCCATACAAATACTGAATAACTTCTGTCCTACATACAGCTTTTGCAGAAGAAACAGTCTTATTTTAGTTTATTATAAAACTGAATTTGATTCTCCATGCCATTATCAATCTAGTCACAAAAACAGTTTGGGGGCTAGAAATTTTATTCTCATTCAATACATTAATCCCATCATTTCATCGCCTAAAAGTGGTATCTTACCATATAATCTCCATGATAAAATTTACAGATAGACTTTCCTGCAGTCTGGGTACATTTTTAGCCATTTCATCAGATCAGACTGATACACAACTTTTCTGCTCATCTTCTCCTCCTCTGTAGCTCCCACTCTGACATTCTTTTGTAGAACAAGGTGATTTCTCTACTTTTCTCTTTATTATATAGCATTTTGATCCTTCTGTACGCAATGGAACTTGCTCCTGTATTTTCACTTATTTAATTTTCTGACTCCTGTGTCTTGCTATTTTCCTTTCCTCCAGATACCAGCCTGTTCTGGAAGCCCTCCTTGACTTCCAGATTTACCAATATTTGTGAAATGGCACTACCATTCATATCATATAACTACATTATGTTGGTTTGGTTTTATAACGCTGCTAGAATTTATACAGGCCTCTGTAACTGTACCCACATGGATGTATCAAAAAACTGCTTACCCTCATTTATCTTTGCTTAGTTAAAGCTTAAATTAGACCTTAAAAAACTAGCTTGTTGATGTTATTTTTTCAATCAGAAGTGATAATTAAAATATTGACATTTCAGATGGCACTAACATGTTTTTGATTTCTGCTATGGTTACAATGGTTTTTTATATTTGAATGTCTGTCTTAATTTTGTTAGGGGTTTTGGTGTTGTTTTCTTTTTTTTTATTTTGCTGAATCTAGAAGCATTTCCTTTTATTTCAAAGTATTTCTATGTTTGTAGTAAATTAAACATTAATCTTTCTCTGCAAATGTCAAGTGATATTTAAATGTTTTTCTGGCAGATAAATGATTATTAATATTAATGCAATAAAATCACAGCTCTTTGTCCTTTCTTTGATATTTAAGAAAAAATTAAGACTGTCAAAACAGTTCTGCAAAAAGAGAATTCATTGGTCTACCATCCACTCTTCATTAGCCTGAGAGGTAAAAAAATTACTGATCTTGTGAGACAATGTGTTTATAGAATCAGAAAGGGTTGAAAATGAATTACTCTATCAGTGGTAGAGTGTGTATTACTTCAACGTGAAAATGCCTTGTTAAAGTTCATTTTAATTTAAAGCCCCCTTCTGTCATTCAAAAAGCTTTAGCACAATGAAAGAATCTTTGTCACTTTCATAATTAGCCCCTCTTGCACTAAATGAGAATAAAATCTGATCAGAAGTCCATACAGGCAAGGTCATAAATCAAAGAGAAAAGCTCCACAACAGTCCTGTAAGATGTCCAAAGGCACACACAGCTTGGAATTAAAGCACTGTAGTCAGGATCCACTCCCAGAAACACAGCACAGAAAAAGCCCCAATAACATCTGTTTGACAGGCTAAATTTATCTCCATATTCTGTAGCCCCATAAACACATTTTGCTGTTTAGATACAAAAGCAATTTCAGCACCAAGGACAATCCAGGAAAGCAAACAGCTGTTAAAGTGCTACTATCGCCGTTTGCCAAGCAAAGTCAAATTAATTTAACTTAATGCTCTCACTTCAAACAGTGGCAGTAAAACAAAAAAAAAGAAAAAAAAAAAAGAAAAAAAAAGCCATATATGATAATTGTCATAAAAAAAGGAAAAAAGTTGTATTAACAGAAAAAAGTCCTTAGGAAATCAAGTTTGATTTTATACACAGAAGTGAGTATGCAGCCCAGTTCAAATGTAAGCTGGATTTTATTCAACTTATTTTCATTTTCAGATGAAAGTAAAAAGACATTTTGAAAGATGTAATAGAATTCTCAACCTTGGACAGTTATGGAGAGAGTGACAGCACATCACTCTCTCTACTCAGGGATCATCGGAACACCAACAGATATCCAAGCCATCAACATTATTTTGCTCCCTATGTTAACACAAAATCAGGATTTCATCAGAAAATGATGCCTAAAACATGGGGAGAGAGAAGGGCAAGGAGAGGGCAAGGTAGGAAGTTGAAGGGAAGACTGCTATGAAGTGGCAGGCAGCAGTGGAAATTTGTATTCTACAATAGATACCCCTTTTACAATTCCACATATTATGTTAACATGAAATGCTAATCTTAAACTTTAATCAGATGAGAGTACTTTTAAAATAGCTACGTCCATACAACCAGGAACTTTCATGTGAAAATTCACATTCACGTCTATAAAGCACACATATATGTGTAGACATTTATATTTGTGTATCTCTACCTTCAAAGACACTGTCCATTAAAATTGCGCAACTTTCCTTTCTGAGATTTTGGGCTTTAACAATATTTTTCTCTGCAGAACCAAACTATCAATGTCCTGTCTCTAACCATGCAAACACCAAACTACTTTCAAAGGAATGGTTTGTTTGGAGGGTGTGGTTCCTTGCACAGCTGTCACGCGTTCCCCAAATTTCACGTGACAATAATTATATAACGATCACAAGCAATTCAATTCCACACATTTGGAGACACGTGGAATCGGTCTGCTAACAGCAGACTGAAGAGCATCAGTGTGACAAAAAGAGAGACTGTCTTCCTCCATCCTCCTACAATCTCACACTTTAGTTCACTAACACTGAGTTTCTCACCTTGGTTCGGGAAGTGAGCACTCCAGTTTCCTCCCGGACACAGCCCCCTGTGCTTGAGGCACAGAAGAAATGTAATTTCCCTTGTCTCTCGGACATCCAGTATCTAAGAAGGGCAATTTGCAAACTCCCCTACAAGCAAAGCAAACCCAGGAGCTGCGACGAGGGCGTGCAGGTGATTAGAGAAAGAAAATGGATTTAAGATGGATGGGATGAGAATCTGAGTCAGACATACTATTGAAATTGAACTGCCAAGATCTTTTTCTTATAAGTGAGTATTCCAAAAAGCCAATAAAGCTTTTAAACAAAAAGCAGGCCTTTTTTTGCTGTATAATAAACTAGATTAATTGGCTTTTAAATACAGAAAACTCAAAAGGACAAAGTATGAAGGAACAAAAATCAAAACAGAACTCCCTTACCCACTACGTTCCTGCTATTACTTTTCAGCTTTATCTGAATCTCACGAAATGTGGAGGAAACCATGATTTTAAAGCCAATCACATTGCATACTCACTTTTTCTGCTCTTCTAATAAATCTTTGATATCCAGAAGTTTCTAGCCTACCAAGACGCCCACTTAAGCTTGATTTAGGATTCCAATTAAGTGGATTAAAATTAAATTTTCTTTTATTTGACTGTATCTCCAATTTTTTTTTCCACTGGGTTTGTATTTGGTAGGAATATATTTAAAAAAAAAAAAAAAGGAAAAAAAAATCTAAAAAAAGGAAAGCTGTAGATTTTCAAAATGGACAAATTTTTCTTGTAAATTATTTTCTGAACCCAGAAAACAAATCATTACTTCTAAAGCAATTAGTACTTAAATAACCTTAGAGTGATTGTTGAGCTGCATTATTGTGTCTCATGGGCATGAAGTGACCTTGATCAATTATACAGATTCAATGTTGCTTTTGACTCTTCAAAGGCAGGGACATACACACACTTTGCAGTACTAGTTCTATTCAAGATTAGGCTGAATTTCTAAAGAGGGGTGCCACATAAGAATTTAAAGAAATATCAAAACCTCCAGTTAAAAATAACAACAAAACATGCTATTTTGTTACATATATTATGTTTTACTTCTAATAGTATACCCTGACAATGTAAGAAGCTGCTGATATGAGCTCTTTAGAACATAATGCACATTAACTATGAGATAAAGGTGTTACTGAAAACTACTTCTTTAACTATATCCATGGCTAATTCTAATTTTCAGTTTGAATCTATATGTATGTGCTTTACAACACATTCATTCATTACGACACACAAAAATATTTTTCTTAAGTTCACTGGAAAGTTTTAATACATTTTGAAACACTGGGCAAGGATTTACATAACAAAACAATTATCACCTTAAGAAGCAAGTAGTTATTTTTGGTTCCTAATTTTAATAATACTCTAGAATTTTAACCTCAATAACCGGTATTTCTTTTGCTTATTTACTTGGAAGTAAAAATATCAGTTGTTTTATGAGTTAGGAAAAAATTTTTACATGTTACTAACCATAGTGAAAAACTTTCAAATAGAGAAGCTAACAAATGTCACTAGCTTTATCCTAATGGACTTGCTTTTTAAAAAGCCAGTCTTCAAAACCAGGAACTTTTATAAAGTTCAGTCTGTCTATTCATTTTCATATTTTTACCACACTGACAGGAAAACATTATCTCTGTGACTGAAAGATGACTTTCTGTCCCACTGCTGATGTGAAAGGCAATCAGCAAGAGCAGGACCTTTGGCTCTAGAACATCCCAGACTCACAAGAAACGTGGCAGTCCCACTGTCCCCTCTAAAGATGGAAATAGTTTATATTTGGGGAATTAGAATTCGAATTTAAAAGACTTCCAACTCTGAACAGGTGGGGAGCTTCTTACAATTACTAGGACAGCAGGGCCGTTGTAAATATCAATTTATAAACTCTCCTATAAATAAATATATAAATAGGGGAAATCAGGAATCCTAAAGGGCTAGCAGCTATATTTTTGGGTTTTTTGAAGAAAAAAAAAAAAAAAAAAAAAAAAAAAAAAAAAAAAAAAAAAAAAAAGAGAGAGAGAGCTTTTTTCATCACCAAAGTGGTTTTTTTGAAGCTCATATAAAACTTCACCTGCATAAATCAGTTCCATACACGCTGAGGGATTTGGCCTCAGTGTACACAACCAGGGATTCCAGAGTCACGTGGATATTTGTGTCTCTTTTTTCCCCTTTCTCTCATTCTTTTTGCATTTGCTGCTGCATTTTGCTGCTCATCAAGGCTTAGAACACCCTGGAACAGAACCCACACCCTGGGCCTTCCCCTGAGCCCTCTGCAGTGCAGGGTGTGGTCCAAGGTGTCCCCAGCCGTGTGTGTGACACCAGGGGACAGTGACACTGCCCGCTGTGTCACAGGGGACTGGGCTCCACCTGCCCCTGCGAGGCACCTGACACCACCAGGACATTCTCCCAAAACCATCCAGCAAGCAGGAATAATTGTCATGGAGGAATGATTAGCTAACAATTTTTAGGGGGCAAGATAATTTTATAGGACTTGCATTGGTTAATTAAGAATACTGCTAATAAATAAGTTTATTTTATTTGGTTATATTTTCTTGGTGCTGAAATCTTTCTGCAGGATTGGAAATAATTCACAAACATTATATTTCCAGTGTAGCATCCACAGTAAAATAACTTTGGATTGCATATTAATTAGCCAATACTGAATTTCTCCACATTTTCTAGTTCATACCCTATGGAATTTTATTTTGTTAAAATATAGTAGCCTATATTTGCTCTCACTATGAAGTAATGTAGATAAAAAAGACCAAATCACAATTATCAAATTACAATTATACAACTTTCTCATTTCAGCATTCTTCCTTTCTCAGAAGAACCAACAATTTAACATATGTCTTCCAGTTATTATTATCAGTTAACAAAGCTTGTTACAGTACTGTCAAAGAACACAATATTGCTTTTCTCCTCATCTAGGTTAAATCAGCCAAAAACTGAATAGGTTGCAAAAGATAATGCTTGTTCTCCCTTCTCTTTCTTTACTCAGCTGGTTCATTCTTCATTAGTCTGAGTCAGAGGAGATAACCTAACACAATTTTTCCAAAAGTATTTAAGTTTCCCCGTACTGCTGAAATAATATCAGTTATTGTTACAGTCTATCTGAAATAGTATCTATTATTCCTAGTATCTGTTGAAGCATGGCAGACTATAAAATAGCGTCCCTACAAAGAAAAGTCCGTCTTATCCACCGTGATTCAGGATGACACACACTTTGTTCAGTTTTAAAGAGTAATCAAAGGTGTGGGCTTAAATCCAATTAGTGTGCTTCAGAGAAGATAATGTCAAAATGCTTCAAATGGTGATTCTACCATATAACACCGAAGCTCTGAACTTCGAGGAGCCTCAGATTTCTGGAAGTACAAAATGAAAACAAAAGTATCTTGCAAAGCACACAGTGACCTCCCGCAGTAAAGGACTCTAAGTTATTATTAACTAGGCAAACATTCTAAACAGAAAATAAAATCAGACGTCTTGGAAGTCATGTATTCCTATCCCAAGAAGTATCTAGGTGTCATTGTGACACTGCAGATATATGGGACAGACACTTTTAATTGAACTCCTCGTAATCACTGAGAATGTTCTTCTTTTCCTGCCATCTAATGGGTTCTGTCTCCTCTGGCACTCGCTCTCACTGACCTTCCCTGAGTGACAGAGCATTCGCCCACTTGCCACATGACCATTCATTCATGGAAACTTTCACAAGCTTATGGTCTGACCTAAAAACCAGTAGAAATTGTAGTTATGCAGAAATTTTTCCACTGATTTGCTGGCCTGGACCAACAAGCACCGAAGATTTGGCATCCTGTCACCACAGACCCCTGTGCTAGAGAAAATATTTAGAGTGCACAGCTGAAGTTGGAGTTTTGGGCAAGAAGCATTTTGTGTCCAAAGGAGCATGCAGACTGAATAAGGGCAAATGATAACCAAACATCAGCTCTGGATCCCAGTTCCTTTAAATAGTAAATATATATAAATATAAATTTAAAAATTCAAAAAGAAAAAAAAATAGGAAGCATTTTGGACAGGCAGATTTATGAAAATCTTTCAAAGAGGGATACCGGTAGAGGAAATCGTAAAAATGGGAAACCTTGACTAAAATAAAATGGACAAAATGTTTACTAATGAAAATGAAATGCGAATAAGAGGGAAGGAAATAAATTATCACTAAATCCAAAAGAATAAAGAGCACACAGACGGGAATGATGAAAAACAAAACAAATGCTAATGGCAGACTGATAACATGGAGTCCTAGTGGTGATAACAGCAAGGTGAATTTGATATAGCACTTAATGTACAGACTCAAGAAGTGAGGCTCAACATCCTCTCAACATACAAAAGAAGATACTTTAGCAATAACATTTGCACAAATGCAGAAGGACAGAGAAATAACTGGCAGGATTGCATTGAGATAATCAAGTAAGAGGATGAGAAGTGTCTGGGATGAGGGAGAATCATCCTGAAGAGACTGAAACAGAAGGGCCACTGAAAATACATGCAGTAAAAACCAGAAGTCAAGTTCCAACTTGCTATCAGCTTTTATTTTTCAGATGAAAGCACAAATTAATTACAACACTGCTGCCCTTTTCCTTGTCTTAACTTTACTTTTAGTAAGGAGCACATCTACAGTCCAGCACCCCAGCAAGCTCAAAGCTCTGGTATTCTGACAGCAGCGGCTCTGTAAAGCACAAAACTCCAGAGCAAACTCACCCTCTCAGTATTCATCCAGTCTCAAGACATTTTGGGCTGTGCTAACCCTGCTGAACAATCTAATTTAACTGTGCCTACACAAGAGGCCATCAACCCAGTGCAGTACATGGGCAGTTTTATGTTGCATTGAAGGTGTTTCATTATACAACTTTACAGTAATATGAAATATATATGTAAAGTCTTACATAATTTGATCCTAATAGAATAAAAACTGCAAGTAAGAAAGACCAGAAAGGAACACAAGTGTCAGAAAAATTCTTAGTCAATCATTCAAAAAACTCACTGTGAACATAATTTCTTAAGCTGACCACCAAAATGCTAAAAGGAAAAAGAAAAAAGCTCTCCATATTTTATATTGCATTAATGATAAAGGCTTAAAAGTTTTCCATATCAGAAATATGACATTCCCTTACAATCTTTAAAAAGGCTACTAAAAATGAATTATTCATAATGTAGTACAGTAGCAACAATAAGCATGCAAACCAAATTTTTTTTAAACAGAATAAATTATCCTTCTTGTGTAAAAGGTACAGTTCCAGATGAGAGAAAAAGGGATGTGATTCTACCAGAAACTGTTAGAATATAATAATAACCCTTCATATATTATGGTAATTTACTTTCACACTATGTTATTGTAGTAGATACTGGAATTCCAGTAGCTGTCTAAAAAACACACAGTGATAATTTATGGTTTGTTCCCAGTTTGTTTTCAGAAATACAAACACTAAATCAAAATTAGCATGCTAAAGGCTGAACCTAGAAGGCAATTAGGTTACTAAATAGCATCAATAAATGCAAAGTGAAGCTCTGCATGTATCCAAAATAATGTGTTTCCCACCTAATAACTTCTATCCAAATTTCTGTTAGGCTGAGCAGAAAAGTCTAAAATATTCTCTCCTGAAATCAGATAGTATCCATCCAAGAATAAAAATACTTTTTGTTTATGAAACACCTCTTCTGAAGTATGTTTTCCAGCCAGTATTCTTTCAAAAGTACAGACCACTGTTTATTTCACAGCGTTTTGTCTCTTCTTGCATTAGAGTGGCAGCTCAAACAAGCAAAGATCTTAATTTGGCTTGTTAACTTTGGAACAGCAGGCAGCTGAGAATTTTTAAGTGATTTAAAGAACAACAAGAACAGAATCTATCTGAAGTGTATTCTAATTTCAGGGCAAAAAGAAAAAGTCTCTTAGGGATTTCTGGAGATTGTCTAGTGCTGGAAGAAGGTCAGCATGAGGAGGCTGCTCTGAGCTGCATCTGCCCAGGATTTGAACACCTCTGTGGATGGAGACTCCACAGCCCCTCTGGGCAGCCTGTGCCAGTGCCTTCAGCCCACTGGGAAAAAAAATCAAACGTGACCACACAAAGGACAGGATTTATGAGGAAAGGGTGAGGGAGCTGTTCACCCCTGGGAAGAGCTGGCTGAGAGGGGCCCTCATCCCTGTCTGCCAGTGTCTGCAGGGAGGGATCAGAGCAAGGACCAGGCTCTGCTCAGCAACCGCACCAGAGGGACGGGCAGAAACTGATGCCCAGGAACTTCCACCCAGACCAGAGGAAGAATTTTCCTGTGCAGTGACTGAGCACTGGGAAAGGACACCCAAACAGGGTGTGGAATCTCCCTCACTGGAAATATTCCAGAACTGTGCACACACAACCCTTTGCCATGTGCTTGAGCAGGAAGGTGGAACAAGGTGACCCACTGTGGTCCCTTCCAACCATCCTGGGATTCTGTGAACGGGATTCCTGTATCCGGGAGGGAAGTACAAGGAACACTGCTCTCCCAGCTGGGGCTGCCTGAGCCCTGTCCTGAGCCAAGAGCAGCACCACATGTGTGGTCACACAGTGACAGAGAAGCAGCAGGTCAGCACTGCAGTGCCCACGGTCAGCAGCCCTCCCAGGGGAGAGACTCACGTGAACATTTCAAATGGCTCTTCTCTGCTTTAGTCCCTTTCCTTCTGTTCCTCTAATCTTTAAAACCATCCCTATCTGATCAAATCTAGCAGACATAGTACATGATACGAAATTTCCGACATTTCAGTCTGAATTTGGCTCACACGGATCTGATGCAAAGCACTCTTAACGTTTCTCAGCCATTTTGCACTCATTTCACACAGCTGAAATTCACTACAAAAGGCACTAGGCAGTCAGGAACCAGCGCTTTTGTGTTCTTGTCTTCTGCAAAACAGGGATAATATTACAGGTTACTGAACTAAATGAACAAAATACCACTATTCAGTCAAGCAGAATATTTCAATGTTTTCCCAAGATGAAAATAAAGCTTTTCCAATACCTCTCAGCTCCAAAATGTTTACTGTTCTGCTGCCACTTTCCCTTTTATTCTGAGTACAGCCACTCCTCGTGATAGTCTACACAGCACCATCTGCATAAGCAGAGTAAAGAACACTTCAATTTTTCTAGTTCTGAAGGGCTCCGATTTCAAAAGACAGAGGCTGAGCACACCAACAGGACAGTGACAAAGTACTGCTTTCAGGAAATAGCAAGGGGAAGCATTCCTGGCAAAATAAACAGTGCCAAAATCTTTCCACTGGCACTGCTCTACGCTGTATTTTCTCTGGGTTTGAGAACGCAGCAAGATGAAATTTGGGAAGGGTGGTTGGCAGCTCTTTCAAAGGCTCAAAATCAGATAAAAACCTAAGGTACAGTTAAGGTCTGCACTGTGCCCATCAGAAGAGATTGACCTGGACCTACCAATCACTCAAAACTAACACGATTCTCTATTTTAAGAAGCAATTATTCAAAGCAATTATTTCCTCAGTCAGTAACTGAGGCAGAGGTCGCCTGTTATTCTATAGAGTAACTACAGATTTATTCAAATCCAGGGACTGTATATGAGAAGAATTTTGCATCTCCTCATTAGCGACTTCCAATGGTGTTAAAATATCCTCAGGTACAGCACAAACTCATCTAGACATTTTTCCTTCATACTTTCAACTGTCCCAGGCTTCCATTGTGTCACTATATATACATACCTCTATACATTCCTGAGTGATTAACTGATGTCACATTCGTGTTCATATTAACATGTGCAGTTTGAAATAAACACAGCTGCATTTATGTCAATGATTTTATATTCAAATATATCTGATTATGCTGAAATAAACACAGCTGCATTTATTTCAGTGATTGTACATTCAGATAAGGATATTTGTTCAGTGTAATGTAATGTTCCTTCACACTGGCAGGGACATTGCTATTCTTTCTTGTATTTCCCTCTATCATTTTTCCAGATGGAAAATTTTTGAACAGAGCCAGAAAAATGGAAACTGGGAAATTTATCTCAGAACCTGATATGTAGGAAGATCCTTTTGCTTAATCTCAAAAATTACTTAGCCCTCTTTATATAAAGTATCTTTGTTGTTGAGGGTCTTTTTTAATTCCTTCTCTATCAGAGAAGAAGCTTACAAAAATCCCATGAAAACTTTAATGTCTGATGGAAATGTAAGTACCAGGAATGTGCAGAATCTTAAGAATGGATCTGCATCGGGTCTATTTCTGGACAACACCATCTTCAGCCACTGTCCTCCTAAGAAAATAGTTTGAATGGTAACTAGAACTGTAAAGATTTTCCTTCCTATTACTTGATCGAAGTATAGTTCTGCACAATGTTAATTTTGGCTTGTAACTATAACCTCTAATCTATTTTTGGAAAATAATAGAATATCATTAAATGTACTAGCAGTGATTAACCATTTAATCAGATGTATCTATCAGGTGAGATCAAGGTCAGTAACTCCCAGAAATGGACGCCCAAGAAAAGCATAAGAAAAAACTAATCATTTGAAGACACCTCCCAGTATAATTCCCTAATTTACAATGCACAGCTTATGAACCTCCTGAGCCAGAAATGTTGCTGGTATTTAGTAGCTCTCAACTGATTTCTCCTAGCTGGGCTGGTCAGTTGGTTTTTTTATTGAAAGCACGACACATGTCAAGTTTTAGCAGCCACAATGTCCTGCAGGAAGAAGTTCCACAGTTTAATTAAACAACATGTAAGGAACCATTCTCCTTTGTTTGCTTTCAACATACTAACTGCTAGTTTCATCTGATGGCCTTTACTTTTAGTACAAACAGAACAGACAGGGAAACACTAATATTTTAAATAGAAATCATGATTTTACAGACCTTTAATATATTATTCCTCAGTTTTCTTTTTTCAGACTAGGGATCCATACTGTATTTGGTTGTTTCTTGTACTGAGGCTGTTGAAAATCTGCTGTGAGCTTACAATATCTGATCACAGACATTTCTACTTTTGTTTCCAGTTGCTTATTCTGGTCCCTTTAGGTTCAATCAAAGAGCAAATCAACACGTGCTTTAATACCAACTGAGGAGATGCAAACACTTGGTAAGAGGGAGGATAAGAGTGGTCCTGAAGAAGGTAGTGCGAGAATCAGATGATTCCGTAAACTGACTGTGAAAATCATAATCACTGCACAACAACTGCAATTAACATCCTCATTCTTTACTCCTTGTTACAGTAATACTTCCTGCACTTTCCTTAGTTCCATAGGTCATTAGTATCTATTTCCCATGAGGTATGCTATCTGAGTAATGCCATATGTGTTGGCTGGTATCACACAGACACCAAGCACTCCCCCTAAGCACATTAGTAAAAATGTCTTCCATAACTATATCTGTTTAGATATTTAAAAGGTTAATATTTAGTTCCATTTGCAATGCTGATCTAGCAAGAAAGAAATTCATTTGGCAGTACAGCAGTAACATCAATTTCCCATGTAACTTTAGTAATGCATTTACTGGAAAGAGATTAATATCAATTCCATAAATCATTCACGTGCTTTTTCCGGAGTTTGAGACATCTGAGTAATGTCATATATGTTAACCGATAGCACTCTGTGCATGCTACACCCATTAATCTATGCCTAGTGTCATCATTAAAACACATAAAAAAATTAAAATCAATCTTTGTCTCTTACTTTATTTCTGACTTTTGACTTGCAGTAGTCCAAAGGTATTGATACTCTGATGCACTGCTCCGAACTGGGAACAGACATGTTCAGAAATGGGAAACATTTGCTAAATTATCCCTACTGGCAGCAATAACCACTTCATGTCTTCCTGTGAAATGTGGCATAAACTACTGTCAAAGAATAAGGAAATAACTAAAATGTTTCATTAATCAGACACACCTTGAAGCCCCAAAAGCAGGCTGAAAACAGACATCATTACTGAAATAACACAGTGACTTTCATTCCTTTGTTCCTACTTTACAGATGAGCATCCCTGTAGAAGTGAAAGCCAAAACAGTTTCACCTGACTTAATGATTCTAGACATACATGAGAGATTATAATGCAGGAAACTTGGATTATCAACTAGTTTTTGCTCCAAAACACAGTTTTACCTACCACTAAAAGTGTTTGCACTGGAAGAAAGCATCCTCACACAGCTTTTGCACTTTCTATTTCTACTGATGTGCCATTATCACACTCCCCTGTATTGCTCTATTCCTGTTCCAGGATATCACAGTGCTACTGAAAACAAGGGGAAGAAGGGTTTTTCTGTTCATTTAAACATAAACACACAGAGGGTCAGATTGTTTAATAATTTTGGAATAATAATAGAATAATAATTCTATGTTTGATGGCAAAAATACAACTATTTCCTCGGTTGGATATCAGTTCTTCTTTGAACATGACACTTAACAGAATCATCATCTGTGCTGTCTTAGTTTTCATTTTTAAACTTTTCACAAACAAAAATGTCCATTTCAGAAAACGCTTTGCAAATCAAACTTTACAATATTTTACTAATCACAGCTAAGATGAATCACCCCTAATTTTAGCCATCTAAAGTTTCATGTCAAGCCTTAACAACTGGGACACAAGCAGCCCCAAAGGGCAATCCATCCTATATTATCCGTGCTTTTGTTCAGAAGATATCTTTCATGGTAAAGCTCAATGGCCTATTTCACGCCTGTAAGTGGTTACAATGAGATCAGCGGAATTACAATCACTTATTGCAATTTTGAGTGTTGTGCAAAGTGTTTTATAAGTACATTATCCTATTTTTGAAATATAGAAAGATATTTAAAACCTTAACAAAAATGATACGAGGGTACTTCTCAGTCATATGAGATCTCTTAATACATTGTAAGTTTTAACTTTTTCCAGCTGATTAATATCATTTGCAATCCATCAGCACTGAATTTATTATCAGGTTCCTAATGCAAAATATTTTACAAACCTGCTGTAGGAAAAGACAAACTAATGTTTGTGAATCATTTTCATTGCAAGGTGGTGGTACAGCAGTTAACATAATTTGAGGCTTACAGTAATTGAGATTGAATCTAAAATTTTACAAAACTTTAATTACAACCTTTTGAACATAAACCACAATACATAAATTACCCAATCATAACATTTTTTCATAAAAAAATAAGAATTCATCCAAAGGATAGAAGATTTAATGACTCTTGGCGGAGTTCCACTTTTTGGTTGAAATGAGAATAAAAGCAGACAGCAGCTTCATTTCTAATTTCAAGAAACACAGTATTTTTTAACAGTTAAACAGCATTATATTTGACTAACAAGCCAAAATATATATTTTCAAAGCCTTATTAAAAGCCCCTGTATTTAACAGTGTGAATGCTGAGATTTACGAACCTCTGTGAGCCAACACTGCTCCTTCAATTCTCAAAAGTAATTATGAAACAAGCAATTTGAGCCACAAGCAGCAGAAACTGTCGAGCTTGGGGTTTTTAACCATCCTCACAACACATCCCAGTCTGCAGCCTGACTGCAGCTCCCTCCCCTATTCCCTGGGACATCCCAGGCCAGGCAGCAGCCCAGAGCCACCAACCACCATCCCTGGGGACTGGCAGCCCAGTGACACCAGGAAAAAGGAACACTATCTGGGCTGCCCCAGCGCTGCTCTGCAGCAAAGCCACACCCGGCACTGTCAGCCCAAGATTTTCATCTGCCAGTTCTCTTCATGGCAAGCCCAGGGAGGCAAAAGCTGGAGAACAACCAGAGCCCACCTTGGAATCCCTCTGTGATGGAGCCAGGAAGGCAACTTGTGGCTATACCCAGAAAACAGCCTTTGCACAACGACAAAAAGGGGCGTTTTTTTTAAGGGCTGATTCATTTGGTTTATGTTTTCTTTGTTCAATTAGCAAAATACATATAAAAAGCTTCTCATGCATCATGTTAAATTAACTAAAAATCTGTGACCTCATGCAGAAGCAAGGCTAATGATACAGATATGTAAGCTCCCAGAAAAACAACTGCCTTCCAGCACTGGAGGTATCATCTCCAAAAACACATTTTACAGTGAAAATGACGAAGCAGATAAAACAGATCTTAGCCACAATACAGAATAGGCTGCTGACATAATGGATGCCATCAGAAATCACAAGCACTAAGGCAACACGAGACAGTAGGGTTTAGCTGGCTAAACTAAGCTTTGAAGTCCTTTAGAGAAAATGTCTGAAATATCAACTCACCTTGAGCATGAAATGTCAGATTCCCTGAAGAACGTGTTCATATCAAGATCTGGGCCTTCCTCAATCAGGAAGGACTTCTTTGCATAGCAGAAATGTATACATACTTTTACCCAGAGCACTGTATTCTGCAAAACGCCCGTTTTGACAGAACAGTAGATAGGAGGAGAGGTGGACATTTGTACAGTTGTGCACTGCCACTAAACTGAAACTGTGTTTGTAATGCAATGCATTAATGAATACTAGAAAACAGAATTACAACTAACAAAATGTATACATTTCAGACAAGGCATTTATTTCCTTTAAATTTTGTACTGTGCATAGGTAGTTCTGCTTCCATTCTTCCCTGAAACTAACTCGTGTTTCTTGTGAAAACTGAAATCGTCCAAAAAGTATGGTGTGGTATGCAAGAAAGCTGAATTTTCACCAGTTTCTTTTATGCTAGTGATAAATCAATGTTAAAAATTTCTTTGGGCTGTATATATACTTAAATATTAATAAAGATAAGGAAGATTCCAAGCAACACTAGCTTGAACTATGGGAAACACAAATTCCTGATATACTTGCAAGTTGATAATTCTTCCTCTTCTTTACTCCTCTGTCAGTTATTAATATGATAAAGGGCTCAGGCACCATTCTTCATTTTCAGTAATTGCATTTACTTTACAGCAATGATTTTTTCCCTACTAATAGATTCATTAAGAGTAAGTAAAGTGCAAGCCACCAGCTGGCTTAGCTCCTTCTGAAAAGGACCTGGACAGTATAAAGAGTTCACAAGTTTTATAGAAGTCAACAGTACCATGCTATTGTGAAAAAGATTGGACTGTCACATTGCAGAAGTAAATAGATTGCAAGGCATGTAATAAACTCAACATAGGATTGGCAGCAGCTTATCTGAGTATCATGCTCACCTTGGACCACTGCCAATCAGGGAAGGCACAAAACAGCTGGAGATAGGCCAGAGGAAATAAAGAATGAGAGAAAATTTGGAAAATGTGAGCGCTAAGGAACCATTAAAAAAAAAAAAAATAGCAGTTATTTAACCTGAGGAGGGAAAGGCCAAGGAAAGATATGATAGCAGCTTTCCATTAAGTCAAAGAAGAAAGGAATAATCTGCTTTCTGTGCCTATAGGACTGGACAAGAATTAATGCCTTTTTGGTAAGAACATTTCTACATAGAAAGAAAACATTTCCTCTATTGAGCAAATTGCAGTGTTAGAATGGATTGCTGCTTTCTCATTGAAACTCACTGCCAGTCTCTGAGAAAGATAAACATCTGTCAGGAATGGCAAAAATAGTTTATTTTGCCTCTCAAAAACAGAATGGACTGAAAAGAAATCCCAATGCTCAATTCTATTTTTTTTTTTATGATTTTTTGAACGCAAGGCACTTCAAAACAGCAAGCTGGACACTGGTCTTCAGACTGCATAAAAGCACACCTCTGTCTCTAAAAAATTCATGCTTTTCAAGGCCATTTAATACAACAATGCTATTTAATACAATAATCATAGATATTACAGAAATGAAACTGCATCAAATAGCATTTCTTCTGTATGTATTAATATTTTTCCTGATTTCCACAAGTTTAATGCCCTTTCTCTATTCTGAAATCTGTTTACTTCCATTTCTACAATATAAAACACAGTCATTGAAAAATAGGTCCAGTAGGAAACCTTCAGTTCTATCAACCAGACCTTTCAAGAAAATACAGAATGCAGCCAAAGAAAGCCACTTATGGAATTACATTTAACACAACTTCTGGTTTGGAATCATAGAATGGCTTGGGTTAGAATGGATCATAAACATCATTTTATTCCAACCCCCCTGCCTGAGGCAGAGCCACCTTCCACTGTCCCAGGTTGCTCAGAGCCCAGTCCAACCTGCCCTTGAACACTCCCAGGGATGGGGCAGCCACAGCTCCTCTGGGCATCCTGGGCCTCATCAGACTCATTGCAAACAATTTGTTCCTAAGAGCCAACCTAAATCTACCCTCTCTCAGTTTAAACCCCTTTCTCCCTGCCCTGTCCCCACCAGCCTTGGGGAAAAGTCTTTCTCCAGCTTTTTACAGGCCTCCTTTAAATACAGAGAGGCCACAAAAAGGTCTCCTCAGAGCCTTCCCTTCCCCAGGCTGGACAAGCCCAGTATTCCCAGCCTGGCTCCACAGGAGAGGTGATCCAGCCCCCAGAGCATCTTCGTGGCCTCCTCTGCACCCCTCCAGCAGGTCCATGTATTTCTCGTTGCATTTCTTGTTGTGGGACCCCAGAGCTGGGGGCAATGCTGCAGGTGGGGTCAGTTTTACCATCTGTTCTTTCAAAAAGGCAATTTCAATAGGATATTATATTTAAGGTGGTACTCAAAGAGCATCAAAACAGTCTCATAAATGTTGTATCCCACTGTTTGGACAAGAGGCTGGGATAGATTTCAACAGTAATGACAGTTTCATAAGTTATCCAATATCAGTTAATTTGCTTTGACCAGTAAAGGTACTTTAAGCAATTATTTGGCTGACACAGAACAAAAGATGAAGTGAATTTACATATGAAGTGTACACAAGATTACTCTCATTCTTGCTAATACATTGTCATCATGAGAAAGTAAATGAAGGTATTAATTTCATTCATATTTGTGCTTTGGAACCGTCTGAATATGCAAAGCAACATCACAGCCTCATCATGTTACAATGTAAATAAACACAGTATTTCAAATAGCACCTACTTCTATCACATTCTGTTATTACCAAAGTATGTAAGGTATGAACATTACCTTTGAACTGAATAAATGTTTTAATTTAAAAATATAATTAATCCTATTGTTCAAAAAACTGGAATTAAACCATCATGCAATGACTCACAATACTTCACAAATAATTTGATGACTGCTACTGATCTTTTTCATTGCAGAGAACTTTAGCACAATAAAGTAAATTTCCCAGCTTGGCCATGATTCATTTTGTAAGCCATTTTCTAATACAAAAATGCAAAAACCCCACATAACTATTATGAAATAGCACCCAAAGTATTTTTAAAAATGCAGAACTATTGTCTGAACCTTCAGAGAGACACACCTTTAAAAAAAGTTATTCTTCATTATTCACAGCATCATTTGCACTTTTTACATAATGTCATCACATGATTTAAAGAACTCACTTTAATATTTATCCAGGAACTGGCAGCCAATATTCTATCCTAAGAGATGTAACTCTTCATAAAAAGCTCATTTTACAAGACACTGGAGCAGTTTTGGCATTACCAGCACCTCTCACATAAACCATGCTGAAAACTATAGTTTATCCTGCCAAATGCCTTTTCTACATATGGAGTTTAACAGTGCTCTGTAGGTCTGAAAGCCAGTAATAATAGATTTTAGCTAAAAATCTGGTAGCACACATGTATGTAACACAAAAATTTAAACAATGCTACATTTTCAGGGATATATTTACCTACATACCCCACACGCATTTAAGCAATTTAAATTTCTCTTTAAATTAATGTGTTGTATAACTCCTGTAAAAAATAATTTCTCTTTCAGTTTCAAGTAGCTTCCTGAAGTTTAATTCTCCTATTGACATCAGAGGCAGAACTTCCATTAACCTCAGCAAAATAGGATCAGACCACAGGAAACCCAAAGTAATATATTTAAAGACAGCACATACACATTTTTAAACTTGTCTAATTATGCAAGGATGGGCTTGGCACTTTACTCGGTTAACTGCCCCAGTAAATTTCTAAATTTTTAAATAGCATATTTTATATACTACATCATAAATACATAAACACTACCACATAAATAATGACAGAATAAAATCCAGTTACGTATCCACATGTGGTTAAAGATGGACCTGATGAAATTTTTATTGTAGGCAACAGCAAACTTCACAACCTTTTTAACATTTGAAGTCTGATTTGAAGGCATACTGCGACTGAAGGGAATCAGCTAAATTTGTTAAGTAGCATTTTATGTAAGTCTTCTTTAGAATTAAGACACTTTATAAAAAGATGAGTGATAGACTTTAAAGAATTAATATATTGACAACTAGGTGAACATAACACTGCAAATACTCACCACTTTCAAAACAGGCATCAAATATAAGATGTCCTTTTTTAGGCTGTCCACAGTAACCAGCTGGGAGAACAATGTACTTGCTCACGTTCCCTGCTATGATATCATCACTTCCCATGGCACTGCCTGTTGCAGTAAAAGTGAAAAAAAAAAAAAACAAAAAAAAAAAAACAAAAACAAACCAAAACCCATGAGCATAAACAGAATATACAGAATATATAAAAATCAGTAGAAGGCAACTCCTCCATGCATTTCTACATAAAGTGAAATTTGCACCACTTAACATCTGCACCAGTAAATGAATTCTTTCTTTTCAAAGTGTAGTGTGTAAGAATCTGGATATAATAATGGTATCATCTGTTAAAGCCTCTCTAAGGAACAAACCACCCAGCCTGGTTTCTTGCATGTTTATGACCTGTGGCTGAACGCTCTCATAGGCATTAATCTGATATTCAGCCAGATCTACTTCTTTCAACAGGAACTCTCCAGCTCTAGATCCTGCTGGATTCCCTGGAATTGAACTCCTCATCAGCTTCTTCATCACAACCCTCAGAAGCATCCTCCTCTCCATCAGCATTAACGGGATCTTTTTCCTCTATTCTGCTGCCTATTTTCACGCATCTTAAATGAACTTAGGACCTTTAAGGCTGTTCAGTCCCACTCATATTTGAAATTTTAAAATTATTAGAAGGAAGAGACATACACTCATGGAGCCATGTGACTATCTGAGCCCTCCTCGTTAGGAAACAAAACTCAGAAAAAAACTTCAATAGAGAAATGTTTTTTAATGCGACGTTTATTTCAGGGTAAAATACATGAGGACATAAATTTTCCACACAATGGTATGATTTTTGTCAAAATATATCAGCAGTGAATACAGTGAAAGCTTTATCCTAACAGTAAAATTATAATAGCAAATTGCAGTCTGCAATATATTTGTTTCCAAATAGGGATGGAAGAACACTATTCTCTTTTTTTACATTTGACATATGCACAAGAAAGCAAGTAAATAATTGTTTATTTTATTATACATTTATATTATAGTGAAAGGAGTACTTGGCACTTTCTTCACTACTTACAGCTTGGACAAGAAATATTTAACAATAGAAAAACTATCTTCTGCATTACAGAAAATGAAGAAATAGTATGGCTTCAAGTGCAGAAGGCATGTGATGGGATAATGGGATGATAATATCTTATTTCACTCTGATAAATAGGGCTACTAAGGCTTCTAGAAATAGACTTTTGGTCTGTACTTGTTTTTTGACATTTAAATGGGTTGTGGGGGATGATAAATGTGACATAAAGCTCAATTTGTTTTATTTTTATACTGGAAACTATTTCGCACAAATTTTACAAGCAATTCATATTGTCCCTGAATGATGAAAACAGCTTATTAATTAGAAATGACCTTTCCATACATAAAAGTATTGCACCTCTTGAGGCAAAACACCTTAGCTGAAGTAACAAATTATAACAATGTATTAGTGACACCATAGTTTAAGGGTCTGTCAGGCTTTCTATCATATTCCCATATTTTCACAGGTATATAAATCCCATATTAAGAAATATGCAAATCCAGGTGAATATTTGGCATGTGAATCCCCAGTCTTGCCCAGGAAGAAATTTGAAACTTACTCTCTCTGGAAAGTAGCACAGCAGAACAAACAGAATTTAGACCTTTTCTTACCTCATCAAAATATAAAAAATGTAGATATTACACAAAGCATGATAGTATTTCTTTAGCAAAATTATTATTTGTAACCTCTGGGTTATTTGTTTTAGACTGAATAATTACCCACAGACAGCAATCTGTGGCATTTAGATTGTTTTATTGCTACTTAGGATATTTTAGCTGGATGTTTTTTTAACAGCGTGCTGATGCAATTTGCTTAACCTGGGAATGTCAGAGTCAAACTGAGGCCTGGATGGGGCATCTGCACCTGCGAGGCTGGGATCTTGCCCCTTGCCAAAATTCACCCCTCTGCATTGTGCAAGCCAGAGGAAAACCCCTTGCTCAGTCTCCCCTGAGCTGGATTAATATACAGCTGTTGCAGTTAAGATTAGTCAAGTTGGCCATTTGCAATCAAACATCGTGGAATCAAAGACACAAAGAAAAATTAGTGGAAAACCTGCAAATCGCCATGAGCTGCCAGGGTCCAAGGTGAAAGAATGGGAGGCAGGGAGTCACCTGAGTAGAGCTGTTTGAAGACTGAACTCCTCTTGCTAAATGTTCCCTTTAAGTCTCAGCTAAAAGTAATAGGCTTCTTAGAAATTGTAAAAGATAACTGGGAAACGCCACTGAGAGATGAAGAAACTAGAAAGGAATAACATTCATAGCACTGCCACCATAAGACAGTGGAGAAAAAGCAGGCAGAAGAGAGAGTTACATCTCCCTGGCAATTTAGAAAATCTGCCAATGGAGTCTTTACACAATGCAGAAGGAAGCTGTCAAGTAACTGTGTCCCAGCAAAAAGTTTCCATCTGCTCCTCCTGACCTAATGTAGCCCTCCAGGAATGAGAATAAAATCATCAAATAGCCTGTAATTCATAGTCATTTAACAGTATTTCTCTCCTAGCATGTTCTTTATTCCACAGTACTTAGAATATTCAGAACGCACTGCTGCTACATTTTGAGGTACATTATCTTTGATCTCTAAACACGCAAAACTGCTGTCTTTGAACTTCACATCATTAAACAGCACAACAGCACCACGTCCCTTCTGGCATGCTCTCCTTGGATGATAAAGAAAAGGCCAGAGCAGTGCCCAAAAAGGAGCCTGTATGAGTCCACTATAAAACATGGCTTGGTGTCTGTCTGCTCAGCAGCTGCAGAGTGGTGCTGGGAATACATTACCACCCTCGGATGGAGAGAACAGCCACCCTGGGCTCCAGCCCTCTGGCCGATTCAGAGATGCTGTCCTCACAACTGGGGAGCCCTAAGCAGATTTTCCTGGCTGGAGGCAAAGATGTATGACAGAACCTTGTGGGGAAGGAAAACAGCTCTTCAATCAGAAACAAACTGAAAGGGAAAGAAGAGAATTAACTGAAGTGGATCCTGCACATTCTACTTAAGGAGACCAGATTCTCCTTTGAAAAAAAAAAAAAGGTTAGATAAAACAAAACCTAGCAAAGAAATTGTCTCGGAATGTAGTTCTTATTTTGTCAATTATTTTTCTTATGGGTTGTAAGACACACAGATATTTTATTCTAATTCTTCATAGCTTAAACTCCAGGAGGCTCCAGCAAATCCCTAGGATTTACTTTTACCACAGTATTAAACTTTAATGGTAATTTTCTATCAGGTATAAAATCTGTAGGTGCCTGAAATCTCTCTAAGTATATAAGGCTTTAAAATAAAACCTGGACAGAGTCTTCTGGTATCTGCATTCATCACTATTGTCATTGTGGATATATTTCACATCAAACCAGTGAAAACGAATAGAATCAGTTCCAGGAGACTGGGATTCGGGGGAGGGAGAGTTTGGAAATTTCCAGAGTTCCTTTGCCCTTCTTAAATTCAAAGGGTAAAGCCAACATCTTTTTTCATTTAGGAAAAGATGAAATCAGTACTTGCTACAATAAATGTCATGCAAATTTCAGTACATTTTCTTTAAACACTGGTTTCTAGAGGAAGGTACCTCTTTAGAAACTAACAGTGACTCTTAGAATTGTGTAAGCACTGAGCCCAGCTTCCAGAAGTGCCAAACATGAAAAGCCATAGAGTTAGCAGCCAGCAGCTACCCTCATGCTACATTAGGTAGGAGAGCACAGCTACATCAAAACAGACATGGAAAAATATAGTGGTAATTTGCCTGGAAAACCTGCATCATTCTTCTAATCACACTTACTGCCTAACAATGACAGCCAATTAGAAAAGTGAGGGAATACAAAAACCCCACAACTGCAAGGCAACTTTGTAGAAGAATGTAGACATTTTTTCTTTAATTAAAAATGTCATCAGGATATCCTGCATTCTCTTATGAGATCCTCATTCTAGAATAAAATAAGGATACATTTTGCTGCTGCAAACTGCCACAGTATGAAGATCTAATTGCCAGATCCCTATCATCCAGGAAAATTTTCCAGGTATCCAAAAAAACTCCATCAGCCTTGAGCAGTGCTGTTAATAGAAACCCACACAAAGAAGTGAATCTGAGCTCCCAGTACAGGTTGCAACAAAAAAAAAAATCATTCAGATGACCAACAGCAACTCCTATTAGCTCCAAAAACATACCAAATCTCCAGATGAACACTGCTCAACTCATGCTTTGGCTAATTAGCACTTATAGAAGTTGTGCCAATAACAGTGTCTGCTCCACAAACCTGAAAACAATGTGATTTTAGCAAAATTCTTTTAAATTAGAGTATTTAGTACAAGTCTATAGTCTCAGTAGCTGATTATGTTCTCTTATTCTTTGACTTCTTTTTTTTTAATAAAAGGTTTTATATCATTGTCCCTAGGCTTCAGAAACACTGATATTCAGGAAGACAAGCTATTTCTGCTATGACTTCTGAATGCTCTGCAGCCATTCTAAAAATCCTACAGGCAGCAGCAGTCAGAAACTTGGAATTCCAGCTCCACTGACTTAAAAATGCTAAGAAAAAGAAGAAAACACAACTGTCATTTTGATCTTCACAGCCGTGTATCCCAAAGCAAGGCTTGGGCATGACCCGGAGAATCTAAACATACTGCAGAGTGCTGTCAATCTGAAATGTACTTAAATCACAGGCACTGGCATCTGAAAAGAAAGGGAAAAAAATATGTTTAGACTCTAAATCCCAGGGTTTGAGACAATACCCAGCATGCTGGCCGCCACACCTGCTGCCTCACACTGGGGTACCGTGCCCATTCTCTCACCATTACCCATTCCAAAGGTCCAGCAGAACAAGGAAAATGTTGGTCACCACAAGAAGGCATTGTCATACAGCTTCTTCTAGTTCTAAAAAAATATAACATTGTGTTGTCATTTAAAAACCAAATTTGAGATAAAGCAGCTTTACAGCAATTGTCTCTTCAATTACTTTCCTCCTACGTTTTGACCAACAGACTGCTTGTCAAGTCTGTCTCCAAACTGTGAGATGATATTCATATTCAAGAAAACAAGCAAAGTAAAAATGAACTATAGTTTAGCAGTGATTATCAGGCAAATTCTGAGATTTGCACAGGTTCTAAAAGTAGTCAGGAGAAATAAACTGCAGTTCTTACTGCCATAGACTTGAAAGAGCTTGTGGTTGGTTGTACAATAAGAAGGAAACCATATTTATGGTTTGGATCTCTAATTTTATTGCACAAGTTACTCTTTCTTCAGAGGTTACCAGACAATATTACCTTTCAACTTTCCTAACACAATCCTTAGTTAATCCACCATTATTTTTTATTTTGGGTTAGAAGCATAAGTAGATCTAAATACCTCATTCCTCTTTAGATGCATATACCCAAACTCCTTTGCTCGAGCAGAAGGTGTGGAATAGGTGTCTGAGTCAAAGCTCAGGGTGGAAAATCTTGTTCTTGTATGCAGATATGTAAAGTAAAATGATCACTAAAGCTGGAGACACGTGGGGTGCCTACAAGGGGCTCAGTGGCATTACAAATAGGACTTTGCCTGCAATATACTGAGCAGAAAGCCCAGGGTAAATGGGGACAAAAAGATACATGAGGCGCCTTAGCCCAAAACAAAGCACTGACCACCAGGCTGGACAAGTGTGAAAAGGTGATGAGAAATCTCCACTGCATGGTCCTTTCAAAAAAACCAGATCCACACAGAGATACACCCATCGATCCAAGGTCAATTATAGCTCCTGTCCAAAATCCAATGATAAACATCCAACTGAAGATATCTGGCAGACAGATAATGTTCTGCACAATGACTCCTCACTCCCAGGGGCTGGCATTGTCTTATGAGTTTACAGAAAAAGAAGAAAAGTCAGCTTGTGGGACTTGCACTTGGTTCATATGCGATATTTGTTTCCAATCTTCAACCTAAAAGCTTTACTTCAAGATTACTCATTTATTATCTCAGTGTGGGCTATTCCAAAGGATATAACTTAATGTTAGAGGCAAATGCCAATGGAATATTTTGTGTCATTTAAATGAAATCCAAAGTGTTCAAGAAGGTATTAACAGATTTTTCTAATGAAAATTTTAACAAGCAATTAATGCTTTGAACTCAGTAAGCAAGAAAAAAAAATCCTTTACTCTTTACTGCACTTACAAGCTCTAAAGTAAAACTCTACCACAAATGAAAAATAAAAAGAACGGAAAATACAGTTGTATCAAATAAATCAACTGAAAAGATATTTATTTGAAAACACAGTAAGGATCAATGAATTTCATGATATATAGATTTATTTTTTAACAAGTATTTGGTATCTTGATAACATCAAAGGTATCACAGGATGCAACAGTTGCCATAGTAGCAACACTTAAGTAAAAAAAACCCACATCAAACAAAAGCATAAAACATATAAACAGTAAACAAAAATATAGTACATAATATGAAACCCCAGCTAGCAGAGAAAAGAGAAAATAATAGCTATTAAATTGAACTAGTCCTCAGAGTTGTATCTGCAAAAAAGTAGCAGCAAGTCCACCCTTTCTGGGAAACAAGGGATGGCTCAGAGAATTAGTTCTGCATGTGAATGAAAGGAGATGCTGAAACACCAGCTGAAGAGCACACAGGAATTCAAGTTCTGGGTCAAGAAAAAAAAAAAAATTAGGGAGCTGTTTCTACCATTCCAGGGGAAATTCTGTGTCTAGGGATTCTGAGGCAGGAAGAGAACTGGAGAGTTAAAGCCAATCCCTTTTGTGGTACTAAAGAATTTTGAGAAGTGAAACTCTTCCATAGCATCCCGTATCTTTCTGAAATTTGTATGCAACTGATTTCCCAAAGACAAGGAGGGAATGTGACCTGCAAAAAATACTGAGTCAAGCAGGCAGGCAATTGCAGGCTTTGGAATTGCAGTGGAGGAAATTTCAGGTAAGGGGAAAACCTGATATTACTCACAAAACTGGAAAAAGATGGTGGTGGTTGAAGTTACCCACTAGTTATTTGCTTGTGCCATCCTAAAATGCTGTAAATATTTCCCATGCTATTTAATACTGAAACAAATCAGCTTTTATATACCTGGGTTTGTGTTATATGTGAGGACAGATAGAAGAAGTGGAAGGAAAGGGGGAGATTCATGGGTATATGCTGTATACACATCCATATATATTCCTGGATAATATGTATATACCCGTGTTTCAGCAGCTGTCCTGGGTGTGAGGCACTAATTTAACAAAAGCGCATTATCTCTCACTTAAACTTGACAGCATAACTGGAGGAAGTCATGACAAAATAAATTTCTAAACTAAAGATAACTCACATTGAGCCAAGCTAAGTATAACTGAAGCATCTTATATGTAGCAGCCGATGCAATGACCCTGACCCAAGATTTTATAGCCTTCAGTGACTAACAAAGTTTAATCTCTGTAAGTTAATAACTTTGTGTGTCTCCTTTCTTGGGGACCAACTCATTCTCAACTGGGAAACTGAAAAAGACTCAATAGGTAATAAATATTCTTGATATAACAGAGAAGTAGGTTGATTTCCGCTTTTGCAAAAGGCCAAGGCTTTATTTCTTGTCCTTGTTTTCAGACTCCTCAGCCCTGACTATCACATTTAAAATGTTTGCCCACAAAAGACATCTAAAAATAGCATATGAAGTACCATGGAAGTCTTTCAAGAATATCAGCAAGGTCAAGTATAGAACATATAAACAGCACTTTTTATGTTTATGAAAATTAGGCTGGTCATACGAGATTTTTGATGTCTTGCTATGTCTGCTGATTGAACAGAAACTCTCCAAATTTATATTTAAAGAGATGTCTATGCCATAATGTGGAAACATGAGCTTATCTGCTGAATCCCAGGAAAGCCAAAGGGAGACAGCATAGCTGTGATGCTGAGCTAGCAAGCTGGATCATGGACATTATTCCAGGGTTAGCACCGAGGGAATACAGCTGGCCTTTCTAATTTGGGTAGGGCTTTTATCTCATTCTCAGCTATTCTCCCTACACAATCAGCCTGGTGAGCCTCAGGTCAGCTGTGGCACCACACCAAACCCACTATTAACAGCTACATTGATTTTTTGATACCCGAAGCGCAACTACTATAAATTTCTTGCAAATGCACCTGTCCAAATTTAAAACCAAAATTTTTTGATTATCATTAATTCAAGTGTTCTGGAGACTTCAATTCACTTCCTGACTCAACCACTAACATCATCATAGCAGTAATGAATCTTTATCCATGGGAAACTGGGCCTTCCATGAGGGCTCCAGGGCGGGTACAAAATCCTGTGGAGAAAACACCCCAGCAGGTTTGCACAGCACCATCTCTCTCTTCAAGACCTCGTATTTCCCATGTGACTGGAAGAAAGGTGGTCGCTGCAGCTGCCTGGGCTTTCAGTATGAGTGAGGCAACTGAAAACTGGGCAAGCTCAGCACTCGGATAATTTCCATCCTGGTTATTACACACCATTCCCATACCCTTCTTTGGGCTAGGATAATGGTGAAACATGTTATTTTCCTTAGCTCTTGCTTCCTATTCACCTGTTGTTTAGGGATGTAGGGATGTCTTCTGCCAGCTAACTTAAGCCAGCAGTACTTTCAGACACAGTTTCTTCACTTTTGAGTAACACTCTTCTTCACTATTGCATATTTAAAATAATTTGGGGATTTTAGTACTACTTCTGAAATAATTTGTTCCCCCAGGTTGCTGAAATCAAATACACTATTAATTACTGACACAGTTATAATTACTCACTGAAACAACTCCTTTAACTTCTTTGTTTAGATTAGCATTTCCCTCTACGTTCCAAAGCAGTCCATTCCAAAAAGTAGTATTTTAAACTATTGAGAATTTCTTTGATCCAGGCGTTGTCCACTCACATTCCTTTTATTTAAGAACATAATCTAGTATTTCTTTTCAAACAATTAGATCACTGTAGTTTTGTTTTATTTTATTCACAAAGTATCATATAGCAAAAAAAAATGTAAATATTGTTTCAGAATTCCCATTTTCTAACATAAAAATGTCAGCAAAAACAAACGATCTATTAACTGTCTTGCATCAGCAACATAACAGGAATAAAACTACAGAGAATGCTACTAACTAATACAGCACATTCAGCAGTTTTTTTAACTAAGCAAATACTAAGTTGATACAATATTTATGGGAATATGAAATGCATACAAAATATTTCAAATATTCAGAACACAAGCCAAAAAGAAGACTTCAAGAAGACCTTCAAGAAGACTTACACAGAGAAAGCTCTGCGATGAAATTACTGTTTATTTGTACCATTCAGAAATAAAATAACCAGCAGATACAGTGGTATTGTGCCTAGTTACAAAACATCTGCTATTCTGGAGCACCACAGGCTTTGGGTGTAGGTAAGTAGTCCAGAGGCAAGTCTATCTCACAATCCTATTTCACATGGACAGTTCCCATGAAATAATGCTGCTGCTTTTGGATTTGTATAGGTTATTTGAGGAATTTTTCATTAATCTAACACATCACACCACCTCATCTGCATTTTATATGCAGGAAAACCTGACAGTCACTTGCCAGGCTTCCCAGCACTGAAGCTGTCTGCAATCACAAAGTGACTCTGCTGCTTATTGCAAATGAAAACACATCAGCAGAGCTGCAATGAATCCAAAAGGGCTCTCCTGGCAATGGATTCCTGCTGCTCTGCTCTGGTGATTCACGGGAACTGATGTTCCACTTGCTTTAGTGGAGATTGAAATTCAACACATTTTTCAAGGTGCTTATGAAACAAAATGTAGAAGGAAAATCTTGCCAGTTTTCACTCATGATTGTGAGATTGACTGCTAAAAAAACAGCTCTGTGAATTAGTAAATGGAATCATTAGAGAGCTTAAAATAATAATAATAATAATAATAATAATAATAATAATAATAATAATAATGTAAGACAACTGATTTTTCTTCCATCCCCTTTTCTATGCTCGATTTTTGACATAAAGAAACTATGGAATCAGCTAGTTTCCCATACTGAGAGAACAGGGATACATATGTATATTAGAAAATATATGTTTCAGAACATGGAAGTTTTAGTCTCTAACCTTTATACATTACTTTTTCTAAAATAGAACCAATCACAAAAAGCATTTACTATTAAAAAATGCATCAAATTAATTGCTAAATTTTTGCAGGATGAGAGCCCTAGATTTAATACTAAAGTCCACATCCTGAGTTTGAGAGTCTGCGACAAAATGAAATAGAAGTCATTACTATTTTGGTAGAGCAGTTTTCCAAACCATTTCAACATACAAACAGTAAAATTACTTCAAAAAATGTGTGTAAAAATCCAAAGTTAACAAATACAGCACTTCTTAAATGGCAGGCTTGGCCTCTGTGGCAAAGTCAAGAAAATGAGTGGCAGGGACAATGTGACAAGGAAGCTGGGATATGGGATACATTGATGTGTACCCATAACCAACTTCAATTAATTGTAAATTGGTTTACCTCTATTATAGATTAATGGCAGACACAGCTTGAGCCCAGAAGAACTTATTATGTCAGGTACAATGCAATCTAAACATGGCAATTCTGCATCAAGGCTCTGCATGCCAACTACCTTGGGAGATCACTTGACAAATCTAAGCTGGTTTCTGTAGATTCCCATCGTCCTGGAAAAGGGCAGCACGATCAATCCTCCAGAAGAGGAGCGATGTAGCCCGATGCACACCCCCAGGTGGCTGTGCATGTCCAGCAGCACTGCTGTGAGCAAAGCAGCACAGAGATAACTTATCTCAGTGACAGAGCAGGGAACAGCTGCACAAACTCCCCTCCGTGCCCTGCAGCACCTCTTCTGTCCAGGGCTTGCTGCTTTCTGTACCAAGTTATCAGACATCTTCATTAAACCAAGTTTATAAAAGGTAACAATGACTATTCAGCCATTTTTCTCTGTGACTTCTGTCCCTAAGCAGGTGTTGTGGAGGAAAGAGCAAGAGGAGGAAAGACAATTTCCCAGTGCAGACAAGCTGTCCATCTCTTCTGTGGCATCTGACAGCCACTGTGTGAGGTGTCTCACCTGGAGGGCAGGCTGAGGGGGCCCACTCCTGTTAGTGGCCCCATGTGGAGATCAAGCTGGTTCCATTGTAACACACGGAGATGACTTTAAAAACCTGTTTTATTGAGCATTAGATTTATACAGCTCCACTTTCAAAACCAGAAATGCTATGTAGGCCACAAAAAGGCATCCTGAGGTTAAGCTGGTCTTTTGCATGAGACTTTTGCCAACTAAAAGCACTGACAGCCACACTAAAGAAACCTGCAGAAACTTCTGTTTTACAAATTTTAGTATAAGGCCTATTAAAATTCTCAATATGTCTCGTTTTACTTTTTACAAATTCAAAAGCCTCCTCTCACAAGTGCTAGTAATTAATAAGGTGCTTTGAACTTCACTGAAAGAAAAAAACGTTGGGAGGCTTGAGGTAAGTAACTTTTCAAAGCTTTGATTATCTGTCAAAGAAAAAAATGCATGAAATATGGCTAGGAAATGGTAAACCATTCAAAAATGGCAACTGCAATACCCAACATGTTCCTGTTTCTTTCTTTGTCTGAAATTATATCTTCTGGCTGTATAAAGCCTTCATTAGTAGTTCTCAGGTCTCCTTATATGGCAAATTACGTAACAAAAATATGATCAAAGCTTTAAGTACCAAAATTATATTAGCAGCTCTTAGATGAATTTTTCTGGTGGGGATTTTTTTTCCACTGAATAACTGAAAACTGTTGGAAATTATTTGAATAGTAACCTACTAGCAATAGAGTCTAAAAGATCACTGCAATACCTTTCTGCAGCAACTAGAGTTAATTTCTGTATGCAACTTCAACAAATATTTCAACTTATGCAGTTAAAACTGCAATAGTTAACAGTCGTACAAAGGGCCTCAGAAGAAACATTTCTCTGATGTCCCCTGGACTTCCAACTGCTCTGGCTGAAGCGTACCAATGCAATTTCTGGCAAATGTCTTTATTGAACAAAACCCATTGTAGATTTGTTCACCAATCCATCCTGCAGCATTTTATAAACAACTGCAGGCAGCTCTTTCTGCTGTGTGAACATCTGCAAGGCTGGGCCCGGTCCGCACACAGTTTCCCACTGAGGTTTGAAGCCTCCCCGTGCTGACAGGAGGAGACATGGGGCAGATCCCTTTCAGCATGAAGGCTGCAGTGTCTTTACCCAAACGCTGGAATACTGCTATGCCTACAGGTTAGTCGTGTAGATTACAAAATAAGCTCTGTTGTTTGTATACACTTTAAAATTCAGAAATCGTTTAGGAAAATTTAATCCAATTGAAGAAATTAAGTTTACCTGGAGAAGCAGAAGTACCGCTGATGTGTGGTGTTATTTTGGCCAAGATTAAATCACATTGTTAAAGTAATTAGCTGATCTCTCCTATTTTAAATTTCCTCATGATAAAGCCGGTGAATTGGTTATCAAAAAGGCCTATATTTAAAGACAAGTAAATTATGTTCTTATTTAGTTTGGCTTTTTATTTAACAATTAAGGCCACAGAAAAGAAAGCAGTTATGTCCCTGACACTAGAATGCTGTCATACCATATGTGATTAAATATTTTTAAAAGAATTGCTATTCTTTTTTGAAAGAATAATGAAAAGCTATCTTCAGAACAATCCAGCTCAGCATTATCATATTAAAATCAATTAGGAAATACTGCAGGATTTACACAGCTGTTCTATTGGCCCCTTCACGTGCAAATCTCTGAAATAATGTGCTCAACACTAAGTGTTTTAGGAACACTAATTGCTACACAAACTTTGGGTGGGGCTTGAGCTTTCAACAGAGGTTTGCAGCTTTCCTTCCTGAAGCCAGGTCACAGCACGGCTGTGAACACTTCGAACATTCCAACCATTCTTACCATAAAATGTGACTCAACAGCACTCTGCAAGGCGCCGACCGTGACATGTAAATCAACATAAAAAACTCCACATTCAGCTGGGAAGCCTGTTCACTCTGATAACCAGGATTTGGGGTCTAAAGACATTTCTTTATTTCCTGTCCAGTACTGTGAGTAAAGGCCTTTTCTTGCTTTCCCTATGGTTTTAGTGATGATGACACAATGAAACACCAGAAATACTAATATCCACAAAATGACTAGCAACTGTGGAATAACCCATATTAGAACTGTCAATCCAGGCTAATATGCAGTTGCCTCAGATAGAAAACTATTACAGAACTCAGAGATAACCTGCACCCTTTGATCATTCAGGTCTCCAGATGCAAGGCCTCTGAAGGTAATACAGATGCCTTGAGCAGAAACCTGGGGAGAATGAGATAACTAGTGAAATTATAAAATGGAAAATACTTTCCTCTGGTTCATGGGTCAAAAAATTTAGGAAATACAGGCACTCTGTACTCACTACAACCCACTCCTAAACCTTCCTTAGTGAAGTTAAAATGTCCTCTTTGCTACAGAACTGGAAAAATATCACTCATCTGGTCTTGATGAAACTTAACTAAACTGTTTGCTTTCCTGTATCCTGTATCCTCCAGAGGTTTATGACAGCAAGGTCAGCTGAGCACAACAGTTGGAAGTAAAGGCAAGAAGCTCCTAAGAGAAACTAACTAGACTCAATCACTTTCATCCTCCTGCAGACTCCATTTGTGAAGATTTACGTTGCTTTTAAGTTGGATCCCCAGCTTGAGACATGAAGGTTTCAGCCTGGGAAACCAAACAGGAGGCATACAAATTCAGAGTTTACTGCAAAAAACAGATTTAAACACTTTGAGGAAAGCAGGTAGGACTAAGGAACCAACTACAATGGGAAAATGACTAATTCAGAGTAAAGTGAGCTGATTTGCAGCACTCTAACCAAACATCAGAATACAGAAAGTATTTTAATAGATTAGAGCAGATGTCTGCCTAGTCCAGTGAGGATAGCAGCAGAATATGAACTCTGTACTAGACAGGTGTGAGATAATCTACCTGCCATATTAAGTCTCAATTTTACTTGAAATACACAAATTGGCTGAAACTATGATGTAGAGAATAATGCTCAGCCTAACAGTAGACTAAAAGCTGATGGAAATCCCTCTTCTGAACTGCTCTGTGCAATTCTGTGTGTTCTAATCCCCCTCTCCAGCTTAAAAAAAAAAAAATTAAAAGGTTAAAAATTTGCAAAAACAGAAACAAAGGTCGTTTACAGAGAAAAGGAATGGAATATGAAAATATTTGTATATAGTGAAATAGTAAGAATAATTACCAGTATAAGACAGATTAAGATATTTACTTCCCTATAATAGAAAGCGATACTAATAAAACTGAAATGAAAAA
The DNA here is from genome assembly GCF_009819655.1 of Sylvia atricapilla. Classification (NCBI taxonomy): domain Eukaryota; kingdom Metazoa; phylum Chordata; class Aves; order Passeriformes; family Sylviidae; genus Sylvia; species Sylvia atricapilla. The sequence goes on along the minus strand of NC_089148.1, from coordinate 30,651,608 downwards.
TTCTTGCATTATAAAAAGATGCATTTTCTACAAAGCATAATTAATTTACAAAATGTCTTGACACAGTGTATTTTCAAATCTAAGAGTTCAGAGGGGTCATAAGCATCCTAGATGTGCATAATTCACTGCCAGGTAACTTTTAGGAAGAAACCTAATTTTTTTAATCCCTTATCTCTAAGCGCTCACTGTATTTTTTCTGACATCGACTCCTGTCAAACCTGGGTTCTGAACTAAATCAGTAAAGAATGGTCCATCACAGCAATCTGTGCTGCTATAAATCATCAATAAGTTACCTTCAACTTCTCTGTAACACAATTTCCTTATGCAAAAATTCCAAATAACAATCAGTATTTCAAGATGGGAAGATACGATGATGAGAGTTATTGCATTTTCTGATCCACAACTAAAAACATGATGTTGTTGTTTAAAAAAAAAAATCCAGCAAGTATAACATACTCTTACAGGCTAAATTGATTTATATGGTTTGAACAACGTTCAGTCCTTCTGTAATGGCTTTATTCTCCTTGCATTTGTGCAAAATGCAGGTTCCAGAGCTACATTCCTGTATCTCCTGAAGATGCTCAAGATCCCACATATGATGAAGTCACATTAAGCAGTGAGGATGCAGCAGGAACATTCCCCAATTACGTGTTCAACAACAGTGTTAGTGTCACCCAGCAGTAAAGGGGAGAAAAAAAGAGATTCTTTGAAGGATTTGCCATGGAAAGAACCTGCCTGTCGACTTAGTGTCAGCTGGCAGTCAGAAAAAAATCCAAATCACCCCACCTTTTTTCCCCACAGCCTAGTTTCCATGACCTCTCTTTAAAATGGGCCAAGATCACAAGCTTGCTTCCTCTTCTCTCAGGGTTTTGATTCTTCTCCCTATCTTTGTGGTTCTTTGCATTTTTAATTCCTTATCATGTTTCTCCAAAACAGTAGCACCTGCAAATCAAACTTGCAAAGTGGCCAGACAAGCTCTGTATAACTCAAGCAGACATGTACCAGGACATGCAACTAAACATTAATTTGGCAGAAGCTGAAACACAACATTTGTGAGACAATAATTGATCAGTCAGCTGCAATGGTCAGAAATGGAAAAAGTTCTGGGCAGGGTAAAAATTAAAAAGCAAATACTGTGAAGCTGCAGGTTTAATTAACACAGCAGAGAACACCATGTAAGTTAACCTGGAAAGTGTAAGAAAGTCACATTCCATGTTGAAGTTCTGACAAGGTCACGGGCACAGGGTGGGCAGGAAAGCTGACAAAGTCCAAGGAGCACTGGAGATCTGTTCCCTGATTCGCAGCTCAGGCAGAGCTCATCACCTGTGTTAGCAGAGTTGCAGAGTGCAGAGGATGAAAATAATCACCTGCCCCATGGACAAGTTCAACACACAGTGAACTTCACAGTGTTTTTCCACGGGTTCATAGACAGTGTGGCTGAACACAGGGAGTGCAAGAACCATATGGACAATCCATTTAGACGCAGACTCTGTAGTATCATTTCCCAGAACACAACAGCATTTGACATAGTTATCTTTTTTTTTCACCTTAAGTGGCCCAAATATCCAAGATCAGTTCTATGGGTAATGCATATTCATTTGGAGCCACTTCTGAGGCTGAAAAGCAGAGGTGCAGCAGGTAACACAGCAGGCTGGGAAAATGAACTCCTGGTTCAGGAACCCAGATAATTTATGTATGGTACTGTGGGAGATTAAATATTCAGGAATACTGTCATCTTTGTTCCATCTTCCAAAAGTTAGCAGCTCTAATCTTTGTAATATATTTTGAGGGCTTTCGTTTTCATGTGGATTGGAAAAGACCTCAATGGTGTTTTGTTACAACAGGAAAGACCCCTACACCTAGAGGGTCCTTATCATTTATGAGGAGACACAAAACTTCAGTTTCCCAAACAAACTTATCTCGCAGTTAAAACCGCTGTTAATACATCCTGAATAGGAAGAATAACATTTGGCACCTTCCTTAAAGAACTCCTCAGTAACAGTGTAAGGGATGGGAGCTGTCAGGTGTGCTGCTCGCTGTCCCTCTGCAGTCTCCGGCTACTTTACACCTCCCAGACAGGTCAAGCAGCACCTGCAGGTAAACCCAGTAGCTACCAGCCTTGTGCTGCAGTTTCAGTTCCAGACCTGTGTCTTCACGTATTACTTTTTCATGCTAATTCACGCAGGCGGTCGTTTCTTGTGTAAGGGGAGAGCTCCTCCACACCTCCGGTTTGCTCTGCTCTTCGCCACCGCCACCTTTGCCCCTGCGCGGGAGGATGGAGCACGGTGCGGGAGGATGGAGCAGGGTGCGGGAGGATGGAGCAGAGTGCGGGAGGATGGAGCACGGTGCGGGAGGATGGAGCAGAGTGCGGGAGGATGGAGCACGGTGCGGGAGGATGGAGCAGAGTGCGGGAGGATGGAGCACGGTGCGGGAGGATGGAGCAGGGTGCGGGAGGATGGAGCAGAGGGCGGGAGGATGGAGCACGGTGCGGGAGGATGGAGCAGAGTGCGGGAGGATGGAGCACGGTGCGGGAGGATGGAGCACGGTGCGGGAGGATGGAGCAGGGTGCGGGAGGATGGAGCAGAGGGCGGGAGGATGGAGCACGGTGCGGGAGGATGGAGCAGAGTGCGGGAGGATGGAGCACGGTGCGGGAGGATGGAGCAGAGGGCGGGAGGATGGAGCACGGTGCGGGACGATGGAGCAGAGTGCGGGAGGATGGAGCACGGTGCGGGAGGATGGAGCAGGGTGCGGGAGGATGGAGCATGGTGTGGGAGGATGGAGCAGAGTGCGGGAGGATGGAGCAGGGTGCGGGAGGATGGAGCACGGTGCGGGAGGATGGAGCAGAGTGCGGGAGGATGGAGCACGGTGCGGGAGGATGGAGCAGAGTGCGGGAGGATGGAGCAGAGTGCGGGAGGATGGGGCAGAGTGCGGGAGGATGGGGCAGAGTGCGGGAGGATGGGGCAGAGTGCGGGAGGATGGAGCACGGTGCGGGAGGATGGAGCAGAGTGCGGGAGGATGGAGCACGGTGCGGGAGGATGGAGCAGAGTGCGGGAGGATGGAGCACGGTGCGGGAGGACGGAGCAGAGTGCGGGAGGATGGAGCACGGTGCGGGAGGACGGAGCAGAGTGCGGGAGGATGGAGCAGAGTGCGGGAGGATGGAGCAGAGTGCGGGAGGATGGAGCACGGTGCGGGAGGATGGAGCACGGTGCGGGAGGATGCAGCACGGTGCGGGAGGACGGAGCACGGTGCGGGAGGACGGAGCACGGTGCGGGAGGATGGAGCACGGTGCGGGAGGACGGAGCACGGTGCGGGAGGACGGAGCACGGTGCGGGAGGATGGAGCAGAGTGCGGGAGGATGGAGCACGGTGCGGGAGGACGGAGCACGGTGCGGGAGGATGGAGCACGGTGCAGGCTGCCCCACATCTGCCTCCTCCTGTGCTCCGCCGGGGCTCGGCCCCGCAGCGCCGGCCGGGCCAGCCGGCCTCTGGCCCTCACACCTTCCACCCCACAGCGGGTCAGTCCCGCTCAGGCAGGCCTGGAACGCGGGGAGATCTTTCCACTCTACCTGCCTCAAGGAGCTTTCCCCACAACCACCCTGTCCCTGGGAAGACTCTCCTCATTCCCCAAGGGAAGGGGCTTTGCCCTTCGTCACGGCTCCCCGGGCAGGAGCCTCCGCCGCGGCCCCTTCACCGCCTCGGTGCCCTCGGCCAGAGGTGCTCCCCCCCGTCATCCCAAGGAGAAGGGCTCCGTCTCCGCACTCCGCTGCGAGGCAGGCCCCCTCTACCGCCAGAAGCCCCTGGAGAAGGGGGGCTGGCCCTCTCCCCCCGCCCAGGCGCCTGCGGCCGGCACTGACCCGTCTCTGCCGTCCTGCTCCTCTCCGCCATATTTGTTGTCATCCCGCCACCCCCCCACCGCCGCCCGGCCGTCGCCATGGCGACGCGCGTCACGGCCCTGGGGGAGCCCCGCGCCCCCCCGGCACGGCGGCGGGGCTGAGGGCGCTCCCTGGGGACGGCCTGCCCGGGGAGACCCTTCCCCGGAGCGGCTCCCCGGGCCCACCCTGCCCGCGGAGAGCCCATCCCGGGGCGCCCGCCCGGGGACAGCCCGCGCGGGAAGGGGCAGGCCGCCGCCGTGCTCGCCCGGCCGCCGCGGTGGAGGCGGGCGGGCCGTGAGGGGAGCGGCGCCGGCCGCCCGCCCCTCGCGCAGCGCGGCTGCCTCCCGCACGGCCGCCCCGCCCCGCCGCCCGCGGGTTACCGCCGTGCTCGGACGGGGAAGGGAGGGCTCCTTGTCCGCTCCCTGGCGGCTGCCCGCCACCTCGGCGATTGCCGTCACCGCGCCCCCGGGGACCGGGCTGTGCCGGTAACCGCAGCGCCTCCCGGGGCCCGTGCCTGCCCGTGGGAGCCGGTGTGGGCCCGAGGTGCTCACAGGGCGCTGAGGAGGAGAGGCTCGTTACCACAGAACAGCAGGTTGGAAAAGACCTCTGAGATCATCGAGTCCAATCTAAGACCAAACACCACTGTGTCAACTAGACCGTGGCACCAAGTCTTTGACACCTCCAGGGACGGCGACTCCATGGCCTCCCCGTGCGGTCCGTTCCCACGTCCAACCACCCTTCCCGTGCAGAAATTGCTCCTGGTGTCCCCTGTCCTGGTGTCACGGGGGTGCACGTCCCCTCCGCAGGGCTCAGCGGGGCCGAGGGCCGGCGGCCCGTGCGGGTTGGGCTCTCTGCCGGCCCAGGGAAGGGAGCACAGCCCCGCTGCCGCAGCCGCCGCCTCACGCCCTGAGGCACAGCCCCGGCAGGAATGGCCAATTCAAATGTCCGTGTGCCTGCCGGCCGCGCCCTGCCCCGAGACTCAGCAGGTGAGTCCGGTCATGTGGCAGCTATGTCACCTTTTATTTTATCACTATTTTTTTTTAATTTCTTAAGGCAGCCCAGTGGGGAGCTTCATTATGTGTGTGAGTGTTGCCCGTCTGTCTCCTTGCCCCAGCCCCAGCAGGTGAGCCTGACCATATGGCAAACGCAGCGCTGGGGACGGGAGGGTTTCTGCGTGCTCGTGTTGGCGGGCCCGCTGGGTGACACTCACCATGTGGCAAACACGGCGAGGAAGGCTCCGGTGCACAGGGGCTAATGATGTGTGCGAGTCCCGGGGGAGCCGGCGGGCTGGGTGTGATCAGGCGTGTCTCACTAATGCCGAGGCGCGGGCTGCATTGTGCATCCTCTGCGCACACAGCTCCATCCTCTCGGAGGCGAGGCTGCCCACGGGACGAGCGCAGTGCAACAAGCACGGGCATCAGGGCTCGGCTTTATGTGCACACACAGGCAGACGTGGGGCTGAATGCACCCGAACCAGGTGGCTGTTCAAACTCTGGAGCAATGCTAAGCAATGGAAGCGGCAGGACTGTGTTTATGGTTATGCACTCAGTCAGGTGTTTGCTTCTTTAAATCTAGTCAATTAATGTAACCACTTCCTAGTAACCGGTGACTAGTCAAGGAAATAATCCAAGATTAAAAATTGAGGCATGTAAAATTGTATCTTTGTCCATCTGAGTTCTGTTGTTTAAACATCACTTTACCTCTTTGTCTTCCGACCTAGTGTGTGCCTTTTCTGGTCCAGTTCAGCTCCTCTTAACAACACTCACGTGGATAATACCTACATGTTCTACATCCTTCGATTTTTCTGTGAGGTCAGTGGCTTCCTTTCTCCCCGGAAAAGGGAAAGCCTGCTTCTTTTTGCAACCTTGTTCATTCTTCTTTCAGTTCATAGCTCTCTGGTTATTTTTGTAGTACGTATTTTCATGGTTTCACTTCCTTTACTGTTTCCTTTCTTTTTCAGTAGCTCTTAGGCCTCTTTCATTTATCTATTTCTCTTCACTCTCAGTATCTTACTTTAGTATTATATAAGCTAATTGAATGTTACTTTATCCCAATTCCTGTTCCATTATGAAAGTAGCAAGGGGGCTTTGTGATGGGGTTGAAAGATACACCCTTGCACAGAAGAATGTTGGAGGCCATCTACATCTGAGCTCTGCAAAAATATTTTCTAGACTTTGCCCTCTGCAGTGTTTATAAACTATAGGCGGTCACTCGCATACTAAAGAGGTGGATTTGTCTCGGTGCTGACAGTGAGCTACACTAAGTGCACACACCCTCACAGACACATTCTTTCCCTTACAGCCTTGCTCCAGGCCAGCAAATCACGCAGGCCTTCTGCTCGTCCTTATTTATTGCTGGGCAAATGATCCTGGGACTTCCCTCTTCAGAATATGCCACATATACTCTGATCTTTCTCTTCTTTCTTTTATGTTCCTTGGTAGCCATGTCCCATCCCAACTCGCCTTCAAATAATTTCTCATAGTATTGATCTCTTCATTCCTTTATTTGATATTTCTTTTTTTATCTTTTTTAGATCTTAAACAGTTCTGTCCAAGTTCGCAGCTCTAGTCTGGTTTCTTACCATGTCCCCACATCCCCTTATTCCCTTTGTTCTACTTGCAATTCCAGCTTTAGTGTCCCCTCATCCATATTTCATTCCTATCTATTAATACCCATATAGCATTTTTCATCTGTAAATTTCTAAGAATTAAGTGCCTGTGGAGAGACCTTCCATATCTGCTCTTCGGGTGACCTCTTCATTCACATTTCTCTGAGACTTTCTCTCTATGGTGACCACAAATACTAATCCAAAGGCCTTTTGCATCTAATTGCCAGCCGATTAACTCAACTCAAATACCTGCAAGAAGTTCTATTGAAATCAGAGACATTTGGGGAAAAGCACTTTTTCCAGTCAAATTATCTCTTCTGACTTAACGCACTTGAAAAACCTAGAAATGCCACACTCATTTTTTTTAGTCTGAGTTTAATGCTATGTTATAGTCACCTCACCAAGCTGAAGTGGTGTTAAATATAGATGATATGCAGTCTTTCCAAAAACAGTAAGATAATTTGACAAGAGAGAACTAGAAAGTTCATGTGAAAAGTTCTTTAGGAAATAGAAAGATAACTGAATGGTGTAACTCAAATCAGGGCTGAAGAATGAGGGACATGGTTTTCAGGACGAGCAGCTGCTTACATTTATTTGTGTATTTTTAGAGCACCTGAGAACATGTTGGGGTTGTCATTAGTACAAAGAGGCTTTTGGCCCCAACAATCTGATCTTGAGCATTACAAAACAACAGATAATAACAAAACAGTGTTGGGAGACACTGAACACACCCGGTTATCCCCACATTTGCTGCTTCAGCCCCGTTCCTTGTTCCAGCGCGTCCTCCCGCCCCCTTCTGCATCTTGGCAAGCAAGAGCTGCCTCACTTCTGTGGCTCTTTGCAGCTTATTCCCACCCCATCCTCTTTTAATAGCCTATGGAGAAACCGACGGCTTCCCCCCACACATTTCATTCAGTAATAACTCTCTACTTGTTACATTTTCAAACCAGCACCTTCATGCTTTCCCTCGCTGCTGCTTCGCACTCCCACTCGCCTAATTTTCCTCCTTCAAATCCCTCCCTAAAAATCTCCTCTGCTGTGATGTCTACGAAGGAATGATAACGAATCGTCAGCCGTGTGCCAAGCTGAGTGTCTGTCGTGGAGACTGGTCGGATGTGTTGGGCAGCCGCTGCTTGTGTGGGACTGGAGTGCCTTGAAGCGGCCCCTCTTTTCACTCTGCTCATTACGGGCCCTGGGATGGGGCCTTAAAACTCCTTATATAAGCAAACAAAAATGAATTGAGGCAATCGAAATAGAAATGGAAATGCTGGCCAAACCCAGGAAGATTAGACAATATTTCAGTTATGATTCATCAGCTTAGGTAAATTTACATAAAAACTAATGTGACTGACAACTCCCTTCATTACAAATATTGAGAAATGAATTATTTTTCTAAATACTGATTTGTGCCATTTCTCTACTTATTTATAATCTATAAGAGCTTGAGGAGTATGCTTTACTTTTTTTTTATCTGTGCTTGTATTTGAAACATTAGATATTCTATTGTTTGTTTATCTTTAGTTTGCAGCCTGCAAGGCTGTGATGATTAAAGAACATAGGAAAGAACAATAACACAAAAGCAAAGACTTGAAAGAAAAAAAGATTCCCGATCACTTATTTTTTAACATGAGGATAATTCAAATATGTTGAAAATCGAATGATTTGTGTTATACATTCAATACTTCTGATTCAGCTAGAGGTGGCTGCTGTCAATACACGTCTGTCGAAACCCCAAAGATCTTCCAAGAAAACCAATAAAAATCCAATTTTACAATCCTGATATTTTCAGTGTTTAAAAAATCGGCAAAAAAATGCCCTTTCTTATACATTACAAAAAAGCCAGTAAGGTGCACTATTGATTTTTCACAAATCGTTTGTAAGTGACTCTTGAGGCGGGATGAGAAGGAGAAGAGGGAGCATTAGCACGAGTTTTGCATGCATTTCACACACCACGTGCATGGTGCAAGTTGTGGGTCTTACACGTGGGGATTTAAGAATCCGGGTGTAATTGTATAGAAATCACATAATTACTCTTTTTTGTACCCTTTTCCCCACGTAGAATAAAGTAATGCAAGCATTCAAGTATACTTCAGTTGTGACTGCTGTCAGAGAAAAGGCCATAAAAATGGTTCTGATACAAACAGTGGCTCTGCAAGCAGAGCAGGCACAATCCAAATTTAAAAAGAAGTGAAAAAAGAAAGAAAATCCGAGGTCTGGTCAGAGTTTTTTAGCCAGGTTGTTATGGTCTGGTGGATTCAGAGAGAAAATTAAATCTGATAAAGAAAGAAAAAGCCAAAATGAAAAACCAAAGCCCAGACTGAGGTAGCAAAATCGAAGTGAATTTTAAACTATGCACACATAGTGGAGGAATCCTATAATCTTATTATTGTAACCTTGATCCATTCGTTCTCCTAGCATTTATTGCTCTCATTAGTTATGTAATATCTAAAAGCACACTGTAAATTTTTTTCTGTCAGGACAGTATCTTTAATGTATTCTGAACATGCCTAGTATAATTAGAGAGCTTTATACAAAAATAATATTACCTGCTGGGGTTTTTTTTCTGTAATATTTCTAAGCATAGGAAAAATTTAAATGCAGCAAGTCTGAAAGGTCAAACAGAATCTCCCCTCATTCTGTGCATGATTTCAGAAATAATCAAAAAGTTATGCTGAGATAACTGATATGAAACCAATGACACTATCATCACAAAACTTGGATCAATTTGTCCCCACGCAGGCGAAGCATCATCTCATTTCACATCTGAAAATATTTTTTTTAATTCTGCCTTTTATAGATATTTCTAACGGTTTGTTCTCGCGGATGTGCCCCAATATTGTGTAATGACACAGAGATGTTGTCAGCCCCAAGGAACCCAGGCTGCCAACGACTGCAGGGAAGGTGAACAACTTGTGCCTCCGGGATATGGAATGCTACTTTGCTTTTCCACTTGTCCACAAGCGCTTCTGGGCTTGTAAAAGCCGTGGATCACCAACGTGCAGAGCTCTCTCAGGTGCACATCCTTGCCCTTTCAGTGTCCCTCCAAGCAGGCAGGGCTGACAAGGGCTTGGCTGCCAGCGTGCACTTCCACCCTGCACTTGACCAGGAAAGGGAAGGAAGGTCAGTGCCAGCCACCTGGGTGCAGAATGGAAAAAGAAATGTTACCCAAGGCCACGAGTAAACCCTTGCTATTACAAAACTGAGACTTCTGTTCTTTTCAGGAAGTAACCTGCATTTTTAAGTTCCTGTCAGAAAGGTATACACATGTACGCGATAAAAGCGCACTTTACCTGGGAGAGGTGAGGGGCAAAGTCAGTTCTCCTGAGATTTGAGCATGTGGATCAAGATGGCTTAGAATTTCAAACCCCAAGAATAATGCCAAGCTAGAATTCTGTGCCACTTAGAGGATGCCAAAGAGGAGTTCTATGCTGGAACCCTGGAATTCTCTGGAAGCACTCACTGGGGGAAGCATTTTCCAGGGGGTTCTAATTGTGTAGCTGCTAAACATGGTCTGTAACTTGACACGTGCTCCCAAAGGGTCTGCAGAATCCTGATCCAGTCCTGGTGGCAAAGATTACTACACCTAAACTTAGAAATTAAAATATATGCCTGTGATGCTTTAATACACTTACTGGAAATATTTAATATCTAAGTATTTGGTTTTTATTAATATTCCAATATTATTGTGGACATTGTCCAGACTCAGTCCCGTGTCTATATTTACAGATGCATTTTATGCATTGCATTTTAATCATCTATAAACTTTACAGTTCTCTGCTATCTTTAAATCTTTTTCAGTATCTACTCTGATAAAATTATTTTAATGTGTCCAATTAACATCTGGAGAAATGAGAGAGGTACAGTGAGAACATAATTTCGGATTAACAATTGTTTGCTGTCTTGAAACTGATTATCTGGCCCTCAGTTGAAATTCAATTCTTTAGAGAAAATGAGAATTCATAATGAATTTAAGAACAATAATTCCATACTTATAAAATAAATCCATGATTTCTCAAGGTTCCAGTGGCACAGAAAAAGGAGCAGCAAATCTCTGAGAGACAATCACTATATGTAGCAGCTGGGAGAGAGGAGGTAAAGTGAAATGGCAGGAATTTACTTGAGACTGCATTAAGCTTATGTTCACTAACACATGGCAACTAATACACTATAAAATCCCAGTGCAGAAAGGCCATTTTTAGTTTTCACATTTGTTAGCAGATCATGGTAAACAGTTGGCTCACCCTAATATGCACTTGTCTTCCCTAGCATTTTTTTCTCACACTAAGTGGCAAGGAACTCTCTTTTGCTCCTATCATATACAAGTCCTATAAGTACTTAGATAGGAGTGGAGGAGATCTATGCCAGTGTCAGCCACACGGATGAACACTGATGGATTTATTCCTTTTAGGAACCCAAGGAATGATCTCAGGGGCTGCAGGCTGATTGCCTTTGGTAGCTAAGTTGCTGTGAGGGCTTGAATCCAATGCATTTAATGACTTGAGACTGTCAGCCCTTGAGGTCCTGGTTCACCTTTCCCCTACACTGGAACACTGCTGCCCTCCCAGTTACTCCATAAGCCCTTCAGTGCCACCAAAACAAGTCCTTGTAGTGCAAAAGATTATCAACATTTGCCTTTAATAATAGTACAATAAGGAAAGCTCAAGCCCACGGCAGCACTCCATCAGCTTAGGAAAGGGATAAGAACACGTTAGACCCGTTCTCTGTGGAATCCACGGTACAGAGTAAAGCAAAATATGGGACCTACCCAGGCCAACAACCTTCCCTCGAGAATACAAAATATAGACTTGTTCAGGGAATCTAGTCCTAAATACTACCTGCTATGGCAAAATAATGAGAACTCAGGAGAAAAAGATCATTATGCCCCTAAGGACAATGTCATTTCTGATGATGGTCCACAAGGTGATCCCCACACAAACTCCAGCCTGACTATGGTTACACAGGCAGAGACCTGGCTTTAGTGGTGCTAGAGAATCATTACACCAAGGCCACATTGACAGTTACATTTTAAAATAACTATTTTATGTGTTTGGAGACATGAAACACACTGTGTCTTTTCTTTAATCTCTCCGTTTCATCCAAGTTATACAAAATTCTAGATATTCCTGAACACCATGATTACCAAAATTGTTTCCCTTGTTATAATAGCAGTGCTGAGAAGTGAGTATCCAGTAAGACATAATCACACCCAATTATCTGTCCCCAACCTTGAACCTAGAGTCTGTAGAAAAAATTACATGAATTTTTTAAGGTTTGTATCCATAATATTTTCTGCATTCTAAAGCTTCAGTGACCCTTCCAGCCTGCAAACTTTCTGCCCCTCACTGCAATTTGACCCTACAGATGATAAAAACTCTTCAAATTAAGATCTTAAGGAAATGAATGGATATATATGTATCTGATCAGAATCTGCAGAAATAATTTAATGTAATTACTAACTAATCCATCTTGAAATCAAGGACAATTTAAAAATTAAGGCACTAATATGAAATTAGAATCACTTGAAGTTTAGATGAAGGAAGTACCCAGCAAGAAATGTGGTTACATTACCATGTTTATCTTCTAAATGAAGATATTTGGTGAAGCACAGATGGGCTACTTTATTTCGTAATCCTCTGACCCACAAGGATTGGCACTGAGACAGCATTCCACTAATACATCTCTCACTCCGTACTTCTTCACGTGGCGTTGAAATACTACATTTGGGAACTCATTGACTCATTTAGGAGGGCGGCTGCTGTACCAGAGAAAGGAAGCTGATTTCCTTTTCATATTTTGAGCACACATAAAAGTAGCGGCAACTTAGGAATCAGCTCTTAAAAAAGTACCTGGAACTGAAAAGGGCTTAAAATCTTACCTGCCACAAAGTAATGTTCCATTTTATGGGAGAAGGGAAGCTCAGCACTGAGGGTCTGACTAAGGAGAGGGCACAACACTGGCCAGGACAGCTAATCTTGACCATTCCTGAAACTGTGCCAAAATTGTAATGAGGGGTAGAGTTGCTCAC